>NC_066583.1:349645623-350245623 GCF_024323335.1 Lathyrus oleraceus
AAGTCCAGATAATTGGCAGTTGACTTCCATATTTCATCTTTGTTCTTTTCTTTTGAGGAGATCGGTTGGAAGTCCATTGAGTGGCATCTGATATCCTGTTCTGTTTTAGGAGACTGGTGTAAATCCATCTATTGGTATCCGGTATCCCTTTTTATTTCTTTGCCTGTGGAGATCGGTGTAAGTCCATTGAGTGGCTTCTGATATCCCATTTTGTTTTAGGAGATTGGTATAAGACCATTGATTGGCATCCGATATCCGCTTTTCTTGCTTTGTTTGTTTATTATTAATTGCTATTCCAAAGGACACACTTGAATCATCTGTCATATGATTTCAAGAAGTGAACCTTCTAAGAAGTTTTACTATCCATCTTCATCCATTCATCATTCATTATGTCCTAGACCTTTTCACACTTTACTTTTCAAATTGACATAAGTGTTGTGCAAACATCTTCATGTTTTCTAACTAAAAACCTGGACTCAAGTCCTTGACCTTTTTCAAACTTCATTTCATAATACTTATTTGAATTGATCTTAATCATACTTTGACTCATTTTCATAATCATAATCAGTAACTCACTCATTCACTTGTTTTGGCTTTGTCCATTAATCTTTTCATACATGAGCTATAGGTTGATTTATCTTAGTGGTTGATGTTAATCTCACCTTCTGTCTTTAGTGATTGAATTGTAAGTCTTCCTCGCCTATTATAGGGTTAACCCCTCCCTGGCCAGTTGAAGCTGTTCTCACATGGTGGACGTTGTTGTTTGTATAAGGTTGAGTTTTCTCCCGTGGATAACGTAAGACCTAGGGTTTGTGTTTTAAAATTGAACCTAACCCACTTTTGGAAATCTTTTAGCCGAACTACGGCGTTCTGATCCTTACCTTTGATGGAAGGTACGTAGGCAACGGGTTCATCCGTTCGAACCCAATAACCCAATAATAATAAAAACTTGTATATTCTTTTCTCATCATCCCAATCATGTTTGCACAATCTTTATGTCATAACAAATAACAATTTTTACAACAAGTGTGAAAAGGGCTCCCTAGGAGTACCTAGGACGTAGTGGGTGCCTAACACCTTCCCATTGCGTAATTTACCCCTTACCCAGAATCTCTGATCTTTTTATTAGTTTTCTACGTGTAAAACTTCTTAGGCTTTTGTTCGCTTTTTAGCCAATCCTTTGGATAAATAAAAGTGCGGTGGCGACTCGAAAATTCAATGTATCTCTTAGCTTATGATTTAATCGATAGATCATATAGCGACGAATACACCGCTACAGAAAAGTGGCGACTCTGCTGGGGAACCTCACCAGTTCCTGGTTGTATTGCCTACTTTTCACCCTTGTTGTGCTATATTGTTATCTTTATCTGACATATTTTTGTACAATTTGGGATGAATGTATTGATTGTAATGTGTGAATTGCTTGATATACATTTGCTGTGTGCTTTGGTGATCTGTGAGATGAGTTCTATACCCGAACTCGAGTGCTCTCTAGGATAGGAGAATGGCATAGTCTTGTCGACTGGTGTGGAGTAGTCCTTAGCCAGTTGACTTGCGAGTCCATTCACTTGGTGGAGGTCATGTTGAACTAATAATGTCACACAAGTTATTTGTGGTTAGGCATTATTCTTTCAATCATGTTCCGCAGAAGCCAAGGACCTTAGTTTACCAAACCCATCTTGGCCTATTTTTAGGACCGTAGTGCGGAGGTCGTTCAGATGTCAGTTCTGATACGATTGTTACGCGATACTACACTCATAAGAGTTTCTCTTGAGAATATTCTTGGAATACGAGTATTCGTTCCTCCGATAATATTCGAAAGATGGAACGATGATTATGGGAACCTCTGATAGAACATGTCTGGCAGGTTTAAACCCTAGTACACTCCCTTGGGTGGTTCTTAACCGAGACTCCATGCTCGTGACTCTCAACAAACCCGTGATTCGTGGTTGAGTCGTTCAAGCATTGTTAATATCAATGGATCCCGGATCAGGGGTAAAACCTAAAATCCATCAAAGCGGCTGGTTGATATTAGAATGTTTGAACCGGTTCATGTACCGTTAATATCAATGGAACTTGGGTGTCGATAAGGTGAAAACCTAAATCCACCAAAATGGATGATTGATATTAGGGATACATAGAGCTTTCCCACGACCTTTGTTTGGTGTGCTTTGCTTGATCCTTGAGTGTGTTTGTTGCATTCATGCATTCACGCATTCATCCGCATTCATGTCATCAAAAGAGAAAATTTTCAAGGAACTTAAAGGGTTATTTGCAAAATTTTCAGACATGGAAAGACCGAAAAGGCATACAAAGAAGTACAGCTTTAAGCAGCCCGATGTAAAAGAGTTAAGGAATCTGACATCATATGTATTAGATCCCTTGGGTTTCAAAGCTCGATATGGGAAGCTTCTGCCGTTGCTGACTACTCAAGTGGATGAGGGATTGATGAGCACTCTTGCTCAGTTCTATGATCCGCTCTATCATTGCTTCTTATTTCCGGACTTCCAGTTGTTGCCGACTTTGGAAGAATACTCTCACCTTATTGGGATTCCGATTCTGGATCAAGTGCCGTTCAGTGGCTTAGAGAGTATTCCATCTGCTCGAGAGATTTCCAGTCTGTTGCACATAGATGAAGATCTGATTAGAGCTAATCTGACTACCAAAGGCGGAATTCAGGGTTTTCCTTCCGAGTTCCTCATTGCCCAAGCTACCTTTTATGGGAAGGCCATGAGTGAGGATGCCTTTGAGGCTCTATTTGTGTTGCTCATCTATGGATTGGTGCTTTCCCAACTTCGACAAGTTCGTCGACATGAACGCCATTAGGATCTTTTCAGTTCTTAATCCGGTTCCGACCTTGTTGGGTGATGCATATGTCTCCATGCATCTGAGGAATATGAAGAATGGAGGAGTCATTGTCTGCTGTTTACCCCTGCTGTACAAGTGGTTTATTTCGCACTTGCCGCAGACAGTTGCTTTCAAGGAGAACAAGGGATGTCTACGGTGGTCTCAGAGACTCATGTCTCTCACCAATGATGATATCACCTGGTATGATCGCGTGTATGATACCGTCCAGATCATTAATTCTTGTGGTGAATTCCCCAATGTGCCTCTTCTTGGTACATGTGGTGGGATTACCTACAACCCTACGCTTGCACGTCGTCAGCTTGGGTTCCCCCTAAAGGATAAACCCCATAACATTCTGTTAGAAGGTGTGTTCTTTCAGGAGGGTAAAGATCCCAAGGCCTGAAAGCCAGATTTGTCCGCGCTTGGCGCAATATTCGCATAAAGAGTAGGAATGAATTGGGTCCAAAGAACTGCATTGCTTTGGAGCCATACACCTCTTGGGTCAGACAGAGGGCTGCTACCTACCTGATGCCATATGATCATCCGAGACCTACACTGTTGGATGTGGCTGGGCCTTCAACCCTCCCTACCCAACGTGTAGAGGAGTTGAGAGAAGAAGACCTTTCGCGTGCCTGGATCCGCGAGAGAGAGGAATTGCTGCAGCAGCTCAAGGAGAAGGATGATATGATTGAATTTCTCGAGCACCGAGTGATCGACGATCCGAACGACACTTGGACTTCTCTGCTTCCTCAGTCTTCCAAATTCTGGAAAAGGAAGTATGATCAACTTGCAAAGGAGAAAGCTGATATGGAGGCTGCCTATGAGAGAGAGATCAAGAAGTTGTACACTTCTCGTCTTCCAGCATCCCGAGCTAATAGGGATCCATAGGATGTTATTTACCTTTTCTCTTTGTAATATTTAAAAGAATGCTGTACTTCTTTGTCTTAGTATTTTGAATGAAATATTTTCCATGAGCAATCAAAATGGGTTTAAATATTCAAAATATTGCAAACAAAACCCTAAGGGTTCCTTGAAAATAAAGCATTTGCACAAGCATTTCATGCATCATTCTTGCATAAACAGGTACCCATTTTTCTGGTCTTCCGGTTCTAACCCTCTGCTCTTCATTTATTTTGAAGACAAGCTGACTCACCGGTATTATACGAGAGTCAACTCTGCAAGGATTATGGAGCAATTGGAACAAGAGAACCAGAGTTTGAGGGATGAAGTCGCCAGACTTGGCGCTCTGATGGAGCAACTTCTTGCTGCCCAGAATCAGCCTGCTCCCCAACAGCCAGCAACTCCGGTTCAGCGGACCGTTATATCAGAGGTAGCTACTACATCGGTGCCAGTCAGTGCCCATCAGCCAAATGCCATGCCTCCCGGTTTTCCTTGGGGGATGCCTCCTGGCTTCATGCCTGATCTGCCAGCACCAACGTTTGCTCAAATGCCGGCATCTAGCCCGGTCCCTATTCCTGTTCCTCCTGTCGTGCATACCATGCCGAGGGTAGACGACACCATCTATCACTCTGAAGCTTCTGAGGGCTCAGATGTTCATGAGAAGATGGATGCAATGAACGACCAATTCCTTGAGCTGAGAAAGGAATTGAGAACTCTTAGAGGCAAAGATCTCTTCGGCAAGTCAGCAGCCGAACTTTGTCTAGTTCCCGGCGTTAAAATACCTGTTAAATTCAAGGTCCCCGACTTTGAAAAATATAAAGGGAACACTTGTCCTTTGGCACACTTGGTTATGTACGCCAGGAAGATGTCCACGCAGACAGACAACGATCAACTCTTGATCCACTACTTTCAAGACAGTTTGTCTGGTGCTGCTCTCCGCTGGTACATGAGCTTGGACAGCGTCAATATCCGCTCTTTCAATGACCTTGGCGAAGCTTTCGTCAAACAATATAAATACAACGTTGACATGGCGCCTGACAGAGATCAACTCAGGTCTATGTCACAAAAGGACAAAGAATCGTTCAAGGAGTACGCCCAGAGATGGCGTGAGCTGGCAGCTCAAATCACTCCACCATTAGAAGAGAAAGAGATGACCAAGATCTTTCTGAAGACTCTTGGGTCATTCTATTATGAGAGAATGGTGGCCAGCGCTCCCTCTGATTTCACCGAGATGGTGAACATGGGGATGCGTCTTGAAGAAGGCGTCCGTGAAGGACGGTTAGCAAAGATGATGGTTCTTCCTCTAAACGATATGGAGCGTTTAAGAGGAAAGAAGGTGAAGCTCATGCTGTGCAGTCTCAGCCAAAGCATCGAAGACCCTCTGTTCAGAGGAAGCCTGCACGTCATTCCGGACATCAGCATCAGGTGGCTAGTGTGGCACCTGTATTCAAGGATAATGCTCAACAGTATCAGCATCAGCAGCAATATCCACAACCGCAATATCAACAGCAACAGCAGCGTCCACAGCAACAGGCTTACCAGCCTCGTGGAAGTACAACCAACCAAGCAAATGTGAACTATGATAGGAAGAAGGTCAGCTTCGACCCTATTCCGATGACATATACAGAGCTTTATCCCTCCTTGTTGGAGAGGAAGTTGGTTTCTCCCAGGGATCCTCCTGCTATTCCTGCCAACCCGCAATGGTGGTACAAACCAGACCAGCATTGTGTCTACCATTCCGGTGCTCCGGGCCACAACGTTGAGAACTGTTTCCCGCTGAAGAATAAGGTTCAAGACCTTATGAGAAGCGGAATTCTGAGTTTTGAAGACTCAAACCCAATGTCACCAGGAACCCATTGCCTTCGCATGGGAAATCTGTGAATATGATCCAGGAAGACCTTGGGAAGTACAAGGTGAAGTACATCAGCCATATCCGGCAGTCATTGGTTGGATTACATAAGATGCTGTGTCAGCACAGCTATTTGGAGCATAACCATGACCAGTGCCGTCTGTTCTGTCAACCGCTTGGGTTGTGACCAAGTGCGCCGAGAACTTCAAATGTGTTGAATGAAGGTACCATTGAGATTCTCCAGAATCGCAATGTTGATGTTGTTGAGCCCGAAGTGAGTGTCATCTCCCCGGTGTTCAAGTTGCCAGAGCCGGTTGTTATTCGCTACAATAGCAACAAGCCCAAGGCTTCCCTGCTTTGATTATCAAACCAGCCGGCCCTGTGCCGTATTCATCTGACAAGCCGTACCTTTCCGGTACAATCCTGTTGCTGTCCAGGATGGGGTTGAAGTACCTCTGCCGTCTACTTCCGTGACCACTATCGCTGATGTTAGTGGATTGACCCGAAGCGGTCGTGTGTTTTCTGCGCCTGCTAAGGCTGTTGCTTCTGAATCTGTTGAGCGTCCTGTGGGGACTGCTGTGAATGTTCAGAATCCGGCACTTGCTGTTGCCCAACCTTCCTCGTCTGTACAAAAGACTCCTGTTCCTTCTGTTGGCCCGAGTGGCACTGCTGATGAAGAATCTGATGAGATGCTGAGGCTCATCAGAAAGAGCGAGTACAATATTGTAGACCAGCTTCTACACACGCCCTCCAAGATCTCCATTCTTTCTCTATTGCTGAATTCAGAGCCCCATCGGGAATCTCTTCAGAAAGTCTTGGACCTGGCATATGTCGATCACGACGTCACCTTGGAACAATTTGATAGCATTGTTGCAAACATTACCGCTTGCAACACTCTGAGCTTTTGTGACGCTGATCTCCCTGAGGAGGGAAGAGACCACAACATGGCTTTACACATATCCATGAATTGCAAATCTGATGCAATGTCCAATGTACTGGTGGACACTGGATCGTCCCTGAATGTATTGCCAAAATCCACACTCTCTCGTTGTCATATCAAGGTCCTCCTATGAGGCAGAGTGGGGTTGTTGTTAAAGCTTTTGATGGGTCGCGTAAGACCGTGATTGGGGAAGTTGATCTCCCAATCAAGATTGGACCAAGTGATTTCCAGATCACTTTTCAAGTAATGGATATTCACCCATCATACAGCTGTCTCTTGGGCAGACCATGGATTCACGAGGCTGGCGCCGTGACATCCACCCTACACCAAAAGCTGAAGTTTGTGAAAAACAAGAAATTGGTTGTAGTAGGGGGAGAAAAGGCTCTCCTGGTCAGTAATCTGTCTTCTTTCTCGTACATTGATGCAGAGGATGAAGTTGGAACTCAGTTTCAAGCTTTATCTATTGATAAACCAATCGAGAAGAAGTCTCCTTCATTCACTTCCTACCGAGATGCTAAGCTGGCCATTGAATGTGGTGCAGTTGCTGGATTAGGGAAAGTGCTTGAACTTGAAGATAATCGATCCCGGGCTGGCATTGGCTATGGTTCTGGGGCATGCAATGAGCAAGGTCTGTTCACCAGTGGAGGATTCATTCACGCTGATCAACCTGCAGAAGAGGAAGCTGCTGCTATCATTGAAGAAGAAGATGCAGAAGATTTGAACAATTTTGTTATTCCTGGTGGTGTCTGCCACAATTGGGTCGCTGTGGATGTTCCTACAGTTATCCATAGATCAGAGTAATTGTTCATTTTGTTTAAAACCCTTCTCCCATGCCAAAAGGAGAAGTGATGACATTGTTGGCAAAGCATATATACAATGATATTTTCATTCAATTTTTGCATTGTCAAAACATTTGTTTTTCCTTTGTTTTCACTTTTTGCTTTTCTTTATGAAATCAGTGATCACAAAAAACCATAAAAACAAAATAAAAGCTGTAAAAGCAACATTCTTTCATCTGCATAATGATTTGCTTGTTTAAATTCTGAAGTTTTTCTTAACCAAAATCATTATGCAGGTTGATCCTAAAACCCATTGAACATAATGATCCAACGCCATCTCCCAATTTTGAATTCCCTGTATTTGAGGCAGAAGAAGATGACGTTGAAGAGATTCCTGATGAGATCACCCGTCTCCTTGAGCACGAAGAGAAGATCATTCAGCCGCATCTCGAAGACTTGGAAACAGTCAACTTGGGATCTGAAGATTGTGAGCGCCTGGTGAAGATTGGGGCACTTCTTGAAGAGTCTGTTAAAGAAGATTTGATCAGCTTGCTACGAGAATATTCAGATATCTTTGCTTGGTCCTATGAAGACATGCCGGGTTTAGATACAGATATTGTGCAACATTTCCTGCCTTTGAAGCCTGAGTGCGTGCCTGTGAAGCAGAAGCTCAGAAGAACTCATCCAGATATGGCAGTGAAGATCAAAGAGGAAGTTCAGAAGCAAATTGATGCGGGGTTTCTGGTGACTTCGACATATCCTCTATGGGTGGCCAATATTGTGCCTGTTCCTAAGAAGGACGGAAAAGTCCGTATGTGCGTTGATTACAGGATTTGAATAAAGCTAGCCCAAAAGATGATTTTCCTCTACCACACATTGACATGTTGGTAGACAATACAGCTAAATTCAAAGTCTTTTCCTTTATGGACGGATTTTCCGGATATAATCAAATCAAGATGGCACCAGAGGATATGGAGAAGACAACATTCATCACACCTTGGGGAACATTCTGTTATCGAGTGATGCCCTTCGGTTTGAAGAACGCCGGAGCCACGTATCAACGAGCTATGACTACCTTGTTTCATGATATGATGCACAAGGAGATAGAAGTCTATGTTGATGATATGATTGCTAAGTCCCGAACGGAAGTTGAGCATATTGAGCATTTGTTGAAGCTTTTTCAGCGTTTGAGGAAGTTCAAACTTCGTCTGAATCCGAACAAATGTACTTTTGGAGTCCGTTCCGGCAAGTTGTTGGGTTTTGTGGTAAGTGAAAGAGGTATTGAGGTTGATCCTGCAAAGGTCAAAGCAATACAAGAGATGCCCGCACCCAAAACTGAGAAGCAAGTCCGAGGTTTTCTTGGCCGCTTGAACTACATTTCCAGATTTATATCCCACATGACTGCCACATGTGCGCCGATATTCAAGCTCCTCCGGAAAGATCAGTCTCATGATTGGACCGAGGATTGCCAGAAAGCTTTCGACAGTATCAAAGATTATCTGTCCGAACCTCCGATTTTGTCTCCGCCTGTGGAAGGAAGACCTCTGATTATGTACTTAACAGTTCTTGAAGACTCGATGGGTTGTGTACTCGGTCAACAAGATGAATCAGGGAAGAAGGAGTTTGCTATTTACTACCTCAGTAAGAAGTTTACTGATTGTGAGTCTCGGTACTCTATGCTTGAGAAGACGTGCTGTGCTTTAGCTTGGGCAGCTAAGCGTTTGCGCCAGTACATGATAAATCATACAACTTGGTTGATATCCAGAATGGATCCAATTAAGTATATCTTCGAGAAGCCTGCTTTAACTGGGAGGATTGCCCGTTGGCAGATGTGTTGTCTGAGTATGATATTGAGTATCGAGCTCAGAAAGCTATCAAAGGTAGTATCTTGGCTGACCATTTAGCGCACCAGCCGATTGAAGATCATCAGTCTGTTCAGTATGACTTCCCGACGAGGAAATTCTGTATTTGAAGATGAAAGATTGCGATGAGCCTACACTTGATGAAGGTCCAGAACCTGGTTCCAGATGGACGATGGTGTTTGATGGCGCTGTTAATCAATATGGAAATGGAATTGGGGCGGTAATTATTAATCCCCAGGGTTCGCACATTCCATTTACAGCAAGGCTAACCTTCAAATGCACGAATAATATGGCGGAGTATGAAGCCTGTATTATGGGACTTGAAGAATGCATTGACTTAAGAATCAAATATCTTGATGTCTATGGTGATTCAGCTTTGGTTATCAATCAGATCAAAGGTGAATGGGAGACAAATCAACCAAGTCTCATTCCGTACAGAGATTATGCAAGGAGAATTTCAACATTCTTTACAGAAGTTGAATTTTATCATATTCCTCGAGAGGAAAATCGGATGGCAGATGCCCTTGCAACGCTTGCTTCCATGATAGTAGTCAGATGGTGGAATGATGTTCCCAATATTACTGTGATGCGCTTGGACAGACCCGCTCACATATTTGCAATTGAAGACGTGAAAGATGACAAGCCTTGGTATTTTGATATCAAGAATTTCCTCCAGAACCAGGTCTACCCGCCTGGGGCATCTGTGAAAGATAGGAAAACTTTGAGAAGGTTGTCAGGCAGTTTCTACCTCAGTGGTGAAGTGCTGTACAAGAGAAATTTTGATATGGTTTTGCTCAGATGCGTGGATAGACACGAAGCAAACCTATTGATGACTGAGGTCCATGAGGGTTCATTTGGTACTCATTCCAATGGACATGCCATGGCTAAAAAGATGTTGAGAGCAGGCTACTATTGGTTGACAATGGAGTCTGACTGTTGCAAGTATGTGAAGAAATGTCACAAGTGTCAAATTTATGCGGATAAGATTCATATTCCTCCGACACTCCTGAATGTGATTTCGTCACCATGGCCTTTCTCTATGTGGGGAATTGACATGATCGGTATGATTGAGCCGAAAGCGTCCAATGGACATCGGTTTATTCTCGTAGCAATTGATTACTTCACCAAATGGGTTGAAGCCGCTTCGTACGCGAATGTAACCAGGCAGGTGGTTGTGAAGTTTATCAAGAACCAGTTGATTTGCCGTTATGGTGTGCCAGAGAGGATCATTACTGATAATGGATCCAATCTGAACAACAAGTTGATGGATGAGTTGTGCGCTGAATTCAAGATCGCACACCATAATTCCTCTCCTTACAGACCCAAGATGAATGGGGCTGTTGAAGCTGCTAACAAGAATATCAAGAGGATTATCCAGAAGATGACTGTCACGTACAAAGATTGGCATGAGATGCTGCCATTTGCTTTGCATGGATATCGTACGTCTGTACGCACTTCAACAGGGGCAACCCCTTTCTCTCTTGTTTATGGCATGGAAGCCGTTCTCCCAGTAGAGGTGGAGATCCCATCAATGCGAGTCTTGATGGAAGCCAAGTTGACTGATGCTGAATGGATTCAGAGTCGTTACGACCAGTTGAATTTTAATTGAAGAGAAGCGTTTAACTGCCATGTGCCATGGTCAGTTGTATCAACAGAGAATGAAGAAAGCATTCGACAAGAAGGTCAAGCCTCGTGTGTTCCGAGAAGGTGACCTTGTGCTCAAGAAAGTCTTGTCTTTCGCGCCCGATTCCAGGGGCAAGTGGACTCCAAACTACGAGGGTCCATATGTTGTTAAGAGAGCCTTTTCAGGCGGTGCTTTGATGCTTACAACAATGGATGGGGAGGATTTCACTCGTCCTGTGAATTCAGATGCAGTTAAGAGATACTTTGCCTAAAAAAAAAAAAAAAAAAAAGGTATATGCAAATGAAAAAAAAGAGAATGAAAAAACAGAATAGCTCGCTAAGTTGAAAACCCGAAAGGGCGGCTTAGGCAAAAATGAGCGTCTCGGTGGAGAACCCGCAAGGGTAATCCAGGCAAAAATTAGAGACTTAAAAAAAAAATAATAATAATATATTTGCATCCCGCTAGATTGAGTACCTCACTCTGGGGCAATCTAGGCAAAAATTAGGGATTTTGGCAAGTAACTGCATCCTGACAAGACTTTCTGGTTCATCAGTCGTCATTTCGTCAGAAGATTCTCGATTCGTTGTCAACTGAAGCTTCGGATACATCGAGATTCAAATTGGTAGAGAAAGGATCATTATGTTCAATGTAGCCCTCTTCCAACATATATCACTGATTTCAAATTTGTACAGATCTATGGAGTCTTGCCATTTGCAGACTACCATTCTATCAAATCAATTTGAGCTTTTTATCCAATTATTGGCACTCTTATTTGTTTCAATTCAACAAATGTTTTGCATGTTTTAAATTGATAAAATATCATTGTTTTAAACCAATCAAATTTTTCAAAATTTTTTGTTTTAAACAAAGTGAACATTCACAAGATTGAAAGGATACTCAATAATATCTCAGTGCTCTCCCGAGGGTGACATGATTTCCAACAGGTAAGACATTCGTTCATATTCCTGGTTTGGTGGTATCTTCTTTCTTCAGATCTTTGTTGGGGTTGTTCCTCAAGCAGAGTTGTTGTTGGGGCTGTTCCCCAGTACAGTAACAAGTGATTTGTTGTTGAAGACTTCGTTTCTCCAGCAGCAGTCTTCCCCTAGCATGGTTGTTTTCCTTGAGAAGTTTCGGTGGTTGATGGTTTGTCATCTTGGTGCCCCGTCATTTTCTCCAGTGGGTCGTATCCCCAGACTTTATTTGTCTCCTCAGCACAGTCATGAGTATAACTGATTGATTGGTACTCCCCTCGGAGTCGTGAGTAGAGCTGATATTGATATCCCCACCAGGGTTGCAAGTGAAGTTGTTACCGCTTTTCTCCATGCAGTGTGCCAGCGGAGCTGTTTGTCTCCTCAGCACGATCTCTTTCTTTTTGAAGACTCGGTAAGTCAGCGGTTTGATACCCAGTACTTTACCCTCTCCCCGGCGAAGTCGTCTGTGGAATTATTGCTATCTCTCCATCAGAGTTATTCTCTCCAGCAGAGCAGGATTTATTTTCCTACTCGCTGCTTGATTTGGGTTGGTATCCCAGTATTGCAATCATCTTTTCCTCAGCTTAGTCTGCAGAGTGCTTGTTGTGGCGGTTTTTGCCTGTTGAATACTCCTTCAATCCCCCAGTATGGTCGGATGATGGCTCTAGCCTCCAGTGAACGGATTTGATTTCCTGACTGTTTGTGATCCCCAGTAGAGTGGCTTATATTGCAGAATCTACTTGTTGTGATCAGTTTGCTGTATATTCTCCCCAAGCGGAGTGGTTTATTGCAGAATCTATCTGTTTGATCTGTCCTCCCTCAGTGGTTTGTGCCCAAGAGAGTGGCCGACAGTTTTCCCCAATAGAGTTGCTTATGCAGTCAGATTCTATTTGGATGATATCATTCTCCCTCAGTGGGTTTTTCCCCAGTGGAGTTATGTGGAATTGCTCCTACAGCAGTTAGTGCTTGTGCAACGCACCCCTTTTATTTCTCAGTCGACACTGGGATCCCCTGCAGATATACTTTGGGATTTCTCTTGTTCCTCTACAGATTTGTCTTGGTGGCTGTTTTGCCCGTTGTGACTTTCTGTACCCTGATTGGGTTGCTTCCTGATACCTCTGACTTGCTGCTTCTTCAGCAGTACCTGCAGATCTTTGCTTTACAGCACATAGATCTCCGCAGATTGGCTCTCCAGCTGGTTTTTCCCCTGGAAGTATAATACCGGACGTTTGGTTCCTGAACCTGTTTGTGTTAGAATTGTCTGTTTTGTCAGCATTCATCAAACATAAATCACGCATATTCATGCATATTCATAAAACATTCAGATATTCATGTTGCATTTCTTGCCATATATCTTTTGTTTGTCGTGTCTCCTGCTATGGTGATATAGATCTCTTTACAGATCTCCCCAAGCAGAGGTCGGGTGTTTAAAATCTCTCCATATAGAGTCAACCCCATAAGCAGAAAATGTGTCTGTCTTTTCTTCTGCAGTTCCCCACTGAGATTATCCTCGTGGATGACGGTTTCTTCCGTTTCCTCCCAACATGTATATTGGGATGGATTTTCCTATATGAGTTATATCCTCATTAGGACGTGTCTTGATTCAGTCTGTCCTTTCGGATCATTCCCGAATCGGCTGTTTGTCAGATGTCTTGTGCTTCCCAGTGGGTTGTTCCCCAGCGGGATGTTTTTTGGGCCGCTACCCAGTAACCGGTAGTTATAAGTCCTATCTTTCCTGGCTTTCTTAACAGAATTTGTGGTTATACACCTTTTATTCTCCAGCCAGAGTCTTGGTTTTCTACCTCATACCCGGTAGTTGTAAAATCCTATTTTTCCTGCTTTTCAGCAGTTTGTGGTTTGTTATAAACCCTATTTTGGTTTCCCGTGCGGACTTGTGATTTGTTCTATCCCCACGCGGAGTTTTTGGTCTTCTACCCCGTATTCGGTAGATGTAAACCCTAATTTTGTGGTTATCTTCATCTAGTATTTGATGTTGATTTTCCTTTGCTTGTTTTAGTTGCTCAGATCAGCACTTGTATCCTTAGCAAGATTTTGTGGATAATTGCCGTATGCTAGCAATTTTATCCCCAGTGGGTCTTTTCACCGTATGCTAGTGATTTGTTCCCCGGATCATTGTTTGTTTACCAGTGCATCCCCAGCTAGTCTTCTGTCGATAATTGCCGGATGCTTGCAATTTATCCTCAGCAGTTTGCCTTTCATTTACCCTTTTCTCGGTAATGGCTGTTGTTCCTTTTGATTGGTCATCATTATATACCTAATTTGGTATCCCGATGCCTGTCTTTTCGGTTGATTTATCCTTTATTAACCCAGTAACCGGTTGTGGATAGTCTTCCATGCGAGTGTATTATTCACGGTCTGCCGGTAATGAATAATATATCTCATGCACTCTTCAGTCGAAGCCTTTTGTGTTTCCCCAGTCGAGTAAGATTCGTTATTTCCCTTTGTGGAGTCGAATATTCTTGTTGTTGGATAATTGCCGGATGCTTGCAATTTATCCCTTGGAGTTGTCTTTCGTTTACCCGTATGCTTGGTATCGATTGTCTCTCTTTTTGGTTAGTCACCTATTATATACCCAGTAACCGGTATCTCTGGTGTCTTTTCCTTTCGAGTGTATTATTCACGTTCTGACGGTAATGAATAATATATCTCATGCGCTCTTTAGTTGGAATCCTTTGTTGATTTTCCCCAACTGAGCAAGATTCGTATTTCTTTGTAGAATCGAATAGCCATCCTTTAACCGGTTTGTGTTTCGGATGATGAGTGTTTTGGAAGTGAAAACCAATTCACGTTTTCGGTAGATCACCTATTATATGCCCAGTAACCGGTATCTCTGGTGCTTCTTACCATGCGAGTTTATTATCTACGTTCTGACGGTAATAGATAATATATTTCATGCGAGTTCTTATCCACGGTCTGCCGGTAATGGATATTATATCTCATGCACTCTTTGGGTTTGTGTCCCCAGTTGAGTAAGATTCGTTTTCCCGTTGTGGATTCGAATGTCCATCCTGTAAGTCGATTTGCTTTTTCAAGCCCTCCTTTCGGATGATGAGTGTTTTGGAAGTGAAAACCAATTCACGTCTTCGGATTTTATCCTATAAACAACCCAGTAACCGGTTCAGGATAATTTTCCTTTCGAGTATATTATTCACGGTCTGCCGGTAATGAATGATATGTCTCATCTGAGTATTCTATCCACGTTCTGACGGTAATGGATATTATATCTCGTTCGCTCTTGGGTCAATCTTTTGATTGTTTTCCCCTCAGAGTAAGATTCATTTTCCTTGTGGAATTGAATGTCCATCCTATAAACAAGTTTGCTTTTCGCTCTCTTCAGGATGATGAGTGTTTTGGAAGTGAAATCCAATTCACGCTTTGGTCGGTCACCTATTACATACCCAGTAACCGGTATCCTTGGTGTTCCCTCCTTTCTGCTCCCTATTATGACCTCGGTCCCCCTGTGGAGTCAGATTTTCCTGAGTTTGTTACCCGTATGCCTGGTAATATCTCATTTCTTTGTTGCTTCCCCAGTGGAGTTTTTCTTTTGCTTCTCCTCAGGAGTCAGCTTGTGTCCCTCCCATGGATTTATTTTCCATTTGGAATTCTTTTCCCAGTGTGAGTCCTTCACTCCCCAGTGAGTTCTCCAGTCTGTTTTTCTGTTTTCCTTAATCAGGGTCGTATTTTGTTCACGTTGTGTCAGTTTTATCTTCCCCAGTTTGGAGTCGTGTCTTATTCACGCGTTTCTTTTATTATCCCCGAAGAGTCTTGTTAGAGTCTCTGTTCCTGGTGAGTGTATTGCTCCGATGGATCGTCTTTTCTTCTGTGTGAATCATATTCCTCACAGAATTTGTGTCTTTTACACGCATACATCTGCATCATGAGGTCTCTTAGGGACCAAAATTTGTCTCATTACTGTTATTTAAGCCCATTCTACCGCGTCGAGATGAAGATTTCTAAACTTCACTTCTCCGGCTAGAATGACCTTAAATAGGGGCATCTGTAAGACCCCAATTTTGGGCCCTAAGATCCCTCATGGCCCATGTCATTCATATCATAACCTCAAGGATCAATGCATGCCTTTGCTTTCCTCTTAGTGGATAGTTTGCCTTGTGGGTTTGTTTCTTGATCACCAAGCATACTTGGCATTTGTATATTATTGCTTTCATATGTTTATCATTCAAAAAGTACAAAAATATTGTCAGTCTAACCTTGTTGCTTGCAGTCGAAGCAATCATCAGCAATTAGGTCAAAGACAGTCATTGATCAGTCAAAGCAATGGATGATGGCCATTCTTGTGGAATTTGGACATCATGATCATTAATCAAAGGTTCATACATCTTGAGACATCATTTGAAGTCAAGTTCTCAAAGAATTAGGGTTTGGAATTCATCAGAAGAAGTTCAATCAGTCCAAAACCCTAGAAAAGTCAAAATTGGTCAACAGTTGATTTAATCAGAGATTTGATGGATAGAATTGATTTGAAGAAGCTCATTCATGCTTGTATAAGCCTCATCTATCATGTTCAACCTCATCATGGAAGAAAATCAAGTCAAATCAGAAATTTTCCAGAAATAGAAAGTGGACCTGTAATTTCAACTGCCAAAAATGGAAACTTCTTGATCTTAAACTTACATCATGATACAAGCTCCAAATGAATTTTTGCCCAACATGAAAGTTGAAGATCTTGTTCTCCCATTTTCAAAAAGTCCAAGAACTCTCAAATCCCATGTGTGGTTGTCAAGATATGATCAAATCATTTTCACCAATTTTTGAACTTCAACAAGCCATATCTCTCAAACCATAAGGCCAAATTTGGTGGGGTTTTTTCCTACAAACCACATTTTTCATCCTCTTTCCAAAAATATAAATTTCATGACCTAAAACCTCACCATTCAAAATGGCATTTTTGGACCTTTTGCATTTAAATTCAAAGTTTGACCAAACTTTGACTTTTTGAGTTTTTGACTTTTTCTCATTTTTACCAATTGGAAAATGTTCCATATCACATTTGTGACTTGTTCCAATCCCAAAACCATCATCATACCATCCTTTTATCATCATTTTGAATCAAAATTCAAAGTTGGCAAAAGGTGCAAAAAGGAAGTACATAAACAAAACACACACTGCAGTTTCTTGTACAACCAAAACAGCAAAATTGCAGTCTGTTTGCAGCTTGTAGCAGGCCCAAAACCATGCCAAATTCACACCTCCACTATACACTTGACCAAATTAGCAAATGTGTAATTGCCTTCTTTTGAACTAAGCAAGCTTAGGCATTGGTTTAGTATTGTTAAGCAGTGGTATATAAGTGGATTTTCTGCACAAACAACCCTAGTGTTCACCGATACCACAGACAAAACACATTCATTCTCTCTTCTTGCATTTTTGGCAATTGACATTTTTCTGCTCAAATCTTCAAAGGACTCAATCCACTCTTGCTTCCCTCACGCTCTAGTCACCTTTGTGAACCCTATTGAACCAGAAAACCTCACCTGTACCACAGTCTCAAGTTCTGTTCTTCCTCAAGTTATAACAATGGCAGAAAGAGATTTGAAGAGTTCCAGGCTTGGCTGAGCTCACCACTTCGAGGTTCCATCATTGTAAAGCATAAACACCATCTGTTTCAAGGAGGATCATCAAAAACATCACTGTTACACGATTTCCTCCAAAACAAGTAAGTTTTTCGACCCTCTCTTTTCTCTTATCCATGCTATGCCATGTGAACTCCTTAACTTGCTGATGCCAATAGACTTTAAACCATTAAAAATAATCCACTGTGTTGAAAGAAATATGGTCTTAAAGTTCTAAGCTCAAACTTGTTTATGTGGATTTCTCTGTTATGTGCTTAAATTATTGGGTGAAAATGGTGGATTGTGTGTGTGTTTGGCTAGCTGAAGCTTTTGATATACACATTGTCAACTATCGGGCACATTTGTTCATACTGTTTTTTTTAAGAAATGAGGAACACTGTTACATTCGAGCCCTAGCACTCTGACCAGAAAACTCCCATAGTTGTGTTGTTTTGTTGTTGACTAGGATTGCTTAATGATAGTGGTTCATTACCATGCTTGATTATTGCATGATTGCTGTGTTACGTGCTGTTTGCTTGCTGTTGTTCATGTTGATTACATGATGCTGTTACTACCCTGCTATGTTGTCTGCATTGCCAAGACCATAAACACATGAGCTGCCATGCTAATTAAGCCCTAGCTGCCTTCCAGACTTTCTCCATTGTGTGTGATTTTGTTGCTTAAAGCTGTAGGAAGCTACCAATACCATGCTGCAGTTTTGAACTCCTTGAACATTTGTCTTGAAAATCCATCTTGATTCATGTTATATTTTTTTTTTTTTTTTTTTTTGTGTTGAATGCTGCTGTTCGAAATTTCCTGAACATTGCTCATAAAATCCTCATGTTGGTATTTGTTGTGTTTGGACATGAATGTTGGTTTGTTGTATGATCAATGTTTTACATGCTGCTGCTTAATTGATGATGAAATGCCCTGCTATTGAACCATGAACATTGCCATGAAATTCATGTGAAACATTATTGTCCTGCTGCTACACATTTCCATGGCCATGCTGTTTATGTGCTGTTGTGTAATCTATTTGTTTCGAGTGTTAGTTGAGGATTATGAGCATGAAGTGATGAATGTTGCTGTGAACCTACTATGCTATACCATGCTGCTAACCATGCTGCTGTTCATGAAACCTAACATATTTTCCCAAAAAATCCATATGGTTTGTGCTGTTGGATGTTACATGTGCTGTTTGTGAGCTCTTGTTGGGTTTCAGTTTGAATTGATTGCATGAAGTCACATGATACCATTGCTGCTAAATCCATGCTGTTGCTAAAATTCTGCTGCAATTTTGAAACATGAATGTGTGCCTGCTATGCTGTTATGTGCTATTGTTTTGAAACATGATGATGATGAATACCATGCTGTCATTTGTTTTGGTTTGGTCGAATGATGATGATGCTATGCTGGCTGTTTCGAAACTTACCATGTCCAGATTTTTCCTCATGATTTTGTTGGTTTGATTATTGAATGTTGCTGTGTTCACGTGCTGTCGATTTAAATGATAAATGATGATGAATGCTGTTGCATGCTAGTCAAGTTTTTGTGTTGCTGTCGATCACCATTGCCATGTTTGTTTGAATTTCATGATGATATGATGAATTATGAAATGGAACCTGTTGCCCTGTTGTTGCCAAACCCTAAGGGTTTCTAAAACCAGAAGGCTGAATTTCGATTGGTTGCTGTTGTTGTTTTGCCTTGCCTGTGTACTGTTACATTGGAAGCTAGCCAATTAGAACATTTCGCTTGGCCCTTCAAAACTCTGCCGTTTTGTTAAGTGATGCGTGTATTTACACCTATGCCATGCGCTGACTTTAGTTTGACCCATTAGTTCATGTCTTTTGTTCATGTTGCTTCAATTATTCATCAATCTTCACAAATTAATTTCTCATTCATTTTTATTCAAAAAATCTTGAAATTTTTTCCTCATGATCATGAATGTGTCCTTCATTTAATTGTGATTTTTAATGATTTTTCCATTGGCTGGATTTTTTATGGTAATTATTTTCTTCACATGTGTGCATAAATGATACATTGTGCCATTTCAATTGGGAAATTCTCATGTTATATCCAATGCCTCTGAAATTTTTTGTGGTGAGACTAGATACATTGATCTTCATTTCCATATAAAGTTTGTGCATTTATCATTTGTGGATTGATAGTTATGATTTTTTGAAGTTGTGTGTTGCATTTGGTGCTATACCATGATCATGCATTTTCACAATTTTTGTTCACACTCTTCCCTACATCCAAATGACTCCAAATTTTGCATGAACCATCCTTTGTATGTCTAGTTTGTGTATGAATTTTCTTGGAATTAATCTTGCTGTTTTCCATTTGACTGAGAATTTTCTTCCATATGTGGTCATTTGTTGACTTTTTGTGCTATGCATTGCCAAATCTTTTGTGAAATTCTCATATCTTATTGTATGACCATGAAATTTCATATGTGATAACTAGACTTCTCAAGCTTTGCATTGGTGTTAATCTCATTCATTTCTCTTCTGTTTTCAAATTGATATGATTTTTTGAAGTTGACCTATGCTTGTTGACTTTCACCATGCTTGCTTGAATTTGATTTGACTTCATGATTTTAATTGCCTGCCTTCCTCTCATCCAAATGCATTGAAATTTGACATGTATACCATGTTAGATGTTAGGATTGAGTGTGATTTATTTCATGATTTTTGGGAATGTTTGAGTTGACTTTTGAATGAAGTCTTTGCTGTTGACTTTTGTAGGCTTCTCTTGCCATGCTTTGCATCCTTTTGCACATGAAATGACCATGATGCATGATTTGGTTATGAATCCAATTGAGAATGTTTCTTGAATGTTTAAACTTGACTTTGATTGAACATTGCTTGCTGCCTTGACTTTTTCTTTCATCTTTGACCCTAGGCTAGCCCTAGTGGTCTTCTAAGCTTATGTTGAGTTCATCTGTTTCAGGTTGAGCACCAATGCCCCAAAGACCTTTCAATTTTGATTGAGTTGTTTTGTTTATCATGTGCTAACATTTTGTTTTGTAGGTGACTCATATGCTTGAGTATTTGTGCCTTGCACAATTGGTCCCTCTGTGGTTGACTTTTGGTTCATTCCTCTTTGTTTTAATTGTTGAACTGTTTACTAATTGGTTTGACTTTTGCAGGTGCTTTAGTTGCTTAAGTTCTTTGAACTTGCTTGCTTGCTTTGCTTTTTAGCATTTGCTTTGAGGTATAAATATTTCTTCTTCATGTAGTCTGGAGACCCGGTCTGTTATTTGACCGGGCAAACTGTCTGAAGTCCTCCTTAAGAGGCAATGCCTGTGTTTGTTTAAAATTGTCCTAAGCAGGAAAAGTCCTTCAAGTAAGGCAATTGGTGGAAGGTAGGGATAAGCAATCTATCCCCCACTATTCAGTGTGTCCTCTCTTTGCTCCCATTACATGGTTGAAGCAATGAGATAAAAACCCAAGATCTGATCGAGTCAATAATGTGGAGAGAGTTCCTACTTTCTGAACTCCCACACTTTCTGATATGCTCTCTCTTATCTGAGATTGAAGCAATGAGGCACACCCCTCATCTCCTATTCATCTGCTTCACCTGAGCCCCTCAATGGCCAGGTTAAGAGCGACCTTTACCCATTACAGTGGACTTTCAAAGTCAAACCCTCTTGTGTGAGCCCCCATTGTTCGGCTATAGAGTGTGCTGTTTGATATTCATTGCTTGACTGATTGCTTCATATGCACTTGTTTGCCTGTATGCTATGCATTTATCATCATCATCAATTGCCATTAATGCATGATCATCTCATTTGCTTCTTTGTGATGCTATCATTGTTGTTTGCCCATTGAGGACAATTGTAAGTCCATTGCTTTGGCATTTGCTCCTGTGATATGGAAGGATAGAGTGTAAGACCTCCTTGGTCACTCATATCTTCTGTTTTATCTGTTTGTATGTGAGGATACAGTTATAAGTCCCTGTAAGTTGGCATCTGTTATCCTGTGATCATAATGTGATCTGTTTGATTTGTATGTGAGGTTGCAGTTATAAGTCCCTGTCAGTTGGCATCTGTTTTCCTGTGATCATAGTTTGTTCATCTGTTTGTGTGAGAGGTTGCAATTATAAGTCCCTGTAAGTTGGCATTTGCATTCCTGTGATCATATTGTTGCTTTTGTTCTTGTATGTGAGGATCCATTGTAAGTCCCTGTGATGTGGCATTGGATTTCCTGTGAGCATACCGTGGAGTTAACCTAAGTCCAGATAAATTGGCAGTTGACTTCCATATTTCATCTTTGTTCTTTTCTTTTGAGGAGATCGGTGTAAGTCCATTGAGTGGCATCTGATATCCTGTTCTGTTTTAGGAGACTGGTGTAAATCCATCTATTGGTATCCGGTATCCATTTTTATTTCTTTGCCTGTGGAGATCGGTGTAAGTCCATTGAGTGGCTTCTGATATCCCATTTTGTTTTAGGAGATTATAAGACCATTGATTGGCATCCGATATCCGCTTTTACTTGCTTTGCTTGTTTATTATTATTAATTGCCATTCCAAAGGACACACTTGAATCATCTGTCATATGATTTCAAGAAGTGAACCTTCTAAGAAGTTTTACTATCCATCTTCATCCATTCATCATTCATTATGTCCTAGACTTTTCACACTTTATCTTTTCAAATTTGACATAAGTGTTGTGCAAACATCTTCATGTTTTCTAACTAAAAACCTGGACTCAAGTCCTTGACCATTTTTCAAACTTCATTTCATAATACTTATTTGAATTGATCTTAATCATACTTTGACTTCATTTTCATAATCATAATCAGTAACTCCACTCATTCACTTGTTTTGGCTTTGTCCATTAATCTTTTCATATATGAGCTATAGGTTTGATTTATCTTAGTGGTTGATGTTAATCTCACCTTCTGTCTTTAGTGATTGAATTGTAAGTCTTCCTCGCCTATTATAGGGTTAACCCCTCTCTGGCCAGTTGAAGCTGTTCTCACATGGTGGACGTTGTTGTTTGTATAAGGTTGAGTTTTCTCCCGTGGATAACGTAAGACCTAGGGTTTGTGTTTAAAATTGAACCTAACCCACTTTTGGAAATCTTTTAGCCGAACTACGGCGTTCTGATCCTTACCTTTGATGGAAGGTACGTAGGCAACGGGTTCATCCGTTCGAACCCAATAACCCAATAATAATAAAACTTGTATATTCTTTTCTCATCATCCCAATCATGTTTGCACAATCTTTATGTCATAACAAATAACAATCTTTTACAACAAGTGTGAAAAGGGCTCCCTAGGAGTACCTAGGACGTAGTGGGTGCCTAACACCTTCCCATTGCGTAATTTACCCCTTACCCAGAATCTCTGATCTTTTTATTAGTTTTCTACGTGTAAAACTTCTTAGGCTTTTGTTCGCTTTTTAGCCAATCCTTTGGATAAATAAAAGTGCGGTGGCGACTCGAAAATTTCAACGTATCTCTTAGCTTATGATTTAATCGATAGATCATATAGCGACGAATACACCGCTACACTTCTCTTCCAGCGGTGGAGTGATTTGAGCTGCCAGCTCTCGCCATCTCTGGGCGTACTCCTTGAATGATTCCTTATCTTTCTGCGACATGGACCTGAGTTGATCTCGGTCAGGCGCCATATCGACGTTGTACTTGTATTGCTTGACGAAAGCTTCGCCAAGGTCGTTGAAAGATCGGATGTTGGCACTGTCCAGGCTCATGTACCATCTGAGCGCGGCACCAGACAAACTGTCTTGAAAATAATGGATCAGGAGTTGATCATTATCAGTCTGTGTTGACATCTTCCTGGCGTACATGACTAGGTGAGCAAGTGGACAGGTGTTCCCTTTATATTTTTCAAAGTCAGGGACCTTGAATTTGATCGGTATCTTCACACTAGGAACTAAGCACAGTTCGGCTGCAGACTTGCCGAATAGGTCTTTACCACGGAGGGTCCTCAATTCCTTCCTCAGCTCAAGGAATTGGTCGTTCATTGCATCCATCTTTTCATGAACGTCTGAGCCTTCAGACGGCTCGGAGTGATAGATGGTGTCGTCTACCCTAGGCATGGTATGCACGACAGGAGGAGCGGGAACAGGGACCGGGCTAGATGCCGGCATTTGAGCAAAGGTTGGAGCTGGCAGATCAGGCATAAAGCCTGGAGGCATCCCCCAAGTAAAACCGGGAGGCATGGCATTGGGTACATGGGCACTGACTGGCACCGTTGAAGTAGCTACTTCTGAGATGACTGTCCTCTGAACAGGCGTTGCAGGCGTCGGAGCAGGTTGATTCTGAGCAGCGAGGAGTTGCTCCATCAAAGCGCCAAGTCTGGCGACCTCTTCCTTTAGTTCTCTGTTCTCTTGTTCCAATTGCTCCATGACCCTTGCTGAATTGACCCGCGTATAATACCGGTGAGTCAGCTTGTCTTCAAAATAAATGAAGAACAAAGGTTAGGACAAGAAGACCAGAAAAGGAGTACCTGTTTATGCAAAGATGATGCATGAAATGCTTGTGCAGATGCTTTGTTTTCAAGGAACCCTTAGGGTATTATTTGCAATATTTTGAATATTTAAACATTTTAATTGCTCATGGAAAATATTTCATTCAATATATTGAAACAAAGAAATACAGCATTTTTGATTCATTACAAAGAGAAAAGGTAAATGACATCCTATGGATCCCTAGAAGCTCGGGATGCTGGAAGACGAGAAGTGCACAACTTCTTGATCTCTCTCTCATAGGCCGCCTCCATATCAGCTTTCTCTTTTGCAAGTCGATCATACCTCCTCTTCCAGAATTTGGATGACTGAGGAAGCAGAGAAGTCCAAGTGTCGTTCGGATCATCGATCACTCGGTGCTCGAGAAACTCAATCATAGCATCCTTCTCCTTGAGCTGCTGCAGCAATTCCTCCCTCTCACGGATCCAAGCACGCGAAAGGTCTTCTTCTCTCAACTCCTCTACACGTTGGGTAGGGAGGGTTGAAGGCCCAGCCACATCCAACGGTGTAGGTCTTGGATAATCGTACGGCATCAAGTAGGTGGCAGCCCTCTGTCTGACCCAAGAGGTGTATGGCTCCAAAGCAATGCAGTTCTTTGGACCCAATTCATTCCTACTCTTCTTGCGGATACTACGCCAAGCACGGACAAATCTGGCTTTCAGGTCTTGGGGATCTTTACCCTCCTGGAAGAACACACCTTCTAACAGAATGCTATTAGGTTTATCCCTCAGGGGGAACCCAAGCTGACGTCGTGCAAGAATAGGATTGTAGGTAATCCCACCACATGTGCCAAGAAGAGGCACATTAGGGAATTCACCACAATAAACGATGATCTGAACGGTATCATACACGCGATCATACCAGGTGATGTCATCATTGGTGAGAGACATGAGTCTCTGAGACCACCGTAGACATCCCTTGTTCTCCTTGAAAGCAACTGTCTGCGGCAAGTGCGAAATAAACCACTTGTACAGCAGGGGTAAACAGCAGACAATGACTCCTCCATTCTTCATATTCCTCAGGTGCAAGGAGACATATGTATCGCCCAACAAAGTTGGAACTGGATTAAGGACTGAGAAGATCCTAATGGCGTTCATGTCCACGAACTTGTCGAAGTTGGGAAATAGCACCAATCCATAGATGAGTAACACAAATAGAGCCTCAAAGGCATCCTCACTCATGGCCTTCCCATAAAAGGTAGCTTGGGCAATGAGGAATTCGGAAGGAAAACCCTGAATTCCGCCTTTGGTAGTCAGATTAGCTCTAATCAGATCTTCATCTATGTGCAACAAGCTAGCAATCTCTCGAGCAGATGGAATACTCTCTAGGCCACTGAACGACACTTGATCCAGAATCGGAATCCCAATGAGATGAGAGTACTCTTCCAAAGTCGGCAACAGCTGGAAGTCTGGAAATAAGAAGCAGTGATGCAACGGATCATAGAACTGAGCCAAGGTACTCATCAACCCTTCGTCAACCTGAGTGGTGATCAGCGGTAGAAGCTTCCCATAGCGAGCTTTGAAACCCAAGGGATCTAATACATACGATGTCAGATTCCTTAACTCTTTTACATCGGGCTGTCTAAAGCTGTACTTCTTTGTATGCCTCTTTGGTCTTTCCATGTCTGAAAATTTTGCAAATAAACCCTTTAAGTTCCTTGAAAATTTTCTTTTTTGATGACATGAATGCGGATGAATGCGTGAATGCATGAATGCAACAAACACACTCAAGGATCAAGCAAGGCACGCCAAACAAAGGTCGTGGGAAAGCTCAATGTATCCCTAATATCAATCATCCATTTTGGTGGATTTAGGTTTTCACCTTATCGACACCCAAGTTCCATTGATATTAACGGTACATGAACCGGCTCTAACATTCTTAATATCAACCAGCCGCTTTGGTGGATCTTAGGTTTTACACCTGATCCGGGATCCATTGATATTAACAATGTTTGAACGACTCAACCACGAATCACGGGTTTGTTGAGAGTCACGAGCATGGGGTCTCGGTTAAGAACCACCCAAAGGGAGTGTACTAGGGTTTAAACCTGTCAGACATGTTCTATCAGAGGTTCCCATAATCATCGTTCCATCTTTCGAATATTATCGGAGGAACGAATACTCGTATTCCAAGAATATTCTCAAGAGAAACTCTTATGAGTGTAGTATCGCATAACAATCGTATCAGAACTGACATCTGAACGACCTCCGCACTACGGTCCTAAAAATAGGCCAAGATGGGTTTGGTAAACTAAGGTCCTTGGCTTCTGCGGCACATGATTGAAAGAATAATGCCTAACCACAAATAACTTGTGTGACATTATTAATTCAACATGACCTCCACCAAGTGAATGGACTCGCAAGTCAACTGGCTAAGGAATACTCCACACCAGTCAACAAGACTATGCCATTCTCCTATCCTAGAGTGCACTCGAGTTCGGGTATAGAACTCATCTCACAGATCACCAAAGCAAACAACAATTGTATATCAAGCAATTCAATCATTACAATCAATACAGTGATCCCAAATTGTACAGAAAATATGTCATATAACAAATAATAATATAGCACAACAAGGGTGAAAAGTAGGCAATACCACCAAGGATTGTTGCTTTCCCCAGCAGAGTCGCCACTTTTTCTGTAGCGGTGTATTCGTCGCTATATGATCTATCGATTAAACCATAAGCAAGGTATACAATGAAATTTCGAGTCGCCACCGCACTTTTATTTATCCAAAGGACTGGCTAAAAAGCGAACAAAAGCCTAAGAAGTTTTACACGTAGAAAACTAATAAAAAGATCAGAGAGTCTGGGTAAGGGGTAAATTATGCAATGGGAAGGTGTTAGGCACCCACTACGTCCTAGGTACTCCTAGGGAGCCCTTTTCACACTTGTTGTACTAAATTGTTATTTGTTATGACATAAACATTGTGCAAACATGATTGGGATGATGAGAAAAGAATGTACAATTTGATTATTGGGTTTGAACGGATGAACCCGCTGCCTACGTACCTTCCATCAAAGGTAAGGATCAAAACGCCGTAGTTCGGCTAAAAGATTTCCAAAAGTTGGTGGATTCAATTTTAAACAATAGCACTGAGGCTTTTCATTATCAATGGGAGAAAACTCGACCAAGACCAACATCCACCATGTGAGGATAGCTTCGACGCACTAGAGGGGTTAACCCTATTTTCAGTACGGAAGTCTTATAGTCGACTCACTAAGGATAGGTAAGATTTACATCAACCACAATGATAATTGAAACCTATGGCTAATGTGAAAAGATTAATAATGGACAAAGCCAAAACAAGTGAATGGGTGAAGTTAATTGATTATGATTATGAAAATGGAGTCAAAGTATGATTAAGATTGATTCAAGAGAAGTGTTATGAAATGGGGTTTGAAAAAAAGTCAAGGACTTGGGGTCCAGGTTTTTAGTTTGGAAAAAACATGAAGATGTTTGCACAATATCTATGTCAAGTTTGAAATCAAAGTGTGAAAAGGTTTAGGACATAATGAGGATGAATGGATGAGTATGGATTGTAAAACTTCTTAGAAGGGTTCACTTCTTGAAATCATATAGAAGATGATTCAAGTGTGTCCTTTGGAATGGAAAATTAATAATAAAACAAGCAAACAAATGAGAAAGTCAACAAAAGCGGATACCGGATGCCAATCACTGGGCTTACACCAATCTCCTAAAACAGGACTGGATATCAGAGGCCACTCTATGGACTTACACTAATCTCCTAAACAAAGAAACAAGGATGTCGGAAGCCAATAGATGGACTTATTCCAATCTCCCTAAAACAGAAATGAAACTTGGATACCGGATGCCAATCTGTCTGGGCTTATACCAATATCCAACATATGATCATAGGAAAGCAAATGCCAACTTGCAGGGACTTACAATTGCATCCTCTCATACAACAAACAATGCAACATGTGATCATAGGAAAGCAAATGCCAACTTGCAGGGACTTACAATTGCATCCTCACACACAATAAACAAATACAAAACAACGGATGTCAGATGCCAATCTGTCTGGGCTTACTCTAACATACACAGTATGATCCTAGGAAAACAAATGCCAACTTGCAGGGACTTACAATTGTATCCTCACATACAATCAAACAAATGCATCAAGCAAAGATAAGATGAGTGGCCAAGGTGATGGTCTTATACTCACTTCCATATCATAGGAGCAATGGCCAATGAATGGTCTTACAATTGTCCTCAATGGGTAAACAACAATGATAATGTCACAAAGACAAATGAGATGATCATGCATTAATGAGCAATTAATGATGATGAATGTATAAAGCATACAAGCAAACAATGTGTATATGATATAATCAATCAATCCATGAGAATCAAACAGCACACTCTATAACCAAACAAGGAGGCTCATACAAGAGGGTTAGGCACTGAAGCCAACTGGAATAGGGTCAAAGGTTGCTCTTAACCTTGCCATTGAGAGGCTAAGGTGAAGCAGATGAAAGGAGATGAGGGGTGTGCCTCATTTCTCTTATCCCTGATCAGGGAGAGCATTTAAATATCAGAAAGTGTGGGAGTTCAGAAAGTAGGAACTCTCTCCACATTATTGACTCGATAGATCTTGGGTTTGGATCTCAATGTTACAACCATGTAATGGGAGCAAGGAGAAGACTCACTGAAAAGTGGGAGATAGACTACTTATCTCTTATATCCACCAATTGCCTTACTTGAAGGACTTTTCCTGCTTGGGACAAAAAATAAACACACACAAGCATTGCCTCTTAAGGAGGACTTCAGACAGTTGCCTGGCCAAATAACAGGCCAGGTCTTCCAGACTACATGAAGAAAAAGGGATTACCTCAAAGCAAATTGCTAAATAGCAAAGCAAAGCAAGTTCTAAGCAACTAATGGTACCTGAAATAGTCAAACAGATCAGTATACAGTTCAACAGTTTAAGCAAAAGGAAAGGAATCAACAGTTAAATCAACAGACAAATGTGCAAAAGCACAAGACCCAAATCATATGAGTCAAGCCACCTACAAAACAAAGGTTAGCTCATGATAAACAGATAAACCCAATCAACTTGCAAAAGTTTCTTTGAAGCACTTGTAGCTTAACCTGAAACATGAACTCAATCATAAGCCAAAAGGACCACTAGGACTAGCCTAGGGTCAAAAATAAATGAGAAAGTCAAAACAGCAAACAATATCCAATCAAAGTCAAATTCAAACATTTAAGAAACAAACCCAATTGGTTTCATGTTCATATCATGCATCATCATCATTTCATAGACAAAAGAAGTCAAAGCATGGCAAATGAGGGCTCATAAAAGTCAACAGCAAGACTCAGCTCAAAAGCAAACATAAACATTTCAAAAAATTACCAAATAATTCATGATCAATCACAATCCACATAATGACATGCATATAAAATTTCAGCTCATTTGGATCATGGGAAGATGGTCAATTAAAATCAGGAAGTCAAAACAATTTCAAGCATGCACAAAGAAGTCAAACAAACATGTATCAACTTCAAAAACTCATAACTCCATGACAACAGATGAGAAATGAATGGGATCAACACCAATGCAAAGCTTAAGATGTCTAGTATGCACATGTAAAATTTCATGATCATCCAATAAAGTATGTGAATTTCACAAATGGAAAGGCAAGATGTATCACACAAGGTCAACATTTGACTAGACAGGGGAGAAAATCTCAAACAATTAGGAAATGGCATAATTAATTCCAAGAAAATTCACACATAAACTAGACATATACAAGTAGGTTCATGCAAAATTTCACATCAATTGGAGGTCAGGAAGCATGTCATCAAAAATCATGAAATTGCATATCATTGGTGTGACACAAATTGTCACACCCTACTTCAAAAATTCACAACTCAACAACCAGATAAGATAAAATCATGAACTCTACATCAAAATAACCATGGATGAGTGTAGATTAAGCACAGAAAAATTCAGATCAAATGGACAATGCATCACAATTTCACAATTGAATTGGCAAGATGTACAAAATATGCATACATGAGCAAAACCCTAATGCCATTAAAAATCCAGCCATCCAAAAAATCAGCAAAAATCATGATAAAAAAAGTAGACATTCATATGAACAATATGCAAAAAATTTCATGAATTTTGGATGTGAAATGGTGATGTTATGATTTTTGTAAGATGTTGAATCAAATGGAATAAATATTGAACAAATGAATGGATTAATACATGATTAATTAAATAAAACATGGCACGGTGGCATTATGGTAAATAAGTGGGAAACTAAATGAAACGCAGCGTTGCGTTTATCCTGCGTGGCAAGTGATGACTGGGCAAGGCGATGAAACAGTATACAGCTTCATGCAAAGACGTTAAGACCGAAATTCTGGAAATATTTTTAGGGTTTTCTATACAGCAACAGTGTTCATCATCTCTTTCATCCAATCGAAAATTTCAAAACACCCAAAAATAGCAATTAAACACGGCATTTGAAACAGCAAGCAACAAGCATCAGATATCCAGCATCCATTATCATTAAAACAAAATAAATAAGAAGCAACAAGCAAAAACATCCATGAACATCAACTTTCAAATCGACATATCTTCATAAATATCCAACCATTTTCAAAAACTCAGAGCTCAAAACAATCAGCAAAGGAAGACCTACATGATGTATAGCATGATTTGGAAAAACAAAGAAGTCGAAAAACTCACTTGATTTGAAGAAATCGATGAAACAGTGTTATTTGGATGTGTTGAAGTGAAACAGACGTCCAGCAAGCTTCCCAAAGATGTATGGTTGAATAACTTTAGCTCGGTGATGCTTGGAAATGCTCAAATCGAAAATCACCATTGATGTGTTCTTGAATAGCAGTGCTGGAAAATTTGCTTACAGTGGAGATTTGAGGTTTGCAACAGCTCCAAAATGAGGATGAATGATGAAGTAAACAAGTAACAATCGTGTTTCTTTGGAGTTTTTCAGAAAAAATGCAAAATGAATAAAAGAAGTGTTTGAGAGAATATGGTTTTTCTGTGTGTAATGAGGCTGCTGCTAGGGTTGGAATTCTCAGAAAAAGTGTTTATATACATCTGTTTAAGGTTGCATTAGTAAGAGCTAAACACAATTTGATTAATGGTAAGTTTTTGCTAATTGGTGGTTTTGGTTCACATGCGGAGGTGTAGTGGCTGGTGCACGAATTTGGGCTTACAAGCATGACCAAAATGACATTTCTGAACATTTCCAATTGGCCAAAGTGTTTAAAAATGGATATTTGGAAAAGTCAAAATTTAACCTCACTTGAAATTAATTAATGCAAGTCCAAAAAGGCCATTTTGAATGGTGATGTTTTGGTGCATGAGGATGACATTTTTGGAAAGAGGAGGTTAAATATGACTTGTAGGAAAAAACCCCACCAAATTTGGCCAAATGGTTTGAGAGATATGGCCTTTTGAAGTTCAAAATTTTTTGAGATTGATTTGATCATAACATGCCAACCATACATGGGAATTGAGTGTTCTTGGACTTTTTGGAAATGGGAGAACAAGATCTTCAACTTTCATGTTGGGAAAAAATTCATTTGAAGCTTGTATCATGATGTAAGTTTAAGATCAAGAAGTTTCCATTTTTGGCAAATTTGAATTACAGGTCAACTTTCTATTTTTGGAAATTTCTTGTCTGACTTTATTTTCTTCACTGTGGATGCTTGACATGATATATGAAGCTTGTATAGGCATGAATGAGACCTCTCAGACCAAATCCCATCATCAAATCACTGATTAAATGGACAGTTGACCAAGTTTGACTTTCTAGGGTTTTGCTTGACTGAACCCCCTTCTGATGAATTCCAAACCCTAATTCCTTGATATCTTGATTCCAAATGATGTCATAACATATAAGAACTCTTGATTATTGATCATGGTGCCCAAATTCTGCAAGAATGGCCACCACATAGCTCAATGGCTGACTTTGACTGACTTTGACCTAATTGGCTGATGATTGCTTCAGCTGCAAGTAACATGGTTAGATGACAATATTTTTGTACTTTTTGGTTAATAAACATATGAAAAGCAAAGATATACAAATGCAAAGCATGCTTGGTGATCAAGAACCAAACTCACAAGGCAACCTACCCACTAGGAGGGAAGCTAGGGCATGCAGTGATCCTTGAGGCCATGATATGATATGATATGGGCCATGAGGGATCTTAGGGCCCAAAATTGGGGTCTTACACATACCAGTCATCAATATCATGAACTGATCCATCCTTTCACGCATATCAGCTAGATCTTTCTGTACCTGGTCCATTGTTAGTCGAGGACGATTTTCCTTTGTCGGGTACCTGTGGACTTGCTTGGGACCAATAATGCCTGATACAGGGAACAAACATTAGACATTATGGTGACACCGGCAAAATAAACAAGGGTTAATATGCATGGTATGCGATGCACTGCTTATTCAATTTCAAGGCACCCCCCTTAGAAATGGAATACCCTGCAAATGAATAAGCATGAGATGTTGGATGCAACTATGCAGATGATGTTATGAAAACTAATGTGAATGCAATGCAGTGGCATGTTAATCAGGATCGAGAAAATCAAGGGTTTGTTGCAAGTCACGAGTATGGAGTTTAGGTTAAGAACCACCCAAAGGAAGTGTACTAGGGTTTAAACCTGCCAAACATGTTCTACAAAAGGTTCCCATAGTCATCATCACATCTTTTGGATATTATCGGAGAAACGACTACTCATATTCCAAAAATATTCTCAGGAGAGACTCTTATGAGTGTAGTATCGCGTAACAATCGTATCAAATCTTACACTTGAACGACTTTCGCATTACATCCTACGAATAGGCCAAGATGGGTTTGGTAAACTAAGGTCCTTGGCTTCTAAGGTCTATATTGGAAAGATTAATTTCTAACCACAACTTCTTTGTGTGATATTATTGATCCCAACATAACCTCCACCAAGTGAATGGACTTGCAAGTCAACTTGCTAAGGAATAACTCCACACAAGTCGACAAGACTATGCCATTCTCCTATCCTAAGTGCACTCGAGTTCGAGTATAGAACTCATCTCACAAAGATCACCAAGCATACAAGGAATGAATATTCTGGCAATTCAATCATTACATACAATATAGTACTCCCAATTTACACAAAAATAGGTCACAAAAAATAATATACAATACACTACAACAAATATGAAAAGTAGGCGAAACTCATTAGGATTGTCCCCAGCAGAGTCGCCACTTTTCTGTAGCGGGGTATTCGTTACCATTAGAGATATTGACTAAATCCAAGGTAAATCATACAAGTCGAGTCGCCACCGCACTTCTATTTATCCAAAGTAATGGTTAGAAAGCGAACAAAAACCTAATAGTTTTATCGAATCAAGAACTAGTAAAAATGTCAAAGATCTGGGTAAGGGGGTTGGTTATGCAATGGGAAGGTATTAGACACCCAAAGCATCCTAGGTACTCCTAGGGAGCCCTTTTCACACTTGTTGTAAGGTTGGCATTTTGTGAAAATCTATTTGTGCAAACATGATTGAAGGGATGAGAAAAGCGTGTATGTTTATCTAATGTATAACTTACTAAAAGAAGGGTCAAAAGAAAATGACTCGCACGGATGTTGCATCCACTGCATACGTATCTCATGAGAATATGAGAATCAGAGTCTTCGTAGCTCGGCTACCTATGGGTTAGGGGTTAGTGTGCTCGGTAAGACATCGCGTCTAACGCCTACGTATCTCATCTGGGATGAAAATCAGAGCAACACGTAGTTCGACCAACTACGGGGTTAAGGGTTGTGTTTTGGGTGAACGACGTTACTACACAATCTACCGGATGCTCGACCTTTGGAGACTTAATCACCTGTAGTAGAAGGAGTAAACGTGTTAGGAGAAGAAAAATCAATGAGTTGGTTAGGGTTTGAGGGTTACTCATGCAAAAGGGCAAAAGGGCAGGCCTAGATGAAGGAATCGCACTACCTGTGGGGATACGATCACACCACACAAAACATGTATGTTAAAGTAAACACATAAAACATTGCCTCTTATCGAGGTCTTCCAGCTAGGGAAGCAGTAAAATGCGGGAAAAATAAAGAAGGGATGAAGATATCTGCCCCACGGATAAAGATCCGAAGTAACAACACTAAAGGGATAAGAAACCCAGAGATCTCTCAGGATAGCAACATCAAGGAAACAAGTCAGTACAGGTAATCAGAATAGACCTCCAGGTGGTATCCCACAAATAAAGTGGAATGCCACGCAAACTATCCCTGCAAGGATCATGTGAGCCCTCACAAAAACTCAACAAACAGGTTAGAGAAAAAAGATAAGGTAATCAAGGGTTATCCCCAAATCAAAATGTAACCACATGAATCATGCCATTAAAATTCACAAAAAGCTCACAAAAAGCAACCAAGGGTAGGAGACCTAAACCTCTTGTCAAACAAATGCATTAAAAGGGTATCAAAAATTTCAGGTGGAAAGTATAAAGTAGTGGAAATAGGGCAAACCTGATTGGAGAGATCGAATGAAATTGAATTGCACCGTTGACTTTGCAGAACAATCTTAGGGTTTATATGAGAGGGAATTGGTTCCTTGCAGATGAGTTCCCTTCAGTCTCTGGAGGTTCCTCTGAACTCTGTTAGCTCTTCTCTCACTATCTTTTTCCTCAGCCAGGGTAATAGGAATAGAATGGCCTTTTGTTTCACTGAAACTCTGAATTTATAACCTGATTTTTGTGGACCTATGGGCTCAGATGAGAGAGGCCTAAATCCAAAAAATTTCTGTTATATTTTATTTATTTATTATTATTATTATTATTTATTTTTCGTTTGTTTTTCTTTTTTTTTTCGTTTTTTATTTATTTTTTATTTATTTATTTATTTATTTCGTTTTTTTTTTTTTTTTTTTTTTTTTTTAAATTTTTATTTTTTTAAAACGCGTGGGCTTCGCCTAGCGAGCATGACAGCTTAGGCTCTGCTTTTTGCTCCTTCAAGATTAGTGCTTTGAATGATGAATAACTTCTTGGATTTGATCCTGATTGACATGATGAAATGCAATATGAAATGCTAAATGACCTAAAAAATGAATGCATGAATGAGGAGGGAAAATTTTGGGGTGTTACAGGAACTGGCAGCAGGTACGGTTGAGGAAGCAATCTCAGAAATGACTGTCCTCTGGGGAGGAGTTGAAGGCGTTGGAGAAGACTAGTTTTGGGCGGCCAAGAATGACTCCATCAGGGTAGTCAATCTTGCCACTTCCTCCTTGAATTCTCTGTTCTCTTGGTCTAGGTGATCCATTAGCTTTAACGAGTTGGATTTGATGTAGTACAAGTGCCTCAACTTGTCTTCAAAATAAATGAAGAACACAGAGTTAGACCATTAAACAAGAAGCTTGGAGCAAAACCTGCTTATGCACATGATGCATGTAATGCTCGTGCATATGATTTATTTTTAATCAGAGGAACTTTAGATTTCTATTTGAAAATATCGGAAATCTTAATCATTTAGACATATATGGAAATATCATATCAATAATATCTGGAAAAATTTTACACCAAAGAAGTACAGTCTTGGTAATACAAGAGAGAAGGAAAATGAACATCCTATGGAACCCTAGAAACAATCATCCAAAGCTCTCGAGACCGGAAGATAAGCTGCACGAAGCCTCTTCACCTCTCGCTCATAGGCTGCCTCCATATCTGCCTTCTCTTTGGCGAGTCGATCGTACTTCCTCTTCCAAAACCTGGAAGACTGAGGAAGAAGAGAAGTCACCACATCATCAGGCTCATCGATAACCTGATTCTCAAGAAACTCTATTAACGCATCCTTATCTCTAAGCTGCTGAAGTAGCTCATCTCGCTTACGGACCCAAGCACGCGAACAGTCTTCGTCTCTCAACTCCTTTACTCCTTGGTCAGGGAGGGTTGAAGGCCCAGCCATAACCAAATGTGTAGGTATCGGGTAATCATAAGGCATAAGGTCCTCGGAAGCTCTCCTCCTAACCCATGAGGTGTAGGGTTCCAAAGCAATACAATTCTTCAGACCAAGCTCTTTTCTCCATTTCCTATGAATCTTGCGCCAAGCGCGGACCATCCTAACCTTCAAGTTTTGGGGATCTATACCCTCTTTAAAGAACACACCTTCTAACAAAATGTTATTAGGTTTATCCTTTAAGGGGAACCCAAGCTGACGACGTGCCAAAATAGGGTTGTAATTAATCCCACCACATGTACCAAGAAGAGGCACATTTGAGAATTCACCACAAGAGTCAATAATCTGCACACCATCATATACACGGTTGTACCAAAAGATATCATCATTAGTGAGAGACATAAGTCTTGTGGACCACCGTAGACATCCTTTGTTCTCCTTAAAGGCGACCGTCTGTGGCAAGTGCGAAATAAGCCACTTGTACAACAGAGGCAAACAACACACAATGATACCACCACCCTTTACATTCCTCATATGCAAAGAGAAATAATTGTCACCCAACAGAGTACGAACGGGATTAAGAGTAGAGAAAATCCTAATAGCGTTCACATCCATAAACTTGTCGATGTTGGGGAATAACACTAGCCCATATATGAGAAGTACAAATATGGCCTCAAAGGCGTCCTCACTCATGGCCTTCCCATACATAGTAGCTTGAGCAATGAGGAAATCAGATGGGAGTCCTTGAATTCCACCCTTTGTAGTCATATGAGCACCAATAATAGATTCATCTATATGCAACAGATCATCAATCTCTTGAGAAGTAGGAACCCTCTTCCAGCCACTGAACGACAACTGATCTAGAATCGGTATACTCGCAAGATAAGCATACTCCTCAAGCGTAGGCAAAAGCTGGAAATCCGGAAATGTGAAGCAACGGTACTAGGGATCATAAAACTGCACCAACACACTCATCAGACCTTCATCCACCTGAGTAGCAAGAATAGACAGAAGCTTCCCATGACGAGTCTTGAACTCCAAGGGATCTAATACATAGGATGTCAAACTCCTTAACTCTTTCAAGTCGGGTTGTCTGAAACTGTACTTCTTTTTATTCCTTCTTTGCCTATCCATGTCTGAAAATTTGCAAATAGACCTCTTAAGTTCCTTGAAAATTTTCTCATTGTTGATGATATGGATATATATGAATGCATGAATGCATGGATACAACAATCACACTCAAGGATCAAGCAAATTACACCACACAAAGGTCATGGGATGGATCAAGTCATCCTTAATATCAATCATCCATTTTGGTGGATTATGGTTTACACCTTATCAACACCCAAGTTCCATTGATATTAAGGATGTACAAGAACGGATCAACCATGAATCACAGGTTTGTTGCAAGTTCCATTGATATTAAGGATGCACTATGGGTAAACTTGACAATCATGTTCTACAAGAGGTTCCCATAGTCATCATCCCATCTTTCGGATATTATCGGATAAACGACTACTCGTATTCCAAAGATATTCTCAAGAGAGACTCTTATGAGTGTAGTATCGCGTAACAATCATATCAAATCTTACACTTGAACGACCTTCGCACTACGTCCTAAAAAAAGGCCAAGACGGGCTAGGTAAACTAAGGTCCTTGGCTTCTAAGGCATATATTGGAAAGAGTAATGCCTAACCCCGACTACTCGTGTGACATTCTTGATCCCAACATAATCTCCACCAAGTGAATGGGCTTGCAAGTCAACTTGCTAAGGAATAACTCCACACAAGTCAACAAGACTATGCCATTCTCCTATCATAAGTGCACTCGAGTTCGGGTATAGAACTCATCTCACAAGAGACCACCAAGCACACAAGCAATATATATCAAGCAATTCATACTTTACAAACAATACAATAATCCCAAATTTGCACAAATATATGTCACAAATAATATAAACAATACAATACAACAAATGTGAAAAGTAGGCAAAACCCACTAGGCAAATAGTCCCCAGCAAAGTCGCCACTTTTCTGTAGCGGGGTATTCGTTACCTTTACATTGATTGACTAAATCAAAAGTAAATCATACAATTTGAGTCTCCACCGCACTTCTATTTATCCAAAGGAAAGGTTAGAAAGCGAACAAAAATCGAGAAGTTTTATCAAATCAAAAACTAATAAAAATGTCAGAGATCTGGGTAATGGGGTTGGTTATGCAATGGGAAGGTTTTAAGCACCCAAAACATCCTTAGTACTCTAAGGGAGCCCTTTTCACAATTGTTGTAAGGTAGGTTGGTATTTGTGAAAATTATTTGTGCAAACATGATTGGGGAGATGAGAGAAGAATATACAAATTATTTACAATTTTGTGTTTGAATGGATAAACCCATTGCCTACGTACCATCTTAAAAAAGATTTGGATCAAAACCTCGTAGTTCGGGGTAAAAATCTCAAAAGAAGTTGGTGAATTGATTATTCAAAAGCCTTAAGGTCTTTTGTTATCAAAGGGAGAAAACTCAACCTAAAACCACAAATCCACCATGTGAGGGAAGCTTCAACATGCTAGTGAGAGGTTAACCCTATAATAAGCATGGAAGGCTTATAGTCCATCACTAAGGATACAAGTGAGTATTATATCATCCACTAAGATAACTCAAACCTAATAGCTAATGTTTATGAAAAGCTTTGGCAAGAAGTGGCCTTTGAAACCACGAAACAATTGAGTGAGTTGTATTTACCAATGAAAAGTATTTACAAAGTAAGGTCAAAGTTGACTTAGGATTCAATTCAAAATAAGTGTTATGAAAAGAAGTTTGAAAAATCAAAAGCATAGTGCTTAGGTTTCTAATTTTGAAAAGCAATGTTAATGTTTGCACAAAAGTTTGGCTTGGGTTAGAGTGGAGGGAAGAAGAAGAATAGCTAAGGTCCTAAACATGCAAAGATGAAGGAAGAGAAATAAAACCATAATGGAGTTCCCTTCTTAAGATCATAGTGATGATCCAAGTTGTTGCCTTTCCTTTGGAATTAGCAAGCAATAAGCAAATAACTCAAGCAATCAAGCACACAATGGCTTTTGTATCTCTCATTTTGGATGCTCATGACAATGATTCTTCTACTTGGCAAGTTTGGGATCCCTAGCACACAAGAACACACAAATCAAAAAGTTCCAAAATACAAACAAAGAATGGACAAGAGTGAGTTTAGAATTAAGTCCTTTCCAATCCTTCTTCAAGATTAAGCATTCTAAAGGCCTGAGGCCTAGTTGCTCTTTGACATTTTCTTCTTTTATAGCATTCTAAAGGCATGAGGCCTAGTTGCTCCTTGATTCCAATTTTTGCATAGGTATAGGTCCTAAAATCTAAGTCCTTTTGTCCATTTGCATTTGGTTCACACAATTAAAACAAAACAAGCACAATAGTATATACACAATAATGTGCTCAAGTGAGCAAAAGGCAAATTGCATTAACATAAACATGAGCTCAAGTATGCAAAGGGAAAAAGCAAATGAAATAATGTACAAGAATATTAAATTGCATTAAAGTAAATTGCAAGAATTAAATGATTTGAACTCAAAGCTAATGATTAGTAGTTAGTGTTAGTGTGCCATAAGGCAATTTAGCGCTATTTTAAGCAATCGTAAGTGGACTAATGTAGTAGTCACGCCTATCTGAGGTCGGCCAATAAAACTATAGGCAACAAACACAAGTTAGAGACCATGACTAGTAAGCCAAACTCCTACAACTTGCCAAAAGAAAAGAAAAGAAGAATGATCTTGTATTGATTTAGGTTTTTAGCTTGACCAAGAAGCAACCTATCCTTAATGCAAAGCCATTCACTTGATCTTTGATCAAGATGAATTAGATTTGAATCAAGGAAGGTTAAGCCTCTCATATGTCAAGGCTAACCACCAATCTTTAACTCATTGATTAAAAAAAGAAAAAGATGATGAAGAAGAAGAATAAGAATGTACATGAATTGAAATTCAAATAAAATACCAACACACGTTGATCAAACATGAATAGAATCAAGGTCAATCAATTGTAAACAGAAGCAAAATGAAACTTAAAGGTCAAGAAACAAATAAAATATTTTTGGTATTTTTGAGAATTAAAATAATACTTGAATTAAAATAAACAATTAAAGGTCAAACTTCAAATCCATTTCAAATCAACTTGAAAAAGTCCAAATGGATCATCCTAAGTTCGACAAGGTCAAACAAGGTTTGACAAAAAATTTCAGCATTTTTGGAAACCAGAAACTATTTTTAATCAATTAAAAATGAATAAAAAATAACCTAATTGAACTAAAATCTCAAATCAATTAAGAAATTGATGAGGATATTTTTCATAGATCCATCATCATTCAAAGAGGTTAAGAAAATATTTTTGCATTTTTTGAATATTGGAAACTATTTAAAATGAATTAAAAATAACAAGAAAAGAGAAAATTCACAAAAAATATCAAATGACAAAATAAAAACTATTAAAAATCATTTTCAGAAACTAGGATTAAAAAGGGAAATAGTGCAATTGGTCCCATATTTTTTGGAATTAAAATGAAAGAGATATGAATTTTTGAAATAAAATGAAATAAAAAAAATAAAAATGGAAAATCAGAAATTGCCAAAAATCCTGGTGCGTTGGATCAACCTCATTAAATGAGGTGGCACATCCAAGGATCCTCATGCGCGCGCTCACCATTGTCTTAAAGGTCCTGATTCAATCTGGAAAACACAATGGACGGTCCAGATGTGATCTGGCAACAGGGACGGTGGTGTACTCCACCGTCTTCTCCGACGAGCATGCTAGCTCCAGTGGAAATTGCAGGTTATGAAATCCTGATGAAAACATGTGATCCTCTTATCATTGGAAATTTGGGGTGATGTACATCACCCCTGTGCCATTGATTTTCACTCTAGAAATATGCAAGAATCAGTGAGTTTCGAATTGAAAAAGTTTGAACAACAACCTTTGAAGTGCAGATCTCTGAGGCACGATCCTTCCCAATTCTTGAGTGCAGTGTGTTCTTGAGATGGAAACAGAGCTAGCCTAAGGAATTAAAGTCCAATAATCAACCAAGGAAGTTGAAAATTGGAACTGAAAAAATGAAGAAAAATTGCCAAATTCCTTTAATGGAGGGTGAGGATTCAGTTCTGCAGCATGTAAGGCGCCTTAAGGTTGGATTTGAGTGAAGCTGAGCACCTGTATTTATAGCACAAAGTGATGCAAGCAAGGTGAATATCATGTGTGCATGAAGTGAGGGCCTCCATGCATGGGCCTGTACAGGTGCATGGGTGGCCCTTCTATTTCGATGATACAAGCTCCAAATAACAAAACCTTCAACATAAAAGTTGTATATCTTTTCAATAAAATCAATTTGGACTCACATTTTGCATCATTTAGATTTTTGATGAGAAAGTTATGGGCAGTTGAAGTTGGACCTTTTCACATTTCAATGACTTTGGTCCAAAGTGACCTATAATGTTTTGTATTATCACATGTACTTATTTTAGGATTATGAAAATTTGTTCAACATAAAAAATGAAGTAGACATCTTAAAATTTCCAATGCATTTTATTCCACCTCAAAATCATGGAAAATGAGTGAGTTATGTCCTTGGGAAGTTGACCTAAAATTAGGGTTTTAGTTAAAATGACCTATAATGTTTTGAAATGGATGATGACCTTCCAATCTTCAAATAAATTTTTGATGAACATCAAAGTTGTTCATATGGTTCTTAAGAACATTTTTCCTCTTGGTGTAATATTCATTTGTCAAGCACGTCAAAAGTTAGGCCTCAGTGGATTTCAAAATAGTCAGATGAATTGACTGATCAACTTCTCAAGTCCAAACTTCAAATCTTGATGAAATGATGATCGAGGACACTCAAATAAGCTCAAATATGCATGAAATGATGAGTGAAAGAACTTACCTTGATTGTATTTGATCATAGGTTGAGGTTGCTTCATGAGCAAGGCACAATCAATGCAAAGTTGAATTAGGGTTTCCTTGGGAAACAATCCTTTAGCCCTTTGGTTTGCTTTGATCAAATTGACAAATTGAGATACTTGGGAGGAATATATGATAATTGAGAGCTTTGTGAACCATTGTCATGCTTGCTTTCAACTTCACCTGGCCATTCTTTGAGCATAGGGGCCTCCTAGGAGCCTTGGATCACATGATTGCTCAAGCTACAAAACAACAGATGTTAGTGACATATTTTTGTGCTTATGGTTAGTAAACTAAATAAGAAAAGCAATAATATACAATTAAAGCATGCTTGGTGGTCTCAAACCAACTCACACAAGTCCCTCCCTAGGGTAAGGAGCCAAGATGCTATGATCCTTGAGGCAAATGCAATGTGCAATGATATGATGTCATGAGGGATCTTAGGATCAAAATTAGGGTCTTACAGATGGCTTGCCTTTTCTTGAAGCACAGGATCCAACCTTCCTTATAGGGGTTGCATGCCCAAGAACCATCGAGAGGGGAACGACATTGGTAATGACATCAGAGAGATCTATCTCAATACCAATAGTTTTAGGGTTCGATTGCTCCTTGGTATGGTTATTAGGAGTTGAGATAGAAGGTTGATACATTTTGGATATTTGAGGTATGGACTTCGAAGAGAAGATACAAAGATGAGGGTAACTGAGAGTAAGATTGAGAGAGAGAGACTAAAATAGGTAACATGAATGATGTTTATAGAGTAGCTAGGATCGCGTGTTGGGAAAATAAGGAAGGGTTGTAATGATATTCTTTGAGTTTTGTGAACCATTAAATGAAGGGAAGAGAAAATTTGATTTCCATGTCTCCATATCAGTAATTACTATAATAATTCAAGCATTCAAATGCCCAATTCACCCCTTAACTTTTTAAACTGAGCTGCATCTAAAGCTTTAGTGAAAATATCTTCCAGTTTCTTCTAAGTGGTTACATGCTCAAGAGTAACAATTTTGTCTTCGACAAGATCCCTGATAAAATAATGAAGAATATCAATATGCTTAGTTCTGCAGTAATGAATAAGATTCTTGAATATGTTTATATCATTATGGTTGTCACAATATAATGTCATGACATCTTGCTGGACATTGTATTCCTCTAACATTTGTTTCATCCAAATTAATTGAGAACAGCATCTTCCTACTGCAATATATTCAGCCTCAACCATAAATAATGACACACTATTTTTGCTTCCTGCTGAACCAAGATATAAGATTACTTACCAAGAAGAAACATCCTCCAAAAGTACAACACTGCCTGCCCAATCTATATCATAATATCCTATAAGCAAGGAATTTGCATTATGAGAATACAAAACTCCATAGTCACTAGTTCCATTGATGTACTTCAGGATCCTTTTCACTTGAGGAATTGACTAATTTTGGGTTTAGACTGATACCTTGCACATACTCCTATAACAAATGTAATGTCAGATATGCTAAGTATAAGATACATCAAACTACCAATCATACTCTTGTACATACATTGATCCATATTTACACCTTTTTCATCTTTGGTCAATTTCAAGTGGGTTGGTGCATGTCTTCTTTTATGACTAGCATTTTCCATGCCAAACTTCTTTACTATACTCTTAGCATACTTGCTTGAGAGATAAAGATAGTGTCATCCATTTGTTTGACTTGGAGCCCAAGAAAGTAAGTCAATTCACCAACAAGACTTATTTCAAATTCAGATTGCATATGCCTGACAAAATGTTAAACCATCTGGTTCAACATCCCTCCAAACACAATATCATCAACATATACTTGAGCTATCATGAATTTACCATCAATATCAAGGCAAGAAACAAGAGCGAAAGTACCATCAAAATAAACCCCTTCAATTTGAGTTTATCCTTGAGCAACAAGTCTAACCTTGTTTCTGGTCACAATTCCTTTTTCGTCAGATTTGTTCCTGTAGATCCATTTTTCCCAATAGCATTCATTCCTTTAGACCTAGGAACTAAGCCCCATACTTCATTTCTTATAAAATGTCATAGTTCTTCTTGCATAGAATTGATCCAAAATTCATCAGTCAAGGCTTCCTTCTCTAGATCTAGTGGTGAACCCTTCATTAAGATTACCAATAATGAGTTTTGTTGGATGATCTTTTTGAATTCTGATAGAGGGACCTTTGTTGACTTGATGATTGTCTGGTTCAGTTCCTCCTGGTTCAATATTTGACTTAATAACTCCCTCATTTTTAGAAGTGTCAATTTGTTGAAATGATGTCCCAAAGTCTTCATCAACATCAGTCTCTTATTCTGTGATATTATCATCCACTAACACGTTGATGGATTCCATCATGACTTTGGTTATGGAATTAAAAACTCTATAGGATCTGTTGTTTGTAGAGTACCCCAAAAATATTCATTGGGCTCCAAAAGAGTAGTTGAAGTACGAGTTCTTAGAGTGACTCTATTATGAATATAGCAAGCAGTATTCATTGCTTCATCCCAAAAATGGTAAGGTAGTTGTTTGGCATGAAGCATGACTCTAGCTGATTCTTGTAAAGTCATGTTCTTGCGTTCAACAACTTTGTTTTGCTGAGGGGTGATGGGAGAAGAGAACTCATGACCAATACCTTTAAAGGAGAAAAATTCATCAAATTTTCTATTTTCAAATTCCTTCCCATGGTCACTTCTAATCTTGACAAATCCACACCCCTTCTCTCTTTATAGCCTTTGACATAAATCTTTGAAAACCTCAAAGACATCTGATTTTTCCTTGATGAAGTTCACCCAAGTGAATCTTGAAAAATCATCAACAACTACATATGCATACCTTTTCACACCAAGGCTCTCGGCCTGCATAGGACCCATTAAGTCCATATGAATAAGTTCCAAACCTTTTGAAGTGGTCTAATGTTGTAACTTAGGATGTGACATCTTGGTTTACTTCCCAATTTGACACTTACCACAAACTTCACCTTCTTAAATCTTGAGCTTAGGAATACCTCTAATGGCTTCTTTTGATACAATCTTTTTCATGCCTTTCAGATGTAGATGTCCAAGTTTTTGGCGCCACAGGTTGACTTCATCCTCTTTAGGTATCAAGCATGTGGAATAAGAGTTAATTTCTTGAGATGTCCATAAGTAGAAATTGTCCTTAGACCCGACTCCCTTCATCAGAACTTCATTTTTCTCATCAGTGACCAAACACTCGGATTTTGTGAAATTAACTTTAAGACCCTCATCACATAGATGACTGATACTAATCCAATTAGTCATCATACCTTTTACCAATGGGAAATTATGAAGACTCGGGATTCCAGTACAGGCTAGTCTTTTAACTCCTTTAATTTCACCTTTAGCCCCGTCTCCAAAAGTGACATAACTGGTTGAGTATGACTTGATATTCTCCAATAACTTCTTGACACCTGTCATGTGTTTAGCACATCCACTATCAAAATACCAGTCTTCTCGAGCTGAAGCTCTAAGAGAGGTGTGAGCTATGAGACTAGTGTTGACAGGCTTTGGTATCCACTCCTTTCTAGTGGTAGTTACCACTTGATTAGCCCTTGGTTGTGTTGGATACCCGGGATAGCCATATAGTTTGAAGCACAAAGGCTTTATATGACCATATTTTCCATATTAATGACATCTCTAGCGTAATAACTTGCCTCCAATTTGAGTATTCTAATGTCTAGCACAGTGTTGAGTCAGATGTTTAGTCATTATAGGCACAAGCTCCCTTTTAGGAAGAACAAAGTTGGTCATAGATCTTTCTCCTTGTTTTTCTAGAGATTGATAATGAAAGCCAATCCCCCTCAGATCTCCAACGACTTTCCCAGCTTGCAAAACTTCATCTAACACATTAGATCCCTTGCTCACCATTCTTACAACCTTTGTTATGTTATCAAGTTTAGAAGTCAACAATATCACCTCATCTTGAAGATCAGAGATTGTAGATTGATATCTTTATTTTTCAGCCTGCAATTGAGATATAATTTTCTTTTGTTTTTCTCCTAGCTGACACACTTCTTCACTTTTAATGCATGGTTCTCTGTAGGAGGTAGCCAGTTCCTCACATGCTACTTCTTCATCACATGAATATTCATTAGATATCTTCCAGTTAAAATAGTTACATGTTTAGTAGTGTTGGTTCTATGTGTTGGCATCAATTTTGGTAAAACCTAGAGTTTTCACAAGTTGTCACAAGTGTTGTCTTGACATGAGATATCAGTTTCCTACAGGGTGTTTAGATATGGTTGTGTAGGATTTAGCTGAGATGTTAGACCCGATGTCAAGACATGTGTATACAGAACATTCAGTCCGAATGTTATGTATTTTGTGATTGCGCTTTTTATGCTAATTTGTGTGTGATTGATGTGGAGATTGGACGCGCCATTCAAGCAGTAATTAAAACCAGATTGATTTATTTTCCAATAGGATATGATCAGCTGTTAAGAAGATACGAAAGTAAAATAAATTTAGGGTTTTATGATGTCCAACCCCATTCAAAAGCTTCTATTTAAAGGGCATTAAAAACTTGGTTTTAACACACAAGAAAACAAATGAAATAGTGAGAGAGAATAAGGGTTTTAGTCTTGTGTGAGCTTGTGTATTGTGAGCAATTCATTCATCCTATTGATGATTGAATTGGACTGACTTTTTGTTGTAATTTGTCCACTTTAAGGTTTGAAGCATGAGTGTGTGTTGACTTGGTTTAAGCTTTTAAGCAAGATCAAGTATGTGTTCTTGAAGAGTGTCTTATTTCTTTATAATATTTGTTTTTACATCACTGTTGTGATTGAGGGGGAGTGAGTAGGGTCTCTTATCTAAGAGTTCTTAGATAGAAGTCACACGGGTAGAGATTAGGTGAAAAGACTATAACTTGAAGTTGTTTACTGAGAGTCTTTGAACTAATTCTGTTTAGTGGATTTCCTTCCTAGCTTGGTAGCCCCCAGACGTAGGTGAGTTTGCACCGAACTGGGTTAACAATTTCTTGTGTCACTTGTATTATTGTTCTTTATCTTTTATCCTGTTTATATTGTTTAGATATTAGTGTCGTGACATTACCTTCGACATCTCATATCTGATACCAGAATTTCAATTGGTATCAGAGCAGGCATCCTGCTCTGGTTCTGGGTGAGATCTTGGGACGTTACTTTCTGGTACTATGGATAGAGATGGAGGATTTGTTCACAGACCACCAATTCTGGATGGATCTAACTATGACTGCTGGAAACCTCGAATGGTAGCCTTTCTGAAATCTTTGGATAATAAGGCTTGGAAGGTTGTTCTAACAGGCTGGGAACATCTCGTTATTACTAAGGAAGGAGAAGTTACAACTGATAAGAAGGCTGAGGAACAATGGACCAAGGAGGAGGATGAAGTAGCCCTTGGAAACTCTAAAGCATTGAATACTATATTCAACGGGGTTGATAAGAACATCTTCAGACTGATGAACAACTGTGAGGTGGATAAAGATGCATGGAATATTCTTAAAACCACTCATGAAGGTACCTCTAGAGTAAAGATGTCTAGATTGCAACTGCTTACTACCAAGTTTGAAAATTTGAGGATGAAAATATTCATGACTTTCATATGAATATCCTTGAAATTGCTAATGCCTCAGGAGCCCTGGGTGAGAAGATGTCATTTTAAAAACTAGTGAGGAAAATTCTCAGGTCACTTCCCAAGAGATTTGCCATGAAGGTGACAGCCATAGAAGAATCTCAAGACATCTGCAATATGAGAGTGGATGAGCTAATTGGATCCTTCCAAACATTTGAGTTGGGAATGAATGATGGATCTGAAAAGAAAGTCAAAAGCATAGCCTTCATGTCAAACACTGAAGAGAAAGAGGAAGAAAGTGGTCAAGATACTGATGGAGATCTGGCAAATGATGTAGCATTACTAGGGAGACAGTTCAAGAAACTCCTGAAAAAGATGGATGTAAGGTCAAAGTCTAATGTCAAGAACAACTCATTTGACTTCAGTAGGTCCAATGATGTTGGAAGAAGAATGATCGTATGTTATTCACAAGTGCACGAATTACGTCAAAGTAATATAAAAGAATATCGATCCCATAGAGACCAATCGTCAATCTATCGGTTACTATCGTTACAGTGTTTATCTAAGACGGTATAAAAGAGATATTGGGTTTGCAAAATAACGGTAAATAATAAATGCAGGTAAAGACAGGTTCAATATAGTTCACGTCAGTTAAGTGATGTTTCGATTGTCTAAATAGAACTACTTATGAGGCAATATTTTCTACTCTTGAAAAGAATCCACGTAACAGGAAATGTCGCTTTCGCATATTCAGAACCGAGTTTACCCTTAAATTAAGGCCTTTTATTGTCAGTTATAAAAGGTGCGCAGAATGCTAAAGTAGTAAACCTATTTTTAAGAAATGAGACTTGTAAACTTAGTAGAAAAGTGATTTTGATTTGAAAAGTTTACCCAAGGAGTTTCCTGACTTTAAATCTATCAACGCGTCCGAAAATAGTTTCAAAAGTAGTTTTTTCTTAAAATGATAAAAATAACTAGTTACTAAGCCAGGGTGTTTTCGCACTCCTCGAATAATTAAAAGTAACCAAGTTTGTTTTTAGAAAACTCAAGTTAAAAATCAAAACATCCTTTAAAGTATTTCTACAGATTCAATATGTGAAACATTACTTTAATCGCGATTTACATTCTAACCTTTAAAAGATTTAGCCTGACATAGTAACACAAACAAACACAACGGTGTTAATCATGATGAAAAGTTTGTTTTAGAATGTGAGGCGTGGAGAGCAAGTAAAGTGGGTAAAGTAAATAAAGTAAAGCGAGTGCGGAAAATAAATAAAGTAAAGTGAGTGCGGAAAATAAATAAAGTAAAAGCGATGCGGGAAATAAATAAAGTAAAGCGAGTGCGGGAAATAAATAAAGTAAAGCGAGTGCGGGAAATAAATAAAATAAAAGCGAGTGCGGGAAATAAATAAAATAAAAGCGATGTGGGAAATAAATAAAATAAAAGAGGCTTCGATTCTGGTACAAAAATAAGAACCTGCTCCAAATGGAGGCTTCGATTCTGGTACAAAAATAAACCTCCGACTCCTGAAGCTAAAGATGACAGCAACTCGAAGTGACCCAACTCAATCTCACAAAGGTGTGATAACCCCCCGATGTGACGAATTATCACTATTACAAATGATAAATATATGCTTAGTGTTGTAAAACTAAGTTGGATGATTAGAAAACGAAATGGAACGAGCTATTTATAGAGGTTTTCAGCAGCTTGTAAAGACCATGGTGCCCTACAACTTCCCCTCAGTGGGAACGTGACTTCCAAAGGTGGCGCCCGCCATCCCTTCATGGCGCCCGCCATGTGTGTAAATGGGGTGGATCATGGGAATGTGGCGGTTAGCTCCTAGTTAAGGGCTGGTGACTCATGGCTTCTCTTATATTGGCTGCCATGTGAAACGCCATGTGTGTAATTTCGATGAAAAACCCTAATTTTAGGTCTTTTGCTTCGTTTCTTCCAAAAGAGTCCGAAAGTGCTAAATATCTGAAAACAAGAGAAAAGAGAGCATAATACAAAAAAATGATAATAAAGTCCTAATAAACATGTGAAATCCGAGTAAAAAACACGGTGTAATTCAGTGTGATCAAATTCTCCCACACTTAAACCTTTGCTTGTCCTCAAGCAAAACTCTTTATAGTTTATGCAAGAAAAACAATATCAACTAGAGTTAATTCGAGGCAAAAATACTTATGAGTTCATTCGAGGAATGTATCGATAGGTACTGACGAATCGAACTAAGGGTATTGTAGTGACACTTCCCGCAATTGCGGTCGTAGGCTTCGTTCTTATACAAATCAATCCACATTACCCCACCATACCTAAGCCTTACTTTTGTTTTCTTAAAGTCCTTTTCATTCAGGTGCAATCACATTAAGCCCGTTATCCGTACATACTCATAGTAAAGTGACCGGTTAGTGATTATGATCTTAAGCATGGGGCTCTAGTACATAAGTTGGTGTAACCCTTTTATTCAACCCAATTTGCAGTCGTGGGGGATTGGATCGTAATCCACCCTACCAAGTTCAGCACCAGATACCTCTGAACCAACAAGCAAATGGGCTTATTTTTTTTATTTTTCTAAGAATGGGGCTCCGGTACATAAGTTGGTGTAACCCCTTTATTTAACCCAATTTGCAGTTGTGGGGGATTGGATCGTAATCCACCCTACCAAGTTCAACACCAGATACCTCTGAACCAACAAACAAATAGGCTATTATTATTTATTTATTTTGTTTTTCTTCTGCATGTTCTACATATGTTTTTATTTTTGCTGGGTTAAATGACCGTGTGAGAGTCACCTAGCCCAGATTTTCATGCGATTTGAGAATAAAGCAGGAATTTTTGTGATCATTCACTTATTTTCATCGGTCCCCTACGTAGAGCATGCTTAAGCCGGAGATGGCTGCTAGGATAAACTACTTAAGGACTTATTTGGAAAAAAACCGGGGCTACATCATATGGGGTATCGGGATCGACTCTTATAATCATGAAGCCTAAGGTGTTAAGACAATACCGATTTTTAGAAAAAGTTTTCCCAAGTCTTTTACATCCTATTATAAACCTGTCTTATAGCCTGAATGTTCAAGATGTACTATTTTCTTGGCTAAAATGTTTTGGTAAGGTTAAAGAAATGGGGGAAATAAGGATACACTTACCCAGATGACTCGTCAAACACATGTTATTTTATTGAAAGGGAAAACAAGCAACCAAAATAAACAAAACATACTAAAAATAAAAGAAAACGGTAAAAAGCGATAAAAGTAAAGGAAAGCGATAAAAAGAAATAAAAATAAAAGAAAGATAAAAAGCGATGAAATATCCTCCCACACTTAAACCGAACATTGTCCTCAATGTTTCAATATGAGATAGGGTAGGAGTAACCTGGAAGAGAGAGAGAGAGAGAGAGAGAGAGAGAGAGAGAGAGAGAGAGAGAGAAAGAGAGCTAGGGGTGAGCACCGATACGGTCACCGTCACCGCCCTGGTCAGGATGCCTGGGTCGACGATTTCTGGTTCGAGTACTAAGTCCTTCCTGCAACTGCTAAGAGCGACCTAGGAGAGATCCTTCGGTGGCCTCGATGAGAGCGAAGTGGCGCTCATTAGCCTGTCGCTGGCATTGCTGCTCATTAGTGATCGCAAGCAAGGACTTAGTGATAGTCCGATGTGCTTGCTCACTACGGTGCTGGGAAGCTACCATAAAACTCATATTATCTGACAGTTGCTGGTTTATGGTGTTCGGGAGGGTGTCACGCCTTTCCTCACGAGCCAGGTGCTCGCGCCACATCTCCTCGGTGATGTAGAAACCGGGAGTGGTATCTGCAAAAGGGTTAGAGGAAGAAGGTGTGGTGTGTGTAGGTGATGCAGTAGGAATATCATGAACAGGTGACTGGTTGCGCCGATCAGACTAATCATCGGTCCCTTGCCCTTCGTCCATAGGAACGTTAGGTGGCAAAGGACTGATAAAGGGTGGAGCATCTAGATCGTATGTCCAGTTCCTCGCATGTCGCACATCCGTATGCTGAGAGTAAGGTAAGACAACATTAGGTACAACTGCACCATGTATCATGAGGTAGAAACCACCTTCTCGCCACACCTGGCATAATTTCATATCTTTCAAAAACTTCAAGTTAATGGTGCAGTGAGGGAGTGGTTCTAAGGTGGCTAACTCAGCGTGTAGATTCAACGCTCTAGCAATGGAGGTAATCAAACCACCGAAAGAGATGGTTCCTCCTTTTTTAAGGATGGCAGACATATGGGCCAACATGAAAGGAACATAATTGATCCTACGATTAGTGAGGCACCCTTGTAAAAACAACAATTCTCGGGCATTTACTTTGTTAGAATTTTCCCGGCCAAATATAGTACATGCCAAAAGGTATCTAAAAATACGTATGGTCGGGTTACGGATATTAGAAGCCAAAATTCCTTCAAAGGAAGTGACATTAACATTAGATAATTTGTTCCAAAAAGTAAATGCCTCGAGTGCCCATTCAGTATCTAAGGGCGTCTCACAAACAACACCATCACCATAAGGCATTCCGAGCAAACCCGCTAAAGCATCGGTAGTGTACTCGTATTCGACATTAAACATTCTAAAATAAATGGTACCTACCGTGCTAGCAGTGCCAGGGTGGACAGTGTAAATTAGGGAACTTAAAAATTCCCTAGTGAGCCTATCGTAGGTGGGTGCTTTACTAGCATAAATATCGTGTAATCCTAAATTATCTAGCATGTGGAAAACATTATGGTAGGTTCCTAGAGTGTACAAACAGTCTTCGTCGACATACCTGTAGCGGTGTATTCGTCACCATCGGAAATATTAATTAGATCCGAGGTAAATCATACAAGGTAGAGTCGCCACCGCACTTCTATTTATCCAAAGGAATGGCTAGAAAGCAAACAAAAGCCTAAGAAGTTTTGCAAGAGAAAACTAATAAAAGGGGTACAGAGATCTGGGTAAGGGGGTAATTATGCAAAGGGAAGGTGTTAGGCACCCAATGCATCCTAGGTACTCCTAGGGAACCCTTTTCACAACTTGTTGCAAAAAGTTATTGTTTATGAAATATTTATTGTGCAAACATGATTGAAGGGATGAGAAAAGAATGTACAAATTAGTTATTTTTGTGTTTGGATGGATAACCATTGCCTACGTACCTTTATAGGATAAAAACCTCGTAGTTCGGCAAAAAGATTTCCAAAAAAAATGAGTTGTTTGATTTTAAACAAAAGCCTTAAGGTCTTTCGTTATCCACGGGAGAAAACTCAACCTATGCAACCACAAGTCCACCATGTGAGAACAACTTCAACTGGTTAGTGGGGATTATGCCCTATAATAAGCAAGGAAGTCTTACAATGCAATCACTAAGGACAAAAGGTGAGATTCACATCAACCACTAACATAATTGAGATCTAGGGCTAATGTATGAAAACTTGATTAAGAAGTGGACAAAGCCACAAAAGCAATTGAGTGATTGGAATTAACCAATTAGAATTATTCACAAAAGGAAGTCAAAGTATGATTAGAGTTCAATTCAGAAGAAGTATTGTGAACATGAAGTTTGAAAATCAAAGGCATAAGGCCTAGGTTTCTAGTTTTGAAAACAAGTGAAAAATGTTTGCACAATAGTTTTCTGGTTCGAGTTAACATGCAAATGGAGGTTTAAAGAACAAAAGGTGGGAGGATGAGGAACAAAACTTCATAGGAATTCCTCTCTTGAGATCATATGTAGATGATCCAAGTGGTTCCTTTGGAAAAGGCAACACAAAGCAATAAGCAAACAAGCAAAGTTTATAAAAGAATAAAAGCTGGAAACGGATTGCCAATAAATGGTCTTACATCCAACTCCGAAAACGGAACGGGAAACGGAGTGCCAATAAATGGTCTTACGTCCAACTCCACAAAGCAACACGGGACAGGAAATGGAGTGCCAATAAATGGTCTTATATCCAGCTCCCCAAAAGGAACAGGAAACAGATGGCCAATCAATGGTCTTACATCTGACTCCTCAAGCAAAACAAATAACAAATGCAAAAAGCAATATACAAAACAATATGCAACAGCAATATGCAAGAACAATATGCAAAGTGAACACAAGCAATCACAATCAATTAGCACACTCTATACACAAACAAGAGGCTCAATCAAGGTTAGGCTTTAGTCAAGGGGTCATATCAACCTCGACAACCAAGCCGATACTGTATGGGTGTTTTGAGCTCTTAACCCTAACATTGAGGGTTAGGGTGAAGCAGATGAAATGGGAAATGAGGGTTAGACCTCATAGCTCTTAACCTTAGCCTGGGTGAGCTTGAATCAATGAAAGTGTGGGAGTCCAGAATGAGGAACTCTACTCCACATGACTGACTCTATATACAATGATCTTGGGTTAGGTTCAAAAGCTTCAGCATGTAGTGCGAGCATAATGAACGAATCAAACGATTAGCAGGGGATTGATTGCAAATCCCTTCTATCTGCCAATTGCCTCTTCACTTAGGAGGACTTAACATGTATGCCTCGACAAGGAGGTCTTCAGCACAAAGATAAACATACACAGACATTGCCTCTTAAGGAGCACTTCAGCCAAATGCCTGCCAAACAGAAACGACAGGGCTTCCAAACTACATGGAGAAAAGAGGTTACCTGAGTGGTATGCCAACCACAAGCAAAGCAAAGTTCAAGTAATGAACTAAAGAGGCTAAGGTACCTGTATGAAAAGCTAAACAATCAGTATTATGTTCAGACAAACAAACAACAGATAACAACAAACAGACATTCCCAATATGTACAACATGTAAGCCATAAACTCAATTGAGTTCACCACCAAAGACCTACAAAATAACCAAAGGTTAGCAAACAAAGCAAATAGCAAAGCTCAAATGATGAGGCAACATCAACCATGGAGCTAAATGCTTGAACCTGAAATGCAAAGCTCAAATTGTGAGTATAAACCCCTAGGGCAAAGCCTAGGGTCAAAGGTGGATCAAAAAGTCAAAACAGCAACCAATATTCAGCAAAAATCATGTTTAAACAAGTGAGAACATGTCCTAAAAAGGACCAAGTCAAAAGCATCAAGCAAAGTCAATATATGAGCAAGATATGGCAAAGGAAATTTCAAAGCACACAATTGGTTATTAAGAATCAAAATTCCATATTAAAACAAAAATGACTCAAACAATCATGAATTTTTTTATGAGCATACCACATGTCAATCAACAGCATCATGCAAAAAATTGGAAACAGGAAAGCTCAATTGATATGGATATGAAAATGAATAAGATCAGCATCAAATTGTGTGACATACATTGTCACACCATACAATCATGTGTCCCAAACAGAGAAGAAAAATGCCAAAAATGCCAAATAAAATCTCACAAATCATGCAACATGTTGGGAATCAGCATACCAAATTTCATGGTAATTGGATCATTTTTGAGCATTTCACAATAGAATGAATGAAGCATGTCACATTTGCATACATGTTCAAAGATCAATCACATTCTGAAAATCCAGACATGATAAAAATCAGAAAATCACATCATAAAATAATAGACAATTCAAGGAACATGTGAGAAAAAATTTGGAATTATTTGGAATCATTTTCAATTTTTTATGAATTTTACAAGTTGCATGAAAATATTGAAATGAAAAATGAAGAAATCATGATAAAATGGAGGGAAATGGAATTGGATTAAGTAATTTGAAAATATGCTGGAATGGAGGATCGAACTAGGTACAAAGAAAAATGCGCTTGGAACACAATAATTCCACAAATTGCAACAACCAGGAATCGAAGGGAGGATATGCCAAAACGCTGTAGTTTAAATAATTGAGGTGGCGCCCATGTCAGCAGGTCAGCGCGCATGTGGAATTGGTCAAAGAATCCTGGCCTATCATTTCGCCAACAGGCAGCCACGCGAGCGCCAGCAGGGATCAAACCCTAGCGCAACACACCAGTTGCAGACGGTGGTTCATGCGGTGGTTTCCACCGTCTTCTTCGTGAAGACGGTGGTGCTACAGTGTACGCATCACAATTTTTTTCCAGAATCGTGGGAAATTTATATCAATGGAAAGCTTAGCTCATGTACAATACGAATCTAACATCAATTCACATTAATTCACCATAACCAGTGCAAATCGAGCAAAAACATCAATGCATTCAAAACCTCAATTCATTATAACTCAGTCAATACACAACCAAAATCAATTCTATAACCACCAGAATGCTCAGCATGATGAGATCTACTTAAACATGGCAATGATTTGAAGAATTAAGAGGTTCAAAATTCTAACCTCTTGAAGAGCAGTATAAGAAAACGAGCGATTCAAGGCTTCAATTGATCGAGATCCAATCCTGAGATGATGACTTAAAGCTTGATGCAATAATTGAGGCTTGGAATTGCTTGGATCTAGCTCAAATGGCAGCTTCCATGTTCATGTTCTTGAGCTTGCACAGCACGAATCCTGGCCAAAATCCTCAATCCAGAGCTTGATTCATACTCAATGAAGATCAGAGAACAAGAATATCCAATAAAATCAAGGTGTTATGTGGAAGAAATTGAAGTTTCAATTGAGACCAAAAATGGAGGGAACTTGAATCTAGATCTAGAATTGATGAAGAAGACTGAAATTCTGTTATGATTTTGTTTATATATGGTCTCCTAATCACATCCAAATCAAAATTAAGCATGAGTTAATTATGATTAGTGAAAATGAGGTGTATGGCAAAAATTGGAAAATGTGAGGTGCATGGAGCATTTGGACGTGAACAGTACCACATGAAGGCTCAAATTCACTTAAAAACATCTCATGCACATAATTGGATTGATATTTTGTTCATATGATGCACCAATTTTGAATTTCCAAATTTCCCTCCAAAATGAACATGAATGAGAAAATGGTCATGTGATGAAATTTCATGCAATTCCATTATGGATTTGGAAAATATATGTCATGAGGAGCAAAATGCAAAAAGAGGCACTCAATTTGGAGCTTTGGATCAAAAGTTATGGCATTTTGAAGTTCCATGCACACTTGGCAATGATTTGATCATATCTTCTCAACCATTCATCAGATGCTCATGATCTTGGACTCTTTGGAAATGGGAGAGAAAGATATTCAACTTTCATGTTGGACAAAAATTCATTTGAAGCTTATTTGATGTTGGAAAGTCAAGTTGAACTTGGTCCAAAAACTTGCTATTTTTGGAAACTTGAAATTATAGGTCACTTTCCATTTTTGGAAACTTTTGATTTGACTTCAAATTCTTCAATAGAAATGTTTGACATGATGAATAAGCATTGTTTGAACATGAATGGGATGAAGAAACTCAATTTCCCAGTTCAAAACCCACAATTGACTTTTCAGTTGATTGCATTGGTCACAGATGACCTGAAAATATTCTAATGGACCTGAGCCTCAACCACCTGGGGAATTTGCTCCAAGATGAACCTCTAGATCATATAAGCTCAATATAATGATCACATGATCCATATCTCAAGGAAAACCCCATCTCTTGCATAAAGGATTCACTTGAATTGCTTTGACCTGTTGACTGCTTAAGCTGCAAGTAACAAAGGTTAATGACATATTTTTGTACATTTTGGTTAGTGATTAAAAGAAAAGCCATGATATACACATGCAAGCAATGCTTGGTGATCAAGAACCACTCTAAAAAAAAAGATCCCACCCACAGGGAAGGAAGCAGGGTGCTCAATGATCCTTGAGGCTATGCAATGCTATGATATGATGCCATGAGGGATCTTAGGGACAAAATTGGGGTCTTACAGATGCCCCTATTTAAGGTCATTCTAGCCGGAGAAGTGAAGATTAAAATCTTCATCTCAACGCGGTAGAATGGGCTTAAATAACAACAATGAGACGAATTTTGGTCCCTAAGAGACCTCATGATGCGAATGTATGAATGTAAATCAAACAAACTCTGTGGGGAATATGGGTCCACAAAGAAGAAAATCAGGAGAAAAGACAAATCCACAGGAATGATGCACTTCCTAATGGAACAGAGACTCTCACGGGACTCTTATGGGGATAAGAAAAAGAAAAGAATGCGTGAGCAGGACACGACTTGGGACTGGAGACTTTACTGGAGAGTAAAGGAATGACACTAGGGAAAATAGTTCCAAAGGGAAACACATCCAATGGAAGACTCAGGCTGATTCAAAGATGCGTGTGCTGGGAAATACGCCAACACAGCAAGACTATCCACAAAGGATACTTCGGATGAGAATCCGGACTCAGACTGGGGAAAGAGCTGACAAGACAAATCTGCCGGGCAAATGCATGTACTGGGGAGTTATGCCAATACAGCAAAAAAGTGAATCACAATAACAACTCCGCTGGGGAAATCTAACAAAGACTCTCCAGGGGAAGCAAAAGGATGAGGTGTTACCGGTTAGTGAGTAACAAGCTCGGGAAGAATGAATATCTAAGACCTGTGTACGGGTGAGAGATATCAATCGACCAAATCATTTGAGGAAGACCTGAAAAAGGTGTATTTCAACTCAGGGAAAGCTGACTCCGTCGGGGACCGAAGTCGATATAGGGAGCAGACAGGAAGGAACACCAAGGATACCGGGTTGTAGGCATATAACAGGTGACCGACCAAGGCGTGAATTGGTGTGTGGTCCAAAACACTCATCATCCTGAAGAAAGATATAAAAGCAGACTTGTTTATAGGATGGACATTCGATTCTGTAAAGAATGCGAATCTTACTCAGTTGGGGAAACAAACAAAGGATTCAACCAAAGAGTGTACGAGATATATTATCTATAGCCGTCAAAACGTAGATAATACACTCTTAAGGAAGATTATCCATAACCGGGTCGTAGGTTGTTTAAAGGATAAATCAACCGAAATTGTGAATTGGTTTGTGTTCCAAAACACTCATCATCCTGAAGAAAGCTAGAAAAGCAGACTTGTTTATATGACGGACATTCGATTCCACAAGGAATACAAATCTTACTCAACTTGAAGGACGAGACTTCGACTGAAGAGCGCATGAGAAAATTATCTATTGCCGTCAAAACGTAGATAATATACTCGCATGGAAGATTATCCATAACCGGGTTGTAGGTTGTTAAAAGGATAAATCGACCGAAAAGAGAGACAATCGTTACCAACAACAAAAGGGTAGACGAGAAATGACTCACAGGGGATAAATTGCAAGCAAGGCAATCATCCAAACAAATGAGGATGAATATTCGATTCCGCAAAGGGACAACGAATCTTACTCGACTGGGGAAACACGAAAGGCTTCGACCGAAGAGTGCATGAGATACATTATATATTGCCGTCAAAACGTAGATAATATACTCGCATGGATGATTATCCATAACCGGTCGTAGGTTGTTAAAGGATAAATCAACCGAAAAGAGAGGCATTGGGATACCAAACTAGGTATATAATGATGACCAATCAAAAGGGACAACAAACATTACCGGCAAACAGTGAATGAAAGAGGACCCGCTGAGGATAAAATTGCTTAATCAAAGCAAATTTCAAAAAGGGGAAGGAATATCAATACCAAAAATTGGGTAATGATAACCACCAAGAGGGGATTACATCTACCGGTTAGAAGGCAGAAAACCACGGAATAGTAATTGTCATCGGTTGGGATGAACAATGTAAGACCCCAATTTTGGGCCCTAAGATCCCTCATGGCCCATATCATATCATATCATGGCCTCAAGGATCACTGCATGCCCTAGTTTCCCTCCTAGTGGGTAGGGTGCCTTGTGAGTTGATTCTTGATCACCAAGCATACTTTGCATTTGTATATCTTTGCTTTTCATATGTTTATCATTCAAAAAGTACAAAAATATTGTCATCTAACCTTGTTGCTTGCAGCTGAAGCAACCATCAGTCAATTAGGTCAAAATCAGTCACAGTCAGTCAAAGCAGTGGATGGTGGCCATTCTTGCAGAATTTGGGCACCATGATCAATAATCAAGAGTTCATATGACTTATGACATCATTTGGAATCAAGCTCTCAAGAAATTAGGGTTTGGAATTCATCAGAAGTGGTTCAATCATGCAAAACCCTAGAAAAGTCAACTGAAGTCAAACTTGGTCAACTGTGGATTTAATCAGTGATTTGATGGATGGAATTGATTTGAAGGAGTTCATTCATGTTTATATAAGCCTCATGTATCATGTCCAACCTCATCATGGAAGAATTTGAAGTCAGACAGAAAATTTCCAGAAATAGAAAGTTGACCTGTAATTTTAACTGCCAAAAATGGAAACTTCTTGATCTTAAACTTACATCATGATACAAGCTTCAAATGAATTTTTGCCCAACATGAACGTTGAAGATCTTGTTCTCCCATTTTTAAAAAGTCCAAGAACACTCAATTCCCATGTATGGTTGTCAAGATATGATCAATTCAATTTCAAAATTTTGTGAACTTCAAAGGGCCATATCTCATGAACCACAAGGCCAATTCTAGTGGGGTTTTTTCCTACAAGTCCTATTTAATCCCCTCTTTCCAAAAATGCATTCATCATGTGCCAAAACCTCACCATGCAAAATGCCATTTTTGGACTTGACTTTATTAATTTCAAGTGTGTGCAAAAGTTGACTTTTTGATTTGGCAATTTTTAAGACATTTGGCCATTTGGGAATTGTTTGGAAGGACATTTAAGACTTGTCCAAGGCCCAAACTCGGGCAGGACCATACACCTCCATGTGCATATGTTGGAAATTAGCAAAATGGCAATTGGCTTCATTTAAGTTAACCAAGCTTAACACTTCATTAACCAATGCTAAACAGTCCATATTTAAGACATTTTCTGTCATTTGAAGCAACCCTAGCAGCCTTTGCACATCAGAAATCCTCATTCTCTCTCATTTTCCATTTTTACATTTTTGCAATTTCTGCTCAAAACCTTCAAAGTACACGATCTCCATTGGTTTGTTCTTCATTCTGGCCAACATTTGAGAGCCTTTTCAAACACAAAACACCAGCTGGAAGGCCATTTTCGGGTTCTGTTTCTTCAAGACACTTCCATGGCAGTTTGGAGCTAAGGGTTGAATCGAGCAAGTTTGAGCTTAAATAACTTCATCATCCATCATTTGGAGCTTGGACCCTCGACTGTTTGAGCATACATCATCAAAACAGCAACCGTTTCACTCTTTTCTTCAAATATAAGTAAGTTTTCGATCTCTTTTATTTCCAAAATCATGAGGTGCTTAGGATAGATCTTTTGATGCTGATTCCATTGAGCTTTGTGTCACTTGAAATGATTAACTGTGTTAAGAGAAATCTGACTTTGAAGTTCTATGTTCAAACTTGTTTTTGTTGATTACTCTTTTGTGAGCTCGAATTAGTGATAATGGTTGTTGGATTTGTGTTATGCATGCTTTGCTGATTCGATTGGTGTAGTTAATTGCGATTTCTGGGTGTTTTGAAAATTTCGATTTGAATGGAAGAGATGATGAGCACTGTAGCATACTGTAGCATTAAAACCCTAATCATTTTCCAGAAAAATCTGTACTATTCACGTGTGCTGCATGCCGTGTTACTGTGCTATCCACATGAGCCAATCAAAACATTTTATTTCGTGGCCCTGTACGCTGCGTTTTGCATAGTTGTTGTGATAATTGCAAAAATGCCACTCGGTCAACTTGTTGACCCATTAAACCATGTTCTTTTGCTCATTCTATTCCAAATTGATTGCTTAACTTCTAAAAATCATTTCTCATTCATTTCAACTCCAAAAATCATGGAATTTTTTGCATCATGTTCATGAGAATGTCCACTATTTTATCATGATTTTTAATTATTTTTTGTGTGGCTGGATTTTTTATGGTATTAGGTTTCTTGACATGTATGCACATTTTACACCTCTTGCCAAAACCATTGTGAAATTGTGATGATGTATCCAATGCCCCTGAAATTTTTTGTGGTTATTCTACACTAATTCATGTTTGTTTTGATGTAGAGTTCTTGAATTTATCATATGTGGTTTGTGAGATATGAATTTTTGAAGTAGGGTGTGACAATTTGTGTCACACCAATGATATGCAATTTCATGATTTTTGTTCACATGCTTCCTGGCTTCCAATTAATGTGAAATTTTGCATGAGCCATCTCTTATATGTCTTATTGATGTGTGAATTTTCCTGGAATTAATTGTGCCATTTCCTAATTGTTTGAGATTTTTCTTCTCTGCCTAGTCAAATGTTGACCTTGTGTGACACACCTTGCCATTTCATTTGGGAAATTCTCATATCTTATTGGATGATCATGAAATTTTACATGTGCATACTAGACATCTTGAGCTTTGCATTGGTGTTAATCCCATCCATTTCTCATCTGTTTTCATTAAGTTATGATTTTTTGAAGTTGATACATGTATGTTTGACTTTTTTGATCATGTTTGAAATTGTCTGACTTTCTGATTTTAATTGACCATCTTCCCATGATCCAATTGAGCTGAAATTTTATATGCATGTCATTATGTGGATTTTGATTGAGCATGAATTATTTGGAAATTTTTTGAATTGTTTATGATTGCTTTTGAGCTTGGTCTTGCTGTTGACCTTTGTGTGCTCTTTTTTGCCATATTTTGCTTCCTGTTGTCTATGAAATGATATTGATGCATGATATGAGTTTGAAACCAATTGGGTTTTCTTCTTAAATGTTTGAACTTGACTTTGGTTGACTTTCCTTTGCTGTTTGACTTTTATCATTTATTTTTGACCCTAGGCTTGCCCTAGTGGTCTCTTGGCTTATGTTGAGTTCATTTGTTTCAGGTTAAGCATTTGCCTCAAAGAAACCATTGCCAATTTGATTGAGCTTGATTATATGTCATGTGCTAATCTTTGTTTTGTAGGTGGTATGACTCATATGAGTTGGGTCTTGTGCTTTTGCACTTCTGTTTATTGTTAACTGTTGATTCATTTCCTTCTGATTTAAATTGTTGAAACTGTGTACTGATTAGTTGGACTATTTCAGGTACCCTTTTAGTTGCTTAAGTTCTTTGAACTTGCTTGCTTTGCTATTTAGCAATTTGCTTTTGAGGTATAATTACTCTCTCTTCATGTAGTCTGGAGACCCGGCTTGTTATTTGGCCGGGCAAACTGTCTGAAGTCCTCCTTAAGAGGCAATGCTTGTGTGTGTTTAAGTTTTGTCCCAAGCAGGAAAAGTCCTTCAAGTAAGGCAATTGGTAGATCAAAGGGATAAGTAGCCTATCCCCTACTATTCAGTGAGTCTTCTCCTTGCTCCCATTACATGGTTGTAGCATTGAGATCAAAACCCAAGATCTATCGAGTCAATAATGTGGAAAGAGCTCCATCTTTCTGAGCTCCCACACTTTCTGATATGCTCTCCCTTATCAGGGATAGAAGCAATGAGGCACACCCCTCATCTCATTTTCATCTGCTTCACCTTAGCCTCTCAATGGCAAGGTTAAGAGCAAATCTTTGACCCTATTCCAGTTGGCCTTAGTGCCTAACCCTCTTGTGTGAGCCCCTCCTTGTTTGGCTATAGAGTGTGCTGTTTGATATTCATTGATTGATTGATTGCTTCATATGCACATGTTTGCTTGTATGCTTCATGCATTTATCATCATCATTAATTGCTCATTAATGCACAATCATCTCATTTGTCTTTGTGATATTGTCATTGTTGTTTACCCATTGAGGACAATTGTAAGTCCATTTCTTTGGCCATTGCTCCTATGATATGGAAGGATAGAGTGTAAGACCTCATTGGTCACTCATATCTTCTGTTGTTTTGTTTGTTTGATTGTGAGGAAACAACTGTAAGTCCCAGCAAGTTGGCATTTGCTTTCCTGTGATCATGTTGCATTGTTTGATTGTATGTGAGGATACAACTGTAAGTCCCAGCAAGTTGGCATTTGTATTCCTAGGACCATACTGTGGAGGTTAGAGTAAGCCCAGACAGATTGGCATCTGACATCCATGTTTTGCTTTCTTTGTTTATGTGAGGTTGCAATTATAAGTCCCTGTAAGGTTGCATTTGCTTTCCTGTGATCATATTGTTGCTTTTGTTCTTGTATGTGAGGATCCATTGTAAGTCCCTGTAATGTGGCATTGGTTTTCCTATGAGCATATGTGGAGTTAACCTAAGTCCAGATAGATTGGCAGTTGACTTCCACATTTCATTCTTGTTTTCTTTTGAGGAGATTAGTGTAAGACCATTGAGTGGCTTCTGATATCCTGTTCTATTTTAGGAGATTGGTGTAAATCCATCTATTGGTATCCGGTATCCGCCTTTTATTTCTTTGTTTGAGGAGATTAGTGTAAGACCATTGAGTGGCCTCTGATATCCATTTCTGTTTTAGGAGATTGGTATAAGACCAGTGATTGGCATCCGATATCCGCTTTTCTTTTTGCTTTGTTTGCTTGTTATTATTCATTGTCATTCCAAAGGACGCACTTGAATCATCTGCTATATGATCTCAAGAAGTGAACCTTCTAAGAAGTTTTACTTTCCATCCTCATCCATTCATCATTCATTATGTCCTAAACCTTTTCACACTTCGATTTCAAACTTGACATAAGTGTTGTGCAAACATCTTCATGTTTTTTCTAACTAAAAACCTGGACCCAAGTCCTTGACTTTTTTTTCAAACTCCATTTCATAATACTTCTTTGAATTAATCTTAATCATACTTTGACTCCATTTTCATAATCACAATCAATTAACTTCACTCATTCACTTGTTTTGGCTTTGTCCATTGTTGATCTTTTCATACATGAGCTATAGGTTTGATTTATCTTAGTGGTTGATGTTAATCTCGCCTTCTGTCCTTAGTTGATTGAATTGTAAGTCTTCCTTGCCTATTATAGGGTTAACCCCTCCCTGGCAAGTTGAAGCTGTTCTCACATGGTGGACCTGTTGTTTGTATAAGGTTGAGTTTTCTCCCGTGGATAACGTAAGACCTTAGGGTTTGTGTTTAAAATTGAATCCACCCACTTTTGGAAATCTTTTAGCCGAACTACGGCGTTTTGATCCTTACCTTTGATGGAAGGTACGTAGGCAGCGGGTTCATCCGTTCAAACCCAATAATAAAATTGTATATTCTTTTCTCACCATCCCAATCATGTTTGCACAATGTTTATGTCATAACAAATAACAATCTTTTACAACAAGTGTGAAAAGGGCTCCCTAGGAGTACCTAGGACGTAGTGGGTGCCTAACACCTTCCCATTGCGTAATTTACCCCTTACCCAGACTCTCTGATCTTTTTATTAGTTTTCTACGTGTAAAACTTCTTAGGCTTTTGTTCGCTTTTTAGCCAGTCCTTTGGATAAATAAAAGTGCGGTGGCGACTCGAAATTTCATTGTATGTTTTGCTTATGGTTTAATCGAAAAATCATATAGCGACGAATACACCGCTACAGAAAAAGTGGCGACTCTGCTGGGGACATATCCTTGGTGGTATTGCCTACTTTTCACCCTTGTTGTGTTATATTATTATTTGTTATTTGACATATTTTTGTACAATTTGGGATCACTGTATTGATTGTAATGTGTGAATTGCTTGATATACAATTGCTGTTTGCTTTGGTGATTTGTGAGATGAGTTCTATGCCCGAACTCGAGTGCACTCTAGGATAGGAGAATGGCATAGTCTTGTTGACTGGTGTGGAGTATTCCTTAGCCAGTTGACTTGCGAGCCCATTCACTTGGTGGAGGTCATGTTGGATTAATAATGTCACACAAGTCATTTGTGGTTAGGCATTATTCTTTCAATCATGTTCCGCAGAAGCCAAGGACCTTAGTTTACCAAACCCATCTTGGCCTATTTTTAGGACTGTAGTGCGGAGGTCGTTCAGATGTCAGTTCTGATACGATTGTTACGCGATACTACACTCATAAGAGTTTCTCTTGAGAATATTCTTGGAATACGAGTATTCGTTCCTCCGATAATATTCGAAAGATGGAACGATGATTATGGGAACCTCTGGTAGAACATGTCTGGCAGGTTTAAACCCTAGTACACTCCCTTTGGGTGGTTCTTAACCGAGACTCCATGCTCGTGACTCTCAACAAACCCGTGATTCGTGGTTGAGTCGTTCAAACATTGTTAATATCAATGGATCCCGGATCAGGTGTAAAACCTAAAATCCACCAAAGCGGCTGGTTGATATTAAGAATGTCTGAACCGGTTCATGTACCGTTAATATCAATGGAACTTGGGTGTCGATAAGGTGAAAACCTAAATCCACCAAAATGGATGATTGATATTAGGGATACAATGAGCTTTCCCACGACCTTTGTTTGGTGTGCTTTGCTTGATCCTTGAGTGTGATTGTTGCATTCATGCATTCATACATTCATCTACATCCATATCATCAGATAAAAAGAAATTTTCAAGGAACTCAAAGGAGTTTATTTGCAAAAATTTTCAAAACATGAAAAAACCGGGAAAATTTTTTCACCTGATATGTCTGATGAGATATTCTCATATAAGATCAAAATGCTTAATATTTCAAAGTTTGCAAATAAAACCCTCGGGTTCCTTTGATACAAAAACAAGCATATGCATAAACACTTCATGCATCATTTGCATAAACAGGTGTTTTGTTCCGGTCTCCCGTCCTGTGGTCTGACCCTGCGACCTTCATTTATTTTGAAGACGCACTTTGCCGGTATTTTACCAGAGCCGATTCTGCCAGATTGATAGATCATCCTGAGCAAGAGAATTGTGAACTCGAGGAGGATTTTGCCAGACTATGTACTGTTGATGGATTTATTCCTGGTTGACTAATCCCGGGCTGGCATTGGCTACTGTTCTGGGGCACTTAAGGAGCAAGGTTTGTTCGCAAGTGGAGGGTTCATTCACGCCGATCAACCTGCAGAAGAGGCTGCTGCTATCTTAGAAGAGGATGCAGAAGACGTGAACAATTTCATCATTCCTGGTGGTGTCTGCCACAATTGGGTCGCTGTGGATGTTCCTACGGTCATTCATAAGTCAGCATGATTTGTTCATTTTGTTCAAAACCCTTCTCCCATGCCAAAAGGAGAAGTGATGACATTGTTGGCAGCATTTAATACAATGATGTTTTCATTCAATTTTCACATTGTTTAACATTTGTTTTTCCTTTGTTTTCACTTTTTGCTTTTCTTTATGAAATCAGTGATCACAAAAAACCATGGAAAACAAAAAAAAAAAACAGCTTTTTCATCTGCATAACTGATTTGCTTGTTTGAATACAAAAGCTTTTCATTATCCATAATCATTATGCAGGGATTTCTAAACCCATTGAACATAATGACCCAACGCCATCTCCCAATCTTGAAGTCCTTGTATCTGAGGCAGAGGAAGATGATGTTAAAGGGGATTCCTGATGAGATTTCCTATCCTTCTTGAGCACCAAAGAAGCTCATTCAGCTGTATCACGAGAATCAGCAAAACAGTCAAACTGGGGCATTACAAAAAAAAAAAAATCAAAAATCAAAAAAAAAAAAGAGAAAAAGAAAAATGAGAGGGTGAAAAAGATGAAAAGATCAAAAACCAGGAAAATTTTTTCAAAATTTTTCCAAGGAAAAAAGAACAATTATACCCTCAAGTCCCTAGTTGACTGATGCTGAATGGATTCAGAGTCGTTACGACCAGTTGAATTTAATCGAAGAGAAGCGATGAACTGCCATGTGTCATGGTCAGTTATATCAGCAGAGAATGAAGAAAGCATTCGATAAGAAGGTCAAGCCTCGTGTGTTCCGAGAAGGTGACCTTGTGCTCAAGAAAGTTTTGTCTTTCGCGCCCGATTCCAGGGGCAAGTGGACTCCAAACTACGAGGGTCCATATGTTGTTAAGAGAGCCTTTTCAGGCGGAGCTTTGTTGCTTACAACAATGGATGGGGAGGATTTCACTCGTCCTGTGAATTCAGATGCAGTTAAGAGATACTTTGCCTAAAAAAAAAAGTATATGCAAATAAAAAAAACAGAATAGCTCGCTAAGTTGAAAACCCGAAAGGGCGGCTTAGGCAAAAATGAGCGTCTCGGTGGAGAACCCGCAAGGGTAATCCAGGCAAAAATTAGAGACTTGAAAAAAAAAGAATATTTGTATCCCGCTAGATTGAGTACCTCACCCTGGGGCAATCTAGGCAAAAATTAGGGATTTGGCAAGTAACTGCATCCTGACAAGACTTTCTGGTTCATCAGTCGTCATTTCGTCAGAAGATTCTCGATTCGTCGTCAACTGAAGCTTCGGATACATCGAGATTCAAATTGGTAGAGAAAGGATCATTATGTTCAATGTAGCCCTCTTCCAATATATATCACTGATTTCAAATTTGTACAGATCTATGGAGTCTTGCCATTTGCAGGCTACCATTCTATCAAATCAATTTGAGCTTTTTATCCAATTATTTGCACTCTTATTTGTTTCAATTCGACAAATGTTTTGCATGTTTTAAATTGATAAAATGTCATTGTTTTAAACAAATCAATTTTTTCAAAATTTTTGTTTTAAACAAAGTGAACATTCACAAGATTGAAAGGATACTCAAGAATATCTCAGTGCTCTCCTGAGGGTGGCATGATTCCCAACAGGTAAGACATTAGTTCATTTTCCTGGTTTGGTGGTATCTTCTTTCTTCAGATCTTTGTTGGGGTTGTTCCTCAAACAAAGTTGTTGTTGGGGTTGTTCCCCAGTATAGCCGCAAGCAGAGTGTTGTGGAAGACTTTGTTTCTCCAGCAGCAGTTTTTCCCAGCATGGGTGTTTCCTTGTGAGTTTCGGCGGTAGATGGTTTGTCATCCTGGTGCCCCGTCACTTTCTCCAGTGGGTCGTATTCCCCAGACTTTATTTGTCTCCTCAGCAGTCATGAGTATAGCTGTTGATTGATATCCCCCTCGGAGTCGCGAACAGAGTTGTTGTCGCTCTCCCAGTGCAGTTGCCAGCGGAGTTGTCTGTTTCCTCAGCACGATCGCTTTCTTTTTGAAGACTCGGTAAGTCAGCGGTTCGATACCCGGTACTTTACCTTTTCCCTGGCGAAGTCGTCCGTGGAATTGTTGCTATCTCTCCATCAGAGTACTTTTCTCTCCTCAGCAGAGCAGGATTTATTTTCCTACTCAGTGGTTATTTGGGTTGACATCCCGGTATTTTTCAACCATCTTTTCCTCAGCGTAGTCTGCAGAATGTTTGTTGTGGCAATTTTGCCTGTTGAATACTCCTTCAATCCCCAATATAGTCGGATGATGGCTCTAGCATCCAGAGAACGGATTTGATTTCCTGACTGTTTGTGATCCTCAGTAGAGTGGCTTATATTGCAGAATCTACTTGTTGTGATCAGTTTGCTATGTATATTCTCCCCAAGTGGAGTGGTTCGTTGCAGAATCTACTTGTTTGATCTGTCCTCCCTCAGTGGTTTGTCCCCCGAGAGAGTAGCCGACAGTTTTCCCCAGTAGAGTTGCTTATGCAGTTAGATTCTATTTGGATGATATCATTCTCCCTCAGTGGGTTGTTCCCCAGCGGAGTTGTGTGAAGTTGCTTCTACAGCAGTTTGTGCAGCGCACTTTTATTTCTCAGTTGACACTGGGATCTCCTGCAGATACTTTGGGACTTCTCTTGTTCCCCTACATATTCGTCTTGGTGGCTGTTTTGCCCGTTGTGACTTTCTGTACCCTGATTGGGTTGTTTTCCTGATATCTCCGACCCTCTGCTTCTTCAGCAGTACCCGCAGATCTTTGCTTTACAGCATACAGATCTCCGCAGATTGGCTCTCCAGCTGGTTTTTCCCCTGGAAGTATAATACCGGGTGTTTGATCCCTGAACCTGTTTGTGTTAGAATTGTCTGTTTTGTCAGCATTCATCAAACATAAATCACGCATACTCATGCATGTTCATAAACATTCAGATATTCATGTTGCATTTCTTGCCATATATCTTTTGTTTGTCGTGTCTCCTGCTGTGGTGATACAGATCTCTTTATAAGATCTCCCCAAGCAGATGTCGGGTGTTTATAAATCTCTCCATATAGAGTCAACCCCATAAGCAGAAAATGTTGTCTTTCCTTCTGCAGTTCCCCACTGAGATATATCCTCGTGGATGACGGTTTCTTCCGTTTCCTCCCAACACATATATTGGGATGGATGTTCCTATTTGAGTTATATCCTCATTAGGACGTGTCTTGATTCAGTCCGTCTTTTCGGATTATTCCCGAATTGGCTATTTGTCAAAAGTCTTGTGCTTCCCAGTGGGTTGTTCCCCAGCGGAGTAGTTTTGGTCTTCTACCCCGTATTCGGTAGATGTAAACCCTAATTTTGTGGTTATCTCCATCTAGTATTTGATGTTGATTTTCCTTTGCTTGGATAAGTTGCTCAGATCAGCACTTATATCCCTAGCAAGTCTTTTGTGGATAATTGCCGTATGCTAGCAATTTTATCCCCAGTGGGTCCTTTCACCGTTTGCTAGTGATTTGTTCCCCGGATCATTGGTTGTATACCAATGCATCTCCAGCTAGTCCCTGTGGATAATTGCCGGATGCTTGCAATTTATCCTCAGCAGACCGCCTTTCATTTACCCTTTTGTTGGTAATGTCTGTTGCTCCTTTTGATTGGTCATCATTATATACCTAGTTTGGTATCCCGATGCCTTTCTTTTCGGTTGATTTATCCTTTATTAACCCAGTAACCGGTTGTGGATAATCTTCCATGCGAGTATATTATTCACGGTCTGCCGGTAATGGATAATATATCTCATGCACTCTTCAGTCGAAGCCTTTTGCGTTTCCCCAGTCGAGTAAGATTCGTTCTTTCCCTTTGCGGAGTCGAATATTCTTTGTTGTCGGATAATTGCCGGATGCTTGCAACTTATCCTTTGAGTTGTCTTTCGTTTACCCGGATGCTTGGTATCGATTGTCTCTCTTTTTGGTTAGTCACCTATTATATACCTCGGTATCTCTGGTGTCTTTTCTTTTCGAGTATATTATTCACGGTCTGCCGGTAATGAATAATATATCTCATGCGCTCTTTAGTTGGAATCCTTTGTTGATTTTCCCCAGCTGAGCAAGATTCGTATTCTTTGTAGAATCGAATATCCATCCTTTAACTAGTTTGTGTTTTGGATGATGAGTGTTTTGGCATATATATCCAATTCACGTTTCGGTAGATCACCTATTATATACCCAGTAACCGGTATCTCTGGTGTTTCTTACCATGCGAGTTTATTATCTACGTTCTGACGGTAATAGATAATATATCTCATGCGAGTATATTATTCACGGTCTGCCGGTAATGAATGATATGTCTCATGCACTCTTTGGGTTTGTGTCCCCAGTTGAGTAAGATTCGTTTTCCCGTTGTGGATTCGAATGCCCATCCTGTAAGTCGATTTGCTTTTTCGAGCCCTCCTTTCGGATGATGAGTGTTTTGGCATATATACCAATTCACGTCTTTGGTTAGTCACCTATTATATACCCAGTAACCGGTATCTCTGGTGTCTTTTCCTTTCGAGTATATTATTCACGGTCTGCCGGTAATGAATGATATGTCTCATGCACTCTTTGGGTTTGTGTCCCCAGTTGAGTAAGATTCGTTTTCCCGTTGTGGATTCGAATGCCCATCCTGTAAGTCGATTTGCTTTTTCAAGCCCTCCTTTCGGATGATGAGTGTTTTGGCATATATACCAATTCACGTCTTTGGTTAGTCACCTATTATATACCCAGTAACCGGTATCTCTGGTGTCTTTTCCTTTCGAGTGTATTATTCACGGTCTGCCGGTAATGAATAATATGTCTCATGCGCTCTTGGGTCAATCCTTTGTTGCTTTCCCCTCAGAGTAAGATTCATATTCCTTGTGGAATTGAATATCCATCCTATAAACAAGTCTGCTGTTCTAGCTTTCTTCAGGATGATGTGTGTTTTGGCATATATACCAATTCACGTTTTCGGTAGATCACCTATTATATACCCAGTAACCGGTATCTCTGGTGTTTCTTACCATGCGAGTTTATTATCTACGTTCTGACGGTAATAGATAATATATCTCATGCGAGTATTATTATTCACGGTCTGCCGGTAATGGATATTGTATCTCATGCACTCTTTGGGTTTGTGTCCCCAGTTGAGTAAGGTTTGCATTCTTTACAGAATCAAATATCCATCCTATAAACAAGTCTGCTGTTCTGGCTTTCTTCAGGGTGATGAGTGTCTTGGAACACAAACCAATTCACGATTTCGGATCTTATCCTATAAACAACCTACAACCCAGTTCAGGATAACTTTCCGTGCGAGTATATTATTCACGTTTTGACGGCTATGAATAATATATCTCATGCACTCTTTTGTCGAACACTTTGTTTGTTTCCCCAACTGAGTAAGATTTGCATTCTTTACAGAATCAAATATCCATCCTATAAACAAGTTTGCTTTCGCTCTCTTCAGGATGATGAGTGTTTTGGAACACACACCAATTCACGTCTTTGGTCGGTCACCTGTTACATACCTACAACCCGGTATCCTTGGTGTTCCTTCCTGTTTTTTTGTTACCCTTATACCGGTAACATCTCATTTCTTTGGTGTTTCCTCAGTGAAGTTTTCTTGTTGCTTCCCCCCAGGAGTCAGCTTGTGTCTCTCCAATGGATTTAGTTTTCCTTTGGAATTCTTTTCCCCAGTGTGAGTCCTTCACTCCTTAGTGAGTTCTCCGTTCTGTTTTCTGTTATTCCCTAATCAGAGTCGTGTCTTGGTCACGCTATATCAGTTTTGTCTATCGCCAACAAGAATCTTGTTAGAGTCTCTGTTCCTGGTGAGTGAATTACTCCGATGAATCGTCTTTTCTTCTGTGTGAATCATGTTCCCCACAGAATTTGTGTCTTTTGCATGCATACATTTGCATCATGAGGTCTCTTAGGGACCAAAATTTGTCTCATTACTGTTATTTAAGCCCATTCTACCACGTCGAGTTGAAGATTTCTAAACTTCACTTCTCCGGCTAGAATGACCTTAAATAGGGGCATCTGTAAGACCCCAATTTTGGGCCCTAAGATCCCTCATGGCCCATATCATATCATATCATGGCCTCAAGGATCACTGCATGCCCTAGTTTCCCTCCTAGTGGGTAGGGTGCCTTGTGAGTTGATTCTTGATCACCAAGCATACTTTGCATTTGTATATCTTTGCTTTTCATATGTTTATCATTCAAAAAGTACAAAAATATTGTCATCTAACCTTGTTGCTTGCAGCTGAAGCAACCATCAGTCAATTAGGTCAAAATCAGTCACAGTCAGTCAAAGCAGTGGATGGTGGCCATTCTTGCAGAATTTGGGCACCATGATCAATAATCAAGAGTTCATATGACTTATGACATCATTTGGAATCAAGTTCTCAAGAAATTAGGGTTTGGAATTCATCAGAAGTGGTTCAATCATGCAAAACCCTAGAAAAGTCAACTGAAGTCAAACTTGGTCAACTGTGGATTTAATCAGTGATTTGATGGATGGAATTGATTTGAAGGAGTTCATTCATGTTTATATAAGCCTCATGTATCATGTCCAACCTCATCATGGAAGAATGTGAAGTCAGACAGAAAATTTCCAGAAATAGAAAGTTGACCTGTAATTTTAACTGCCAAAAATGGAAACTTCTTGATCTTAAACTTACATCATGATACAAGCTTCAAATGAATTTTTGCCCAACATCAACGTTTAAGATCTTGTTCTCCCATTTTCAAAAAGTCCAAGAACACTCAATTCCCATGTATGGTTGTCAAGATATGATCAATTCAATTTCAAAATTTTGTGAACTTCAAAGGGCCATATCTCATGAACCACAAGGCCAATTCTAGTGGGGTTTTTTCCTACAAGTCCTATTTAATCCCCTCTTTCCAAAAATGCATTCATCATGTGCCAAAACCTCACCATGCAAAATGCCATTTTTGGACTTGACTTTATTAATTTCAAGTGTGTGCAAAAGTTGACTTTTTGATTTGGCAATTTTTAAGACATTTGGCCATTTGGGAATTGTTTGGAAGGACATTTAAGACTTGTCCAAGGCCCAAACTCGGGCAGGACCATACACCTCCATGTGCATATGTTGGAAATTAGCAAAATGGCAATTGGCTTCATTTAAGTTAACCAAGCTTAACACTTCATCAACCAATGCTAAACAGTCCATATTTAAGACATTTTCTGTCATTTGAAGCAACCCTAGCAGCCTTTGCACATCAGAAATCCTCATTCTCTCTCATTTTCCATTTTTACATTTTTGCAATTTCTGCTCAAAACCTTCAAAGTACACGATCTCCATTGGTTTGTTCTTCATTCTGGCCAACATTTGAGAGCCTTTTCAAACACAAAACACCAGCTGGAAGGCCATTTTCGGGTTCTGTTTCTTCAAGACACTTCCATGGCAGTTTGGAGCTAAGGGTTGAATCGAGCAAGTTTGAGCTTAAATAACTTCATCATCCATCATTTGGAGCTTGGACCCTCGACTGTTTGAGCATACATCATCAAAACAGCAACCGTTTCACTCTTTTCTTCAAATATAAGTAAGTTTTCGATCTCTTTTATTTCCAAAATCATGAGGTGCTTAGGATAGATCTTTTGATGCTGATTCCATTGAGCTTTGTGTCACTTGAAATGATTAACTGTGTTAAGAGAAATCTGACTTTGAAGTTCTATGTTCAAACTTGTTTTTGTTGATTACTCTTTTGTGAGCTCGAATTAGTGATAATGGTTGTTGGATTTGTGTTATGCATGCTTTGCTGATTCGATTGGTGTAGTTAATTGCGATTTCTGGGTGTTTTGAAAATTTCGATTTGAATGGAAGAGATGATGAGCACTGTAGCATACTGTAGCATTAAAACCCTAATCATTTTCCAGAAAAATCTGTACTATTCACGTGTGCTGCATGCCGTGTTACTGTGCTATCCACATGAGCCAATCAAAACATTTTATTTCGTGGCCCTGTACGCTGCGTTTTGCTTAGTTGTTGTGATAATTGCAAAAATGCCACTCGGTCAACTTGTTGACCCATTAAACCATGTTCTTTTGCTCATTCTATTCCAAATTGATTGCTTAACTTCTAAAAATCATTTCTCATTCATTTCAACTCCAAAAATCATGGAATTTTTTGCATCATGTTCATGAGAATGTCCACTATTTTATCATGATTTTTAATTATTTTTTGTGTGGCTGGATTTTTTATGGTATTAGGTTTCTTGACATGTATGCACATTTTACACCTCTTGCCAAAACCATTGTGAAATTGTGATGATGTATCCAATGCCCCTGAAATTTTTTGTGGTTATTGTACACTCATTCATGTTTGTTTTGATGTAGAGTTCTTGAATTTATCATATGTGGTTTGTGAGATATGAATTTTTGAAGTAGGGTGTGCCAATTTGTGTCACACCAATGATATGCAATTTCATGATTTTTGTTCACATGCTTCCTGGCTTCCAATTAATGTGAAATTTTGCATGAGCCATCTCTTATATGTCTAATTGATGTGTGAATTTTCCTGGAATTAATTGTGCCATTTCCTAATTGTTTGAGATTTTTCTTCTCTGCCTAGTCAAATGTTGACCTTGTGTGACACACCTTGCCATTTCATTTGGGAAATTCTCATATCTTATTGGATGATCATGAAATTTTACATGTGCATACTAGACATCTTGAGCTTTGCATTGGTGTTAATCCCATCCATTTCTAATCTGTTTTCATTAAGTTATGATTTTTTGAAGTTGATACATGTATGTTTGACTTTTTTGAGCATGTTTGAAATTGTCTGACTTTCTGATTTTAATTGACCATCTTCCCATGATCCAATTGAGCTGAAATTTTATATGCATGTCATTATGTGGATTGTGATTGAGCATGAATTATTTGGAAATTTTTTGAATTGTTTATGATTGCTTTTGAGCTTGGTCTTGCTGTTGACCTTTGTGTGCTCTCTTTTGCCATATTTTGCTTCCTGTTGTCTATGAAATGATATTGATGCATGATATGAGTTTGAAACCAATTGGGTTTTCTTCTTAAATGTTTGAACTTGACTTTGGTTGACTTTCCTTTGCTGTTTTGACTTTTATCATTTATTTTTGACCCTAGGCTTGCCCTAGTGGTCTCTTGGCTTATGTTGAGTTCATTTGTTTCAGGTTAAGCATTTGCCTCAAAGAAACCATTGCCAATTTGATTGAGCTTGATTATATGTCATGTGTTAATCTTTGTTTTGTAGGTGGTATGACTCATATGAGTTGGGTCTTGTGCTTTTGCACTTCTGTTTATTGTTAACTGTTGATTCATTTCCTTTTGATTTAAATTGTTGAAACTGTGTACTGATTAGTTGGACTATTTCAGGTACCCTTTTAGTTGCTTAAGTTCTTTGAACTTGCTTGCTTTGCTATTTAGAAATTTGCTTTTGAGGTATAATTACTCTCTCTTCATGTAGTCTGGAGACCCGGCTTGTTATTTGGCCGGGCAAACTGTCTGAAGTCCTCCTTAAGAGGCAATGCTTGTGTGTGTTTAAATTTTGTCCCAAGCAGGAAAAGTCATTCAAGTAAGGCAATTGGTAGATCAAAGGGATAAGTAGCCTATCCCCTACTATTCAGTGAGTCTTCTCCTTGCTCCCATTACATGGTTGTAGCATTGAGATCAAAACCCAAGATCTATCGAGTCAATAATGTGGAAAGAGCTCCATCTTTCTGAGCTCCCACACTTTCTGATATGCTCTCCCTATTCAGGGATAGAAGCAATGAGGCACACCCCTCATCTCCTTTTCATCTGCTTCACCTTAGCCTCTCAATGGCAAGGTTAAGAGCAAATCTTTGATCCTATTCCAGTTGGCCTTAGTGCCTAACCCTCTTGTGTGAGCCCCTCCTTGTTTGGCTATAGAGTGTGCTGTTTGATATTCATTGATTGATTGATTGCTTCATATGCACATGTTTGCTTGTATGCTTCATGCATTTATCATCATCATTAATTGCTCATTAATGCACAATCATCTCATTTGTCTTTGTGATATTGTCATTGTTGTTTACCCATTGAGGACAATTGTAAGTCCATTTCTTTGGCCATTGCTCCTATGATATGGAAGGATAGAGTGTAAGACCTCATTGGTCACTCATATCTTCTGTTGTTTTGTTTGTTTGATTGTGAGGAAACAACTGTAAGTCCCAGCAAGTTGGCATTTGCTTTCCTGTGATCATGTTGCATGGTTTGATTGTATGTGAGGATACAACTGTAAGTCCCAGCAAGTTGGCATTTGTATTCCTAGGACCATACTGTGGAGGTTAGAGTAAGCCCAGACAGATTGGCATCTGACATCCATGTTTTGCTTTCTTTGTTTATGTGAGGTTGCAATTATAAGTCCCTGTAAGTTGGCATTTGCTTTCCTGTGATCATATTGTTGCTTTTGTTCTTGTATGTGAGGATCCATTGTAAGTCCCTGTAATGTGGCATTGGTTTTCCTATGAGCATATGTGGAGTTAACCTAAGTCCAGATAGATTGGAAGTTGACTTCCACATTTCATTCTTGTTTTCTTTTGAGGAGATTAGTGTAAGACCATTGAGTGGCTTCTGATATCCTGTTCTATTTTAGGAGATTGGTGTAAATCCATCTATTGGTATCCGGTATCCGCCTTTTATTTCTTTGTTTGAGGAGATTAGTGTAAGACCATTGAGTGGCCTCTGATATCCATTTCTGTTTTAGGAGATTGGTATAAGACCAGTGATTGGCATCCGATATTCGCTTTTTTTTTTGCTTTGTTTGCTTGTTATTATTCATTGTCATTCCAAAGGACGCACTTGAATCATCTGCTATATGATCTCAAGAAGTGAACCTTCTAAGAAGTTTTACTTTCCATCCTCATCCATTCATCATTCATTATGTCCTAAACCTTTTCACACTTCGATTTCAAACTTGACATAAGTGTTGTGCAAACATCTTCATGTTTTTTCTAACTAAAAACCTGGACCCAAGTCCTTGACTTTTTTTTCAAACTCCATTTCATAATACTTCTTTGAATTAATCTTAATCATACTTTGACTCCATTTTCATAATCACAATCAATTAACTTCACTCATTCACTTGTTTTGGCTTTGTCCATTGTTGATCTTTTCATACATGAGCTATAGGTTTGATTTATCTTAGTGGTTGATGTTAATCTCGCCTTCTGTCCTTAGTTGATTGAATTGTAAGTCTTCCTTGCCTATTATAGGGTTAACCCCTCCCTGGCAAGTTGAAGCTGTTCTCACATGGTGGACCTGTTGTTTGTATAAGGTTGAGTTTTCTCCCGTGGATAACGTAAGACCTTAGGGTTTGTGTTTAAAATTGAATCCACCCACTTTTGGAAATCTTTTAGCCGAACTACGGCGTTTTGATCCTTACCTTTGATGGAAGGTACGTAGGCAGCGGGTTCATCCGTTCAAACCCAATAATAAAATTGTATATTCTTTTCTCACCATCCCAATCATGTTTGCACAATGTTTATGTCATAACAAATAACAATCTTTTACAACAAGTGTGAAAAGGGCTCCCTAGGAGTACCTAGGACGTAGTGGGTGCCTAACACCTTCCCATTGCGTAATTTACCCCTTACCCAGACTCTCTGATCTTTTTATTAGTTTTCTACGTGTAAAACTTCTTAGGCTTTTGTTCGCTTTTTAGCCAGTCCTTTGGATAAATAAAAGTGCGGTGGCGACTCGAAATTTCATTGTATGCTTTTCTTATGGTTTAATCGATAAATCATATAGCGACGAATACACCGCTACAAACAACAAAGTTAACTCTGCAAAGAGAGAAAAAATATGGTTTACAACTACCGAGATGATGGGTAAAAAACCAAAGATTCCGCTGAGGAACAAAAATGAGAAAATAGGATTTACAACCACCGGCTAGTAGGTGGAAGACCCAACAGTCCACCATCAACCAGAATGAACCACAAAGGTTACCTCTGCTAGGGGGATAAAAGTAGGATTTATAACTACCGGTTAGTAGGTAGTAAACCACACAGATAGGACTTACAACTGTCGGCTTGTAGGCAGAGAGCCACGAGTTCCACTTAGGATAAGATGAATGAGTGCCGGTTAGTAAGCAACTATTCATTTATACCACAGGGAAGCAGAAGAGACAGTCACAAATGGCCAATTTAGGATCAAACTAAAAGGCAAACTGAATCAAGACTGGTCCTAATGAGGATATAACTTAAGAGGGAAAACCCATCCCACTATGTGTTGGGAGGGAACGGAAACAACCGTCATCCACGAGGATATAACTCAGTGGGGAACTGCAGAAGGAAAGGACATATATTTTCTGCTTAAGGGGCTGACTCTATATTGAGAGATTAAACACCCAACATCTGCTTGGGGAGATCTACATAGGGAGATCTATATCACCGCTTAGCAGGAGACAATAATCAAAAGATATATGGCAAAAGATGCAACATGAATATCTAAATGTTAAAAGTATGCATGAATATGCTTGATTTATGTTTGATGAATGCTGACAAAACAAACATATCTAACACAAACAGGTCCAGGAATCAAAGGCCCGGTACTACATCTCGAAAGAGAAAGCCAGGATCGCCGGAGAACATCCAATCTACCGAGATCAAAGACAACAAAATCATCTGCAAGGACGGATCATCAGTCTCAACTGGGAAAGAGCTCGCTGCACAGGCAAGAACTGCCACGAAAGCAACTCCAAGCAACTTCACTGAGGAAGACCCATCTGAGGGAGAAAAGATCACACAAGTAGATTCTGCCACATAAGCCACTCTACTGGGGATCAGAAGTATCAGGAAATCACCAAATTTCTGCAGGGGAGAAAGGCCTCAAGAGGTTTCCAGAGGAATCGCCAGTCACAACCAGAGAAAAGAGTTCAATGCACAGGCAGCAACGCCACAAGAACAACTCTCGCTAGGGAACAGAGATGACAGGAAGCAACCAGATCTCTGATGGGGATAGATTGCATAGATGAAGTTTATCATGGCAACAACTCCATTAGGGATCTATCCGAGGAAATGACGAAGTACTGGGATGTCAACCCACTAAATACCGAATCTTCCAAAGAAAAGCAACCCATGCTGGGGAGAGAATAATGCTTGAGAGGAAAGTTGAAGCCTTCAACAAACACTCTGCTCGGGACTGACCTGCAAAAGTGTTCAAACAACACTTTACTGGGGATGAAAACCACAATAGGGCTAGTAGAGGCTTGGAGGAAGGATGTTGTACTGTCGGGGAAATGAAGCTGAACAATTTCAACCAACACCGCACTGAGAAACCTCGTTGAGGATAAACCATAAAAGGTTCTACGGGAAAAAGATAGAGTCATCCCGAGATATGAGCAAATGTCTTACCTTGTTAGAAATCATACCACCCCTGGGAGAGCACTGCAGATCTCCTAAGTATCTTTGATCATTGTGAATGTTCACTTTGTTTAAGAACAATTTGTGAAAGATTTGTTTATTTTGAAAACAATGATATTTTATCAATTAAAACATGCAAAACATTTGTTGAGTAGAAACAAATAAGAGTGCAAATAATTGGCTAAAAGCTCAAATTTATTTGATGGGATGGTAGTCTTCAAATGGCAAGACTCCATAGATCTATACAAGTTTGAAATTGGCGATATATATTGGAAAGGGCTACATTGAACATAATGACCATTTCTCCACCAATTTTGAATTCGATGTATTCGAAGCTTTAGTTGACGACGAATTGAGAATCTCTGGCGGATGACAGATGTAGAACACAGTCTTGTCAAGATGCAGTTACTTGCCGAATCCCTAATTTTTGCCTAGATTGCCCCAGGGTGAGGTACTCAATCTAGCGAGATGAAAATACCTTTTTTATGTCTCTAACTTTTGCCTGGATTGCCCTTTCGGGTTTTCCACTGAGACGCTCATTTTTGCCTAAGCCGCCCTTTCGGGTTTTCAACTTAGTGAGCTATTCTGTTTTTCTTTTTAGGCAAAGTATTTCTTGACTGCATCTGAATTCACAGGACGAGTGAAATCCTCCACATCCATTGTTGTAAGCATCAAAGCACCGCCTGAAAAGGCTCGCTTGACAAAATATGGACCTTCGTAGTTTGGATTCCACTTGCCCCTGGAATCGGGCGCGAAAGACAAGACTTTCTTGAGCACAAGGTCACCTTCTCGGAACTCACGAGGCTTGACCTTCTTATCGAATTCTCTCTTCATTCTCTGCTGATATAACTGGCCATGACACATGGCAGTCAATGTCTTCTCTTCAATCAGATTCAGCTGGTCGTAATGACTCTGGATCCATTCAGCATCAGTCAACTTGGCTTCCATCAAAACTCTCATTGATGGGATCTCCACCTCTACTAGGAGAACAACCTCCATGCTGTAAACAAGAGAGAAAGGGGTTGCCCCTGTTGAAGTGCGGACAGATGTACGATATCCATGCAAAGCAAATTGAAGCATCTCGTGCCAATCTTTGTACGTGACTGTCATCTTCTGGATAATCTTCTTGATATTCTTGTTAGCAGCTTCAACAACCCCATTCATCTTGGGTCTGTAGGGAGAGGAATTATGGTGTGCAATCTTGAACTCAGCGCACAACTCTTCCATCATTTTGTTGTTCAAGTTAGATCCATTATCAGTAATGATCTTATCAGGCACACCATAACGGCATATCAGTTGATTCTTGACAAACTTCACGACCACCTGCCTGGTCACATTCGCGTACGACGCCGCTTCTTGAAGAACGTCAGTATTCTTCTGGTGTAATCTCTGTATGGAATCAAATGCGGCTGATTAGTATTCCAATCTCCATTGACCTGGTTGATCACTAGAGCGGAATCTCCATAGATGTCAAGCGTTTTAATCCTCAAATCAATGGCTTCCTCTATCCCCATGATACAAGCCTCATACTCAGCTTCGTTGTTGGTGACATCAAAAGTCAATCTAGCAGAAAAAGGTATATGAGCACCTTTAGGATTGATCAGCACTGCACCAACACCATTACGATTCACATTCACAGCCCCATCAAACATCAGTGTCCACTTGTCATCAGGATCCGGTCCTTCCTCACAAGAGGCTCTTCACAATCTTTCATCTTAAGATACATGATGTCTTCATCAGGGAATTAAAACATCATAGGCTGATAATCATCAATCGGTTGCTCGGCAAGGTAGTCTGACAGAATACTACCTTTGATGGCCTTCTGCGACGTGTACTGGATATCATATTCTATTAAAATCATCTACCAACGGGCAACACGTCCGATGAGAGCCGACTTCTCAAAGATGTACTTTACTGGATCCATCTTAGAAATCAACAAAGTGGTATGGTTCAACATATACTGTCTCAATCGGCGAGCAGCCCAGGCCAAAGCACAACAAGTTTTCTCGAGCTGCGAATATTTGATTTCACAGTCGGTAAACTTTTTGCTAAGGTAGTATATGGCATGCTCTTTTCGACCAGACTCGTCATGCTGTCCCAAAACACACCCTATCAAATTCTCAGTCACTGACAGGTACATTATCAGAGGTCTCCCAGGAACTGGAGGTATCAGGATTGGAGGTTTCTGTAAATACTCTTTTATCTTGTCAAAAGCTTTCTGACAGTCATCATTCCACCTGATTGCTTGATTCTTTCTTAGCAATTTGAATATCGGTTCACACGTGGCAGTTAGGTGAGATACAAACCTTGCAATGTAATTCAATCTCCCTAAAAACCCACGAACCTACTTCTCTGTTTTTGGTTCAGGCATCTCTTGAATAGCTTTGACTTTCGCTGGATCAACCTCAATCCCTTTCTCGCTGACAATGAAGCCTAACAGCTTCCCAGATCTCACACCAAACGTACACTTGTTCGGATTCAGCCTCAGTTTGAACTTTCTCAACCGGTCAAACAGCTTCTGCAAATTAACCAAGTGCTCCTCTTCTGTCTGCGACTTCGCAATCATGTCATCCACATACACTTCAATCTCTTTGTGCATCATGTCATGAAAGAGAGTCATCATAACCCTCTGATAGATAGCACCAGCATTCTTCAGCCCAAATGGCATCACCTTATAGCAGAACGTGCCCCAAGGTGTAATGAATGTCGTCTTTTCCATGTCCTCTGGCGCCATCTTAATTTGATTATATCCAGAGAAACCGTCCATGAAAGAGAATACCGAGGATTGAGCCGTATTATCCACCAATACATCGATGTGAGGTAATGGGTAATCATCTTTCGGACTTGCCCTGTTCAGATCCCGGTAATCGACACACATTCTGACTTTGCCCTCCTTCTTCGGCACAGGAACGATGTTGGCCACCCACGGGGGATAAGTCATCACTGACAGGAAACCCGCATCGAACTGCTTCTGAACCTCTTCCTTGATTTTAACAGCCATATCAGGACTCGTTCTCCGAAGCTTCTGCTTGACCGAAGGACAATCTTCTCTGAGAGGTAGTCTATGCACCACAATATCAGTATCCAGCCCAGACATATCTTGATAAGACCAGGCGAATATCTCCACATACTCTCTCAGCATCTCAATCAACCTGCTCTTGACCTCTATCTTCAAAGCAGCCCCGATCTTAATGTCTCTTCTAGCGTCCTCAGTACCAAGATTAATCACTTCCAACTCTTCCTGATGAGGTTGGATGACCCTTTCCTCCTGCTTCAACAATCTGACCAATTCTTTAGGGAGTTCACAGTCTTCCTCACTCTCCTCTTCAGCTTGGTAGATGGGATTATTGAAATCATACTGAGCCATAACAGAACTGTTCATAGTGGGTACCACGAGATCACTTCTGCATGTTTAATGCTTTGTTTTAGAAAAAAGAGTTCAAGAAAGTCACAAAAACAAAAACATTGCCATTTTTATTTTTTTTGAAAAATGAAAACAAAAATAGAAAGACAAGGATCACAAAATTGTTTGCAAACGTCCTTTATTAATGATAATCATTGAAAACATGATGAGACCCTACAATGAACCACTACGCCTTGGGCAGAACGTAGGGTTTTGTGCAGAATGAAAAAACAAAAGAAAATTACTCTGTTTGAAGAGTAACTTGGACCAAATCTTCTGCTGTCCAATTGTTGATCATCTCCCCTGGTGCACACGGGCGAACCCAGTTGTCGAGATCACAATCACTGTCACCATCTTCACTACCGACCGCAAAGACATCACTGTGATTCATCAGCCCAGCGCTGGTAAAGGTACTCGGACCTGTCTGCATACCCTGCTCCGCCTGCAAGGGTTGATAGCCAATTCCGAACTTATCCTCTTTGATAGGCAAATCCACCATCTTGCCCCAGCCTTCAGCTCTGCCAGAGTCAACAACCTCCTTGGCCTGCTTATACGACGCCATTGAAGCACCCGGGTTCTTCTGATCACCAAAAGCCACCCTCTCAAGAGCAACGGTCTCGAATTCCTGGCATAAGGTTTCATGGATCTCGCTATCCACCTCTACATATTTGAATGAGGATAGGTGACTCACCAGGATATCTTCTTCACCGCACACGGTCACAATCTGACCGTTCCAGACATACTTAAGCTTCTGGTGGAGAGTTGACGAAACTGCTCCTGCTGCGTGAATCCAAGGACGCCCCAACAAACAACTGTATGCGGGCTGGATAATCATAACATAGAAGATGATGTCGAAGACCTCCGGACCTATCTTCACTGGCAAGGTGACTTCACCAAAAACAGAACGCTTGGATCCGTCGAATGCACGCACAATCAGGTCACTCGGAGTGAGCACAACCCCTTCCACAACTATCTTCTTCAAAATCTGCTTGGGCAGCACGTTCAGCGACGAGCCCGTGTCTACCAACACGTGAGACAAAACAACATCCTTGCACTCCATAATGATATGCAAGGCCTTGTTATGATTACGACCCTCAGGCGTCAAGTCTAGGTCAGTGAACCCTAAACCATGCCTGGTGCTCACGTTGGCAATCACTCCTTCCAGCTGGTTGACGGAAATCTCCTGAGGCACGTAAGCCATATTCAACATCTTCAGCAAAGCATTACGATGTGCCTCAGAGCACATAAGCAAAGAGAGTATTGAAATCTTGGACGGAGTCTGATTAAGCTGATCTACAATCTTGTAGTCACTCTTCTTGATTATTTTCATGAACTCCTCCACGTCCTTCTCAAATGAACCCTCAGGCACCTCCTTCTGAGCTGGTTCCTCATCAACGACAGCCTGTTTGCCCTTAGCCTTGGCGAGTGCCTCGGAATTATTATCCCTCAACGGTTGCGGAGCAAACAAACGTCCACTTCGAGTAAAACCTCCTGGTCCACCGACATTGTCCACAACCGAACTCACAACCACATGAGTTCTTACCGGAACACCGATTGTGACAGGCGCTTGGTTAACCGGTCTGGTCTGATTCTCAACCCTTCTGTTATTACGGTAAGTGTTGTCATATCTCCACGACACGGCCCTACTGTCCACAGCCCTTCTGACTGGCGCAACAATTGTAGTTAGATTACTGGCAGTTACTGGTGCAGAAATGGTAACAGGAGTACCACTGGTTGTAGGCGCACTAACAACCCTCTGACCACGTCCTTCAGACGGTTTGAAGTAGATAGTGACAGTTGACACTGACCCATGATCTTTGACAACCCGACTGAATTGCACACAACCCTCATCCATCAAACACCGGATACCGGCCCTTAACTGATCACAACCATTCTTAGACTCAGCACAATCAACACAACCCTGATCACATCCTGGGTAAACACCTCCATTCAGCAAACGAGCCTTCACAACTGACAATGAAGTTTGAACATCATCCACACTGACCACCAGATCTTCAGCTTCTACCCCTTCAATGTTGTTTACTCGGTGTGCACCATGCGGCGGCATAGGGTTATTTACAACATTCGGCACAGGAGCAAAATTGATAGTTTTAGCGTCAATTAAGTCTTGGACTTTATGATGAAAAGCCCTTCAGTTTTCAATGTGGTGTCCCTGCGCACCAGAATGGAAGTCACAACGCACATTGACATCATACCCAGGTGGTATCTTTGTCAACGGTGCCATAGTCCTCAATTCAACAAACCCTAGTCTGAGCAACTCAGGTAGCAGCTCAGCATAAGTCGTCGGCAATGGGTCAAAACATCGATCAGGCATCCTCTACCTTGGCTGATACGGACGTTGCTGTTGTTGTTGTTGTTGTTGTTGTGGTTGTTGTTGAACTCTCTGTTGTTGCGGTTGTTGATGAGGTTGAGGTGTTGGAATTGTCACAGCAGCCACCTGACGATATTGATTTCTGTTCACAACTCTTCGGCCATGCTGCACAGCACTGGCTTCACCCTCTCTCCGACGAGGTGCTCCAGCAAACGGTTTCTTGGACAACAAGGACCCCACATCTTGAATTTTACCAGCTTTGATCAAACTCTCCGTCCTATCTCCGCAGATCACCACGTCTGAAAAACTACCGAATGGGCAACTTCCCATCCGGTCCATAAAAACACCCTGCAGAGTACCAATAAACATATCAGTAAGCTCCCTCTCCAGCATAGGGGGTTGAACTCTAGCAGCCAGTTCACGCCACCTCTGGGCGTACTCCTTGAAGCTTTCACCTGATTTCTGACAAAGACTCTGCAGCTGAGTCCGGCTCGGAACCATGTCCATGTTATGTTTGTATTGCCTCAAGAAGGCCTCACCCAGGTCTCTCCAACAGCGGATAGAATCTCTCCTCAGCTCCATGTACCAATCGAAGGACGCCCCAGATAAGCTATCTTGGAAGAAGTACATCCACCTCTTTTCATCATCGGTGTAAGCAGAGATCTTCCGATAATAAGCCTGCACGTGGGTGCGAGGGCAGGAAGTACCATTGTATTTGTCAAATGAGGGTGCTTTGAATTTATAGGGAATCCTCAACCCTTCCACCAGACCCATATTGGTCACATCGAAACCCATGGAATTCTGACATTCCATGGCTCTTATCTTCTCAGCAAGGGCGTCAACCTTACGATCCCTCTCCTCAACCCTTCCAACCACATCATCATCCTCACTCAGCAGTGTGAACATGTCCTCTTGTCTATCAACAATCGGAGCAGGATGACGAACAGGAGCTCGGGTAGCTCTGGCATTGACAGTCTCTGCAGCAAGAGGTTGTCCGTTAATTCTGATCCCCCTTAACTCTTCACCCATAGCATAGTCATTGGCGGTAGCAGCAGCATTAACATTCTCAAGAACAGGCACGCCCACTGGCGAAGCACGGTTGGACTGCGGAATCACGGTTTCTTATCTTTGGGCTAAGGCACGCAACTCCTCTTGCCCTTGGACAACACCCTGCATCATAGTCATAAACTGGGCCATGTTCGCCCTCATCTCAGCTAGTTCTGCCTGAACCTGGTCCATATTCCTCTGATGGTTGAGTCTGGTTGAGTACCGATGCGGTCTTCGATCAGCTATCCTGCCTGACACAGGAACCAGAGTGAGAAGTCGCGAGCAAGAACACCTGTTATGCAATATGATATGAGTATGATGCTAATGCATATGATGCACATGATATGTTCATTTCTTAGGCATTCAAAGAGCCAGATTCATCTTCAAAAGATGGCAACCTGCAACAAGAACAACACAGAGACACAGAAACAAGATACACAAGAGCAATGAGTACAAAGTGAAACCAACAACCTCATCTATATATGAGCAACAAAGCATCATACAACAAAGTCAACAAAGATCCAAATAACCAGAGTACAAAAATGAATCCCACCCAACAAGCCTGGGGGTGATCCTCAACATAAACACCAGAAATACCAGCTAAGACAAACGACTTCCAGGAATGAGCGTCTTCAAGTAATGACACTAGTCTATCAACAGGTCACACTCTGAACATTCTGGCAAGGGAGTGAGCTTCTTCTTCAACTGTCTTCTGAGCTATACCACTTCTGCTCCAAGTTGGTTCTCTGATGTCTGTCTCAAGTCGACTTCCTTCTTCAACTGGATATCTTTATCTCTGAGTTGCTTCTCCAAGTCTCTGATCTTCTTCTGATAACTGGCCTCAGCTCTCTGCAATCACAAACACTCTCGGTGTTCTGCATTCAGCAAGTTCTCCATCTCTTCATAAGATCTCTTCTTGCTCCTTACTCCACCAACATCTACACTCTGGATGTCTCTGAGTTGATGAGTCAGGTTCAACTTATCAGCCTTGGCTTGGTACAACTCCATCTGGGCATCTTGCTCTTTCTCCTTCAACCTGCGATTCTCCATCAGGGCTTGCTTGTACTGCTCAGTAGGTACACTCTCAGCAAGGATCAAAGGTGGTTGCACTTGCAAAGGCTTCATCCTATCATAGGGCAACAACAAAGTTTCCACTCTCTTCTTGACCGACTAAGTGTAGTTAGGCATAGCAATGACAAACTTCTTCCCTAAGACAGCTCCATCCTTAACACCAATGGACTTCCAAGCTTTTCCTATCTGCTCCAATCTAGCTGGGTCAATCCGTTTCTCAAAATACACACTCTCAACTATCTCAGCTTCAAGTGGTCTTCCATTCAGCATGAACCCTAACTGGCGAAGAGAAAGAACTGGATTGTAATTGATGCAACCCTTAGTCCCTACCAGTGGCACATTTCGGAACTCCCCACAACTCATAATAACATCACGCACATCCATCCGGTAAGACTGCCATCTGATATCATATGAAGTAAGAGACATAACCCTCTGAGTCCATTTATGAGTGCTCTGAGCATCCATAAAAGGTCCACTGACTAGCAGGAGAGACAAGAATCATCTGAGCAAAAGTGGGAGACAACATCTGATAGCTCCACCCTTACCATGCCTACTGTGGATAGCATAATAAGTATCATCTAGCAGAGTAGGAACCAGGTTTCCTCCAAGAAAGATGATGACTGCAGCATAGCCCACAAAGTTGGGCATACTCGGAAACAAGACAATCCCATAGATCATAACAGCTAACTGAGCATGAAAAACTTCCCAATTCCCCTTCTCTGCTTCTTCTCTAGCTACCCTCAACAAGAACTTCAAAGGCAAACCTATAACATCCCCACCGGACTTCCAATTATCACTGACTTCTTTGATACCCAAATGGAGAGCTCTAGCAACAACTCTGAAATCAACCTCCTTAGGTACGTCCAAGAAAGGAACCTGATACCGGATAGGCACATTCAGCAGAATGGTGTACTCCTTAAGAGTAGGCGCCAACTGATAGTCCTGAAAGGTGAAGCAACGAAGCTCTGGGTCATAGAACTGTAGAAGAGTCTGCAACGACACTAGATCAACCACCATCTTCAACAGTGTCAGAATATCCCCATACTGGTCAACGAACCCCTTCTGATTACCACTGGTCACAAGGTTGCTCAACTCTATCAGAGACGTCAAAGGCTCACGGTGAAAGCTGTAGGAACAAGTTTTCCGCTTCAACTCTGGGACCGTTTCCATCTCTATCAGTGAATAGACTCTGGAATGTACCTGAGAAATGATATGCATGCAGGGATTAGCTTTTCTCTTTTTTCATTTTTTTTTCAATTCTTTTTTTTTATTGCTTATTTTTTTTTGAAAATAAACATGCTATGATGCAAATGACGCAGACAAGACTGGCAGGCTGTGCATCTCGGAACACAGGATCAAAGCTTCGGCTTGAACTCGGAACCACAATTCATTTGAAACCCGAAGTCATCTGAGAAACTGTCATCTGAACCCAAAGTTACCAACAGGATCACAAGTCACCAACAGGATCACAAGTCACCAACAAGTCACCGACAAGTCACCAACTGTACCTGTAATAATGATCATTCCCTCCCCATTCACGGGTGTCATCTAGGCCAGGGTAAGGTCGAGAGAAACGCAGCATAAATAAACCTTTCATAGAATATCATCATATACACACCCGAAGTATGTAACGACAATACCCCATCAGAGTCTGAACTGCTCGTGATATCAATGTTCCGCTAAGTGGCGCAATACCACCCGCTTCCCATGAATCACTCTATTCCTAGGTTTCCTAGATTTCACTCATAGCCTGGGTATTGGGCCTTTTACCTCGAGTAACTCCCACCCCAACAGAGAGACAACACAACACAGCCAGATGAACAGATGAATATGAATGAATGCAAACATAAATGCAAACAATAAATGCAAACAATAAATAAATGAATGCAATAAATGAAACAACAAAAGCAACAAAACCCTAACCTAGAGAGCGCTAGGAGAGACTCGCTTAGGGAAGATGGACCAGCAAGAGGTCAACTTCTCTATGTCCCCAGCAGAGTCGCCAGCTGTCGCATTACGCGAAAAACTGGCGGGAAAACGAAACAACAGAGCCGCCACCGTGCGTTATTTATCCCAAAAGAGGGAAAGGAAACGCTCGAAGTAAACCTGGAAAAGACATGGTCTCGCGACCAGAGAGAGATGGGATCGGGAGTCGGTTATGCGAAGGGAAGGTATTAGCACCCCTACGCATCCGTCGTACTCGACGGCATCCGTCGTACTCGACGGGATCCACGCTCAAAAGGAAGGATAAAGGTCGCTAAAACACTGCTCAAACAAACATCAAACACTGGCTGAAAGAGACACAGAAAACAAAAGAAACTAACTCGGCAGGATATCGCATCCTGGGCCTACGTAGTCTGTCAGGCACAGACATCAGAGTCGACGTAGTTCGGGACAGGGGAAAACGTGCTCACTAGGATGTCGCATCCTATGCATACGTATCTTCTTGGACTAAAGAAGAATCAGAGCACTCGTAGCTCGGCTAACGCACGCCAAACAAAACCACACAGGAAATCGACTGCCAATCGCTGGACTTACGTCAAACTCCACACAAACAGGCAAACATGGAAACCGAACGCCAATCGCTGGACTTGCATCATACTCCGAACCAACAAACCCACACTGGAAACCAAATGCCAATCGCTGGACTTATATCGGACTCCACACACACAACAAACACACGCAGACAAAAAGCAAAAGGTTGCCCGGAGAGATCAGCTCAATCTCCTGCCTACGTACCTCATCTGGTATGAGGATCAGGGCGACGTAGTTCCCCTACACAGGGAAAAAGGACTAGCCTAACCAGAGACTGGGAAATGACAAACTAGAAGGGAGACTAACTCGAGCCTAATAGTTATCATGTTAATTCACCATGGTCCTAGGTTGAGGTTGCTATCTAACTTGCATAGGGAGAAAGCTATCCTAAACAGCACAGGCAAAACAATCATACAGAAGCACAAAACAAGCACACACACTATATACAAACAGAGGGGCTCAAACAAGGCTAGGCTTTAGTCAAGGGGTCATGTCAACCTCGACAAACAAGCCACTGTATCAGGGTGATGTTAGCTCTTAACCCTAACATTGAGAGTTAGGGTGAAGCAGATGAAATGGGAAGTGAAGATAAGACTCCACAGCTCTTATCCCTGGCCTGGGAGAGCTTCAAACAAATGAAAGTGTGGGAGTCCAGAATGTGGGACTCTATTCCACATGACTGACACAACAAAGATCTTGGGCTATTATCCACAATGCATCAACACAAGGTGTGTGAGAAAGGTGGATGACTCACTGATTAGCAGGAGATGGACTACACATCTCTTGTATCTGCCAATGCCTCTTCACTTAGGAGGTCTTTTGATATGTACAGGGACAAAGATAAACAATCACAAGCATTGCCTCTTAAGGAGGACTTCAGACAGGTGCCTGCCCAAGTAACAGGACAGGTCTTCCAGACTACATGAAGTCAAAGAAATTATACCTAGGTTAAGCAACCCACAAAAGCAAATGCAAGTTCAAAAGAACTCAAGCAACTAATGTACCTGAAAACAATCCAACTCAATCAGTATACAACTCAAAAAGTCAAACAGACAGTTAATGGTCAACAGACAACAGACATAGTCAACAATCAATGCTACAATGTGCAAGGCACAAGCTTAACTCAAATGAGCTAAAAGCCACCTACAAAACAAGTCAAGGTTAGTCAACTTTAAACCAAATAATCAACTCAAGCAATGTGAATCAATCTCCTCATGGCCATATGCTTCTTATCCTGAAAACAAGGCTAAAACATAAGCACAAACCACTAGGACAAGGCCTAGGGTCAAAGAGGGAGAAATAATTCAAAACAGAACATGAAAATTCAACTTGAATCAACCTTAATCAATTAGGAATACAATCCAAAAAGTCTCATGTCATTATCATGCACCAAATTCATTTCACAAATCAAATAAGGCAAGGCATGCAAGTTGAAAGCTCATTGAAGCACCAGAATGAACACATGCACATTAATTCCAAAATGGTTCAATAAATCTCAAGAAAAATCATGGCTAAACAGAACACATCACATGATCAACACACCCAAAAACAAGGCATTTGGACAAGTATAAGCATGGCAATCAAATTCCATAAGGCAAGGCAAGCACAAACAAGCTCAATTGAGACACAAAATGCTACATCAACTTAACATAAGCCTAAAACAGAATTGACAAATGATAAAGACCTTCAATCAAAGCCACAACAAACTTTAAAGTGTCTAGAAACAATGTGTAAAATTTCACATTCATAGGATAAACAACCATCATTTCACAAATCATTGAAGTTCATGACTATTCAAAAGTCCACAAATGGTCATCCAGCAAGAAAAATACCAAACAATTCAGAAATCAATCCAAAAATTCCACACAAATTCATGAGCAATCCTAACATCCAGAAGAAGCATCATGCAAAAAATCACATCATTTGGCATTTATTTGTCATGGCAAAGAAAATCATCAACTCAAGCAAGCAATGGTGTGACACACATTGTCACACCTACATTCAAAGGATCATAACTCAGCAACCACAAATGCTAAAAATGCAAACTCAACACCAAAATGACCAGCAAGATGTCTAGTTTAATCATATCAAATTTAAAAAGCATTGAATGAAAACTCATCATTTCACAAAGCATATGGCAAGAAAGGTTCAAAAAGCACATGCATACACAAACCCTAGGCCAAAACCTTTTTCAACCGTGCACAATTTCTGGAAAAATAGCCTAAAAACACTAGACATGATGAGGAGCAAGATGCAAAAATTCCCAGGCTATTTGGATCATTCATTATTTATTTATGAATTTTCAAAGTGAAGAAAAAATTCAAAACACATGAAATGGCATGTATGAACATGGATGAAGGAAATGAAATAAAAGGCAAGGCATATTTGGAAAAGTCACGAGCCAGGGATCGAACAAAGTTAACATTTGAAAGTGGCGCATTTCCTAATGAAACACACTGTTTCATTTAATCTGCGTGGCACGGCAAAGCAACGTGAACCTATCATTCTGCCATGTAACTGCCAGCATGGACCAATGCATGCTCACTAACAACCAAACTCATGAAAATTGCGCAGGGAAAGATCTACAGCATTCTGGAAACAAAAGCCCTAGCTTCTTCATTAACATTCATCGTGTTCTTGAGCTCAAGAACACATGTGCACAGAAATTCAAACTACTTATATTATTGGATTCATCTTTCAACATACATCAACATGCCACGCTTAATTAGTTCTAAATCAACATGTATCAAAAGATTCGAAGCCATACATTTTCATGTGTCAAACTTAGAATCACCATAACTACTTCATTTCTTCATGAAAATCATGGATCTAAAGCTCAGCATGCTCCACGTTCAAAGATCTATCCTAAGCACACAACAATTTCATGAATCATGAGAGTCGAATTCTGACCTTAATGGAAACGCAGAAGTGAAACAGGTTGATTCAAGCTTTGCTAAGCACAAACAGTTCTTCCTCAGCTCTTGTATGATGATTTGGATGAAGGATGATAGCTTAATCTTGCACGATCTAGCCAAAAAATCCAACTGCCATGGATGAGTGTGAACTTCAACAACTTCGAATCTTGATGATTTCCTCTGAATCTTGCTTCCAAAATGCTCTTCAATGCTTCTAGGTGAAGGATTAATCAAGAAACATGCAATGCTTTTGAAGAAATTTGTAGAAAAAATTGAGAGCACAATGTGAAGAAAATTGTGAAATGGATCTAGATCTGAGAATTATGATGTGTTAATCCAATTTCTGTTATGCTTTAGCTTATATATGCTCTGCTAATGATGTTTGTTAATCATGCTTAAGCTAATGCAAGTGGATTAGTGAAAATGAAGGTGTAATGCCAAATTTGCAAATGCACCTCATGTATGCTATGGCAATGCAATAGTGCACGAAAATGACTTGGAAATCAATTCAAATTCTGTTTGGAAGCTAATGCAAGTGGTGGGAAGTGAAAACAATGCCTAATTTTCAAATTTGGAATTTCCCTCCAAAATTCAAATGGAAAACCAAATATTTTTGTGATCAAAATGCATGGCATATGATGCATGAATTGGATAGTTCATGTCAAGACATGAATATACAAAAAAGAACCACTCCATTTGGCCTTATGGTGTGAAAGTTATGCACTCTTGAAGTTCAAAATCACTTGACCATGATTGATCCATATCTTATCAACCATACATGAGAAATTCATGTTCTTTGACTTTTTGGAAAGGTGAGAGCAATATCTTCAACTTTCATGTTGGACAAAATTTCATTTGAAGCTTTCTTGATGATGTAATCTTGAGGAGAAAACCTTTCCATTTTTGGCAATTTCAAATTACAGGTCACTTACTATTTTTGGAAACTTTTCATCTGACCTCAAATTCCTCATTGTTGATGTTTGAAATGTCAAATGAGACTTGTATGGACATGAATGAGGTCTCTCTAACCATCTCCCCCTTCAAATCCATGATTGAATTGACAGTTGACTTTCTAGGGTTTCAGATGAATTGCATCTTGACTGATGATCTTTGAACTTTCAACCTTTGGCCAGACCATTTCAAAATGATCCCTAGGTCACATGAACTCATTGAACCAACCCTAGGGCTTTGCTTCCATAGAAAATACACTTGCTTGCTTGCACAACTAGATCTCCTGACCAGTCTTGACTGATGACTTGTACTAGGCAATGGATAATGCAATGCTATGCAGTGGACAATGCAATGCTAATGACCTAAAAATGAAAATGTATGTACAAAATGGGAGGTGAAAATTTGAGGTGCTACACACCCCATATCGCTTGCTAGAAGAGCCTTCATCTTTGGTCAGCCGTCCTTCACGGACTCCTTCCTCTAAACGCATCCCCATGTTCACCATCTCGGTGAAATCGGAAGGAGCGCTAGCAATCATCCGCTCGTAATAAAATGAGCTCAAGGTCTTCAGAAAGATCTTGGTTATTTCCTTCTCTTCCAGCGGAGGAGTGATCTGAGCTGCCAGCTCTCGCCACCTCTGGGCGTACTCTTTAAATGTCTCTTTGTCCTTCTGAGACATGGCTCTGAGCTGATCCCATTCGGGAGCCATATCCATGTTGTATTTATATTTCTTGACGAAGGCTTCGCCAAGATCATTGAAGGAATGGATGTTTGCACTATCCAAACACATATACCATCGCAATGCAGCACCAGACAGATTGTCCTGGAAATAATGAATAAGCAGTTGATCATTATCCGTTTGAGTAGACATTTTTCTGGCATACATAACCAGGTGGCTGAGCGGGAAGGTGTTCCCCTTGTACTTCTCAAAGTCTGGGACCTTGAATTTGACAGGTATTTTCACACCGGGAACTAAACAGAGCTCGGCAACAGACTTGCCGAACAAATCCTTTCCTCGAAGGGTCTTCAATTCCTTGCGGAGTTCAAGAAATTGATCATTCATCGCATCCATCTTCTCGTGAACATCTGGGCCCTCAGACGGCTCAAAATGATAGATGGTGTCGTCTACCTTGGGAATGGTATGCACGACAGGAGGAGGCATAGCAAGGACCGGGCTAGATGCCGGCATAGAAGCAAATGTTGGCGCAGGAAGATCGGGCATAATGCTGGGAGGCATCCCCCACGGAAACCCGGACGACATGGCTGTTGGCATAAGGTGTGCGCTGGCAGCAGGCACAGTCAAAGAAACAACCTCAGAGATAACAATCCTCTGGGGAGGAGTTGCAGGTGTTGGAGACGCCTGGTTCTGAGCTGCTAGGAAAGATTCCATCAAAGCACTCAGTCTGGCGACTTCCTCTTTGAGCTCACGCTTCTCTTGCTCAAGATGACCCATCAATCTGGAAGAGTTGGCTCTGGTGTAGTACCGATGAGTCATCTTGTCTTCAAAATAAATGAAGAGCACGGAGTTAGACCACAAGACCAGAAGCTGAGAATCAACACCTGCTTATGCAAATGATGCATGCGATGCTCGTGCATATGCTTTATTTTTATTTCCGAGGAACTTTAGGGTATTATTTGCAAATTTTGAATATTAAGCATTTTATTGCATATGGAAAATATCTCATCAAATATATTTGAGAAAAGAAGTACAACATTGTCCATCATTACAAGAGAAAAGGAAAATAAACATCCTATGGATCCCTAGAAGCTCGGGATGCCGGAAGATAAGCTGCACGGAGCCTCTTAACTTCTCTCTCATATGCTGCTTCCATATCCGCCTTCTCTTTGGCGAGTCTGTCGTACCTCCTTTTCCAGAACTTGGAAGACTGAGGAAGTAGAGAAGTCCATGTATCATCAGGATCGTCAATGACCTGATGCTCGAGGAACTCGATCAGAGCATCCTTCTCCTTAAGTTGTTGAAGCAACTATTCTCTTTCACGGATCTAGGCATGTGAAAGGTCCTCGTCTCTCAACTCCTCTATGCCTTGATTAGGGAGGGTTGAAGGCCCAACCACAATCACATGTGTAGGTCTCGGATAGTCGTAAGGCATGAGATACTCAGATGCTCTCTTCCTCACCCAAGCGGTATACGGCTCCAAAGCTATGCAATTCTTCGGACCCAACTCATTTCTACCCTTCTTGTGAATCTTGTGCCACGCGCGGACCATCCTGGCTTTCAAGCCTTGGGGATCTTTACCCTCCTGAAAGAACACACCTTCTAACAGAATGTTATTAGGTTTATCCTTTAGGGGGAACCCAAGCTGACGACGTGCTAATATAGGGTTGTAGCTAATCCCACCACATGTACCAAGAAGAGGCACATTGGAGAATTCACCACAAGAATCAATGATCTGCACAGTGTCATATACTCGATTATACCAAGAGATATCATCATTGGTGAGATACATGAGCCTCGTGGACCATCGTAGACATCCCTTGTTCTCCTTGAAGGCAAGGGTCTGAGGTAAGTGAGAAATAAACCACTTATACAACAAAGGCAAACAGCACACAATAGCACCACCACCCTTTGCATTCCTCATATGCAAAGAGACATAGGTATCACCCAACAGAGTCGGAACGGGATTAAGAACAGAGAATATCCTAATAGCGTTCACATCCACAAATTTGTCGATGTTGGGGAACAATACCAGTCCATAGATGAGAAGCACGAATGTGGCTTCAAAGGCATCCTCACTCACGGCCTTCTCGTAAACTGGAGCTTGAGCGATGAGGAACTCAGAAGGGAGACCTTGAATTCCACCTTTGGTCGTCATATGAGCTTTAACTAAGGATTCATCTATGTGCAACAAGTCTGCGGTCTCTCGAGAAGTAGGAATACTCTCCAAGCCACTGAACGACACCTGATCTAGAATTGGAATTCCCACAAGATGCGCATACTCCTCAAGGGTAGGTGTAGCACCTCAAATTTGCACTTCCCATTTGTACATTCATTTCATTTTTAGGTCATTAACATTGCATAGTGCATTGCATTGTATCAGTCAAAACTGGTTAGGAGGATTCATCTGTGTAAGAGAGCAAGGGTTTTTCCATGAGATAAAGGCCATGTGGTTGTTCTAGAGAGCTTATATGACCCAAGGTTCGTTTTGATGCAATTTGGCCAAGTGTTGAAGGCTCAAAGTCCACAATACAATTTCAGGTCATCTAGGGCCCATAAAAGTCAACTGCAAGTCAACTGAGGGCTAGGAGGTGGAGAAATGGTTTGAGACACTTCATTCATGTCCTAAAGAGGTTTATTCAACATGTCAAACATCTACCTTGAATATTTTGAAGACAGATCAAAAGTTTCCAAAAATGGAAAGTGACCTATAATTTGAAAGTTTCCAAAAATGGCAAGTTTTGGACCAACTTCAACTCAACTTTCCAACATCAAAGAAGCTTCAAATGAAATTTTGTCCAACATGAAAATTGAATATCTTTCTCTCCCATTTCCAAAAAGTCCAAGATCTTGAATTTATGATGAATGGTTAAGAAGTTATGATCAAATCATTGCAAAGTGTGCTTGAAACTTCAAATGGCCATATCTTTTGAACCAAGACTCCAATTTGAGTGCTCCTTTTTGCACAATGTTTCTCATGTCATGAAGTTTCCAAAATATCCATCACATTGCATGAAATTGGAATATATGATCACTTGCTTATTCATGAAGTTTTTAAAGGAAAATTGCCAAAATCAAAATTGGTTGATCACATGCATGTAATTCCAATTCTAATGTGTGCATGGGCTGATTGTGAGTGAATTTGGGCCCTTGGTGTGTATTGTTCACGTGGCCATTTCATGCATGGAGTGAAAATGCAAATTTGTGCATGCACCTTATTTCCTTCTAATCTCAATTAGCTTTGGCTTAAGTTTAATTTCAGATTAATTAAGAGGAGGTATATAAGCTTAATTGCAACTCCATTGACATAACACACAGTTTCAGATCTAGAATTGGAGTTTTGATCAAAAATTTCTCTCACAAAGAACTTCAAGATTCCTCACATAAGCCTCATTTCTCTTGGTGAATTCTTGATCCTAGGGAAGTTTTGAGTAAGATTGAACGTGCATTTTTTGGATTGCTGCTCAAATTAAGCTGGATCTACACGTTTCTAAGCCTCAAATTCTTCATCAATCATCACTACAAGTATTAAGAAGGAGATTTGGGTCATTTAGAGATTTGGATCGTGCAAAACCAGAATCTGCTCTTCAAGAGGTAGGATTTTTGACCTTCACAATTCTCAAATCCAGGAGTATGTTTGTGTAGATCTTTGTTTGCTGATGAATCTGGTGGAAAAATCACATGAAATGATGCATTATTGAGTGAATTATGTGTGATTGAAGTTTTCATGTCAAAAATGTTTGTGATCGATTTGCACAATATATGATGTTTTAGCATGAATTGACCATGGATTGTTGATCTACATTGCATGAGGATTCGTTTGGTATATTCATTTCATGATTCTGGAAATTTCTGGAAAAATCTGGAAAAGCTTGTATGAAGTTCATGCATCTTCATCTTCATCTTCATGAAGAAGATGAAGATCTTCGTTAGCGACGGATTTGTCCAGGTTAGCAACGGATCTGGTCATTTGACACGCTGGCCTAGGGCTTGTATCCTATTGGTCCACACAGGCGCCTCGCTAGCAGATTGGTTGGCTCACATTAGTCTGACCAAGTCCACATAAGAATTGACCAGCCAACGCATTAATGAAACGGTGCGTTTCAATCGTTGGCGTGCCTCATTTCAAATTGCCACACGGTTCAATTCCCAGCGTGTGCAATATTTCAAATGTTCATCATTTTTATGCCTTTTCCCTCCATTTGCCATGCTTTGCTTATTTTTGATTTTCATTTTTTATGCTAACTTAGAAAAATCATATCTAATTGAAAAATACCTCAAATCACTCCCAATTTTTTGCAAAATGATCCTTGGTTTGTCTAGTTTTTTATGATGATGAATTTTGAAGTTGTGCATGGCTGGATTTCTGTTTGTGCTATACTCTTTGGACATAGGTGCATATGTGACCTTGCTTTGCTCATCTCATTGTGAAATGCTTGATTTTAATCCAAATTGCTTGAAATTTTGCATGAATGTTCTTGACATGTTGTTGGACCTTTGAGAATTGATTGTGCATTTTTCTCATGTACCATTTCTATTTTACACACATGTTTGTATGGTGTGACAATTTGTGTCACACCTTTGGTTGATCAACTTGTGCAATTTAATTTCCATATCAAATGACCTTGGATGTTTCTGATTTTTTGTATGATGATCATGTTGGATGTGTTGATTGCTCATGAATTTTTCCATAATTGTTTGAATCATTTCTGTTTTGATTTGGAATTTTCATTCATGATGATCATTTGGATGCCTTGAATTGGTCTTTGACTTCTCTTGCTCACCAAATGACCTTGCTTATTGATTTTGGTTTGGTCCTTTTTAGGACTTGTTCTTACTTGATTAAATATGATTCATGTTGAGTTTGAGTTTTTGTTTTGGCTCTTTGATCCACTTTTGACCCTAGGCTTTGACCTAGTGGTTTGTTACTTACATTTGAGTTGTGATTTTCAGGTTCAAGTATGCATCTCCATGATTGATGTTGCCCCTTTATTTGAGCTTGATCATTTGTTATTGTTGGCTAACACTTGTGTGTTTTGTAGGTTGATGATAACTCACTTGAGTTTGGCTTATATGTTGCATATGGGATTTGTCTGTCTGTTTGATATTGACTGTTGACTGTTGGGCTGAATTCTGTACTGATTGGTTTAGTTGTTTCCACATGTACCTAAGTTGCTTTAAGTTCATTTGAACTTTGCTTTGCTTTGCTTGTGGTTGGCATACCACTTAGGTATAATCCCTTGATCTTCATGTAGTCTGGAAGACCTGTCATGTTACTTTGGCAGGCACCTGTCTGAAGCCCTCCTTATGAGGCAATGTTTGTGGTTGTTTAATTTTGTGCCAAGCAGGTTAAGTCCTCTTAAGAGGCAATTGGCAGATACAAGGGATGTGCAATCCATCCCCTGCTATTCAGTTGTGTCATTCACTTTGCTCACACCATGTGTTGATGCATTGTGAATAAAAACCAAAAATCTTGTCCATAAAGTCAGTCATTTATGGAGAAGAGTTCCTTCATTCTGAACTCCCACACCTTCTATTGTCTGAAGCTCTTCCAGGCCAGGGATAAGAGCTGTGAGGTCTTACCCTCACTTCCCATTTCATCTGCTTCACCCTAACTCTCAATGTTAGGGTTAAGAGCTAAAAAACACCCCATTCCAGTTGGCTTGTTTCTACAGCCTAGCCTTGTATGAGCCGCTTGTTTGCATATAGTGTGTGTGCTTGCTCTCTTGTGCTTGTGTTTGCTTATATGCTGTGTTTAGATTAGCTTGTTTCCTGTGCAAGTTAGGATTAGAGACCTCAACATAGGGATCGTATGCATGACAACTTCTAGGCTCGAGTCGTAGTCTCCCTAGTAGCTTGTTATCTCCCTTGTCTCTAGTTAGGTTAGAAGTTCTTTCCTTGTTAAGGGGAACTACGTCGCCCTGATCCTCATACCAGATGAGGTACGTAGGCAGGAGATGAGCTGATCTCGCCGGGCGCCCTTTTTCTTTTTCAACCCTCTTGTGTGTGTTTGGAGTCTGATGTAAGTCCAGCGTTTGGCATTCGGTTTCCTATCTATGTTTCTTTGTTCGGAGTCTAACCTAAGTCCAGCGATTGGCAATCGGTTTCCTGTTTGTGTTTTGTTTGGCGTGCGTTAGCCGAGCTACGAGTGCTCTGATTCTTACTCAGGCTAGAGAAGATACGTATGCATAGGATGCGACATCCTAGCGAGCACGTTTCCCCTGTCCCCGAACTACGTCGACTCTGATGTCTGTGTCTAACAGGCTACGTAGGCCCAGGATGCGATATCCTGCCGAGTCCCGTTTCCTCCGTCTTTCATCTGTGTTTCCCTCCAGTGTGTGTGCAGTGTTTGAGCAGTTTCTTTAGCAACCTTTCTTCTATTCTTTCTGAGCATGGATCCCGTCGAGTACGACGGATGCGTAGGGGTGCTAATACCTTCCCTTCGCATAACTGACTCCCGATCCTTGCATCTCTGGTCGCGAGACCATGTCCTTTCCAAGTTTACTTCGAGCATTTCCTTTCCCTCTTTTGGGATAAATAACGCACGATGGCGGCTCTGTTTCTTTTTCCCGCCCTGTTTTTCGCGTAATGCGACAGTAGGCAACAGCTGAAAGTCTGGAAAAGTGAAGCAGTGATACAGAGGATCATAGAACTGAACCAAAGTACCGATCAATCCTTCGTCAACCTGAGTAGTCAGTAGAGGCAGAAGCTTCCCAAAACGAGCCTTGAAACCCAAGGGATCTAGTACATATGATGTCAGATTCCTTAACTCTTTCAGATCGGGCTGTCTGAAGCTATACTTCTTTGTATGCCTTTTTAGTCTTTCCATATCTGAAAATTTTGCAAATAAACCCCTTAAGTTCCTTGAAAATTTTCTTTTTCTGATGATATGAATGCAGATGAATGCATGAATGCATGAAAGCAACAATCACACTCAAGGTTCACGCAAAGCACACCAGACAAAGGTCATGGGATAGCTCATATTATCCTTAATATCAATCATCCATTTTGGTGGATTATGGTTTTCACCTTATCGACACCCAAGTTCCATTCATATTAACGATATATGAACGGTTCAAACCTCCTTAATATCAATCATCCTTTTTGGTGGATTATGGTTTTCACCTTATCGACATCCAGGTTCCCTTGATATTAAGGATGTTCGAACGGATCAACCATGAATCACGGGTTTGTTGTGAGTCACGAGCATGGAGTCTCGGTTAAGAACCACCCAAAGGGAGTGTACTAGGGTTTAAACCTGCCGAACATGTTCTACCAGAGGTTCCCATAGTCATCATCCCATCTTTCAAATATTATCGGAGGAACGAATACTCGTATTCCAAAAATATTCTCAAGAGAGACTCTTATGAGTGTAGTATCGCGTAACAATTGCCTCAGAAATTACATCTAAACGACCTCCGCACTACGTCTTAAAACTAGGCCAAGATGGGTTTGGTAAACTAAGGTCCTTGGCTTCTAAGGCACATATTGAAAGAATAATGTCTAACCACAAATAACTCGTGTGACATCATTAATCCAACATGACCTCCACCAAGTGAATGGACTCGCAAGTCAACTTGCTAAGGAATAACTCCACACAAGTCGACGAGACTATGCCATTCTCCTATCCTAAGGTGCACTCGAGTTCGGGTATAGAACTCCTCTCACAGATCACCAAAGCAATGCAAGCAATTGATATATCAAGCAAATCAATCATTACAAACAATACAGTAATCCCAAATTGCCCAAAAATATGTCATAAACAATAGATAATATAATACAATAGAGTGTGAAAAGTTGGCAATCCCACTAGGAAGTCTATCCCCAGCAGAGTCGCCACTTTTCTGTAGCGGTGTATTCGTCACCATCGGAAATATTAATTAGATCCGAGGTAAATCATACAAGGTAGAGTTGCCACCGCACTTCTATTTATCCAAAGGAATGGCTAGAAAGCGAACAAAAGCCTAAGAAGTTTTGCAAGAGAAAACTAATAAAAGGGGTACAGAGATCTGGGTAAGGGGGTAATTATGCAAAGGGAATGTGTTAGGCACCCAATGCATCCTAGGTACTCCTAGGGAACCCTTTTCACAACTTATTGCAAAAAGTTATTGTTTATGAAATATTTATTGTGCAAACATGATTGAAGGGATGAGAAAAGAATGTACAAATTAGTTATTTTTGTGTTTGGATGGATAACCATTGCCTACGTACCTTTACAGGATAAAAACCTCGTAGTTTGGCAAAAAGATTTCCAAAAAAAAAGAGTGGTTTGATTTTAAACAAAAGCCTTAAGGTCTTTCGTTATCCACGGGAGAAAACTCAACCTATGCAACCACAAGTCCACCATGTGAGGACAACTTCAACTGGCTAGTGGGGATTATGCCCTATAATAAGCAAGGAAGTCTTACAATTCAATCACTAAGGACAAAAGGTGAGATTCACATCAACCACTAAGATAATTGAGATCTATGGCTAATGTATGAAAACTTGATTAAGAAGTGGACAAAGCCACAAAAGGAATTGAGTGAGTGGAATTAACCAATTAGAATTATTCACAAAAGGAAGTCAAAGTATGATTAGAGTTCAATTCAGAAGAAGTATTGTGAACATGAAGTTTGAAAATCAAAGGCATAAGGCCTAGGTTTCTAGTTTTGAAAACAAGTGAAAAATGATTGCACAATAGTTTTCTGGTTCAAGTTAACATGCAAATGGAGGTTTAAAGAACAAAAAGGTGGGAGGATGAGGAACAAAACTTCATAGAAATTCCTCTCTTTAGATCATATGTAGATGATCCAAGTGGTTCCTTTGGAAAAGGCAACACAAAGCAATAAGCAAACAAGCAAAGTTTATAAAAGAATAAAAGCTGGAAACGAATTTCCAATAAATGGTCTTACATCCAACTCCGAAAACGGAACGGGAAACGGAGTGCCAATAAATGGTCTTACGTCCAACTCCACAAAGCAACACGGGAAAGGAAATGGAGTGCCAATAAATGGTCTTATATCTAGCTCCCCAAAAGGAACAGGAAACAGATGGCCAATCAATGGTCTTACATCTGACTCCTTAAGCAAAACAAATAACAAATGCAAAAAGCAATATACAAAACAATATGCAACAGCAATATGCAAAAACAATATGCAAAGCGAACACAAGCAATCACAATCAATTAGCACACTCTATACACAAACAAGAGGCTCAATCAAGGTTAGGCTTTAGTCAAGGGGTCATATCAACCTCGACAACCAAGCCGGTACTGTATGGGTGTTTTGAGCTCTTAACCCTAACATTGAGGGTTAGGGTGAAGCAGATGAAATGGGAAATGAGGGTTAGACCTCATAGCTCTTAACCCTGGCCTGGGTGAGCTTGAATCAATGAAAGTGTGGGAGTCCAGAATGAGGAACTCTACTCCATATGACTGACTCTATATACAATGATCTTGGGTTAGGTTCAAAAGCTTCAGCACGTAGTGCGAGCATAATGAACGAATCAAACGATTAGCAGGGGATTGATTGCAAATCCTTTCTATCTGCCAATTGCCTCTTCACTTACGAGGACTTAACTTGTATGCCTCGACAAGGAGGTCTTTAGCACAAAGATAAACATACACAGACATTGCCTCTTAAGGAGGACTTCAGCCAAATGCCTGCCAAACAGAAACGACAGGGCTTCCAGACTACATGGAGAAAAGAGGTTACCTGAATGGTATGCCAACCACAAGCAAATCAAAGTTCAAGTAATGAACTAAAGAGGCTAAGGTACCTGTATGAAAAGCTAAACAATCAGTATTATGTTCAGACAAACAAACATTAGATAACAACAGACATACATTCCCAATATGTACAACATGTAAGCCATAAACTCAATTGAGTTCACCACCAAAGACCTACAAAATAACCAAAGGTTAGCAAACAAAGAAAATAGCAAAGCTCAAATGATGAGGCAACATCAACCATGGAGCTAAATGCTTGAACCTGAAATGCAAAGCTCAAATTGTGAGTATAAACCCCTAGGGCAAAGCCTAGGGTCAAAGGTGGATCAAAAAGTCAAAACAGCAACCAATATTCAGCAAAAATCATGTTTAAACAAGTGAGAACATGTCCTAAAAAGGACCAAGTCAAAAGCATCAAGGAAAGTCAATACATGAGCAAGATATGGCAAAGGCAATTTCAAAGCACACAATTGGTCATTAAGAATCAAAATTCCATATTAAAACAGAAATGACTCAATCAATCATGAAAATCTTTATGAGCATACCACATGTCAATCAACAGCGTCATGCAAAAAATTGGAAACAGAAAAGCTCAATTGATATGGATATGAAAATGAATAAGATCAGCATCAAATTGTGTGACATACATTGTCACACCATACAATCATGTGTCCCAAACAGAGTAGAAAAATGCCAAAAATGCCAAATAAAATCTCACAAATCATGCAACATGTTGGGAATCAGCATACCAAATTTCATGGTAATTGGATCATTTTTGAGCATTTCACAATAGAATGAATGAAGCATGTCACATTTGCATACATGTTCAAAGATCAATCACATTCTAAAAATCCAGACATGATAAAAATTAGAAAATCACATTATAAAATAATAGACAATTCAAGGAACATGTGAGAAAAAATTTGGAATTATTTGGAATTATTTTCAATTTTTTATGAATTTTACAAGTTGCATGAAAATATTGAAATGAAAAATGAAGAAATCATGATAAAATGGAGGGAAATGGAATTGGATTAAGTAATTTGAAAATATGCTGGAACGGAGGATCGAACTAGGTACAAAGAAAAATGCGCTTGGAACACAATAAATCCACAAATTGCAACAGCCAGGAATCGAAGGGAGGATATGCCAAAACGCTGTAGTTTAAATAATTGAGGTGGCGCCCATGTCAGCAGGTCAGCGCGCATGTGGAATTGGTGAAAGAATCCTGGCCTATCATTTGGCCAACAGGAAGCCACGCGAGCGCCAGCAGGGATCAAACCCTAGCGCAACACACCAGTTGCAGACACTGGTTCATGCGGTGGTTTCCACCGTCTTCTTCGTGAAGACGGTGGTGCTACAGGGTAAGCATCACAAATTTTTTCCAGAATCGTGGGAAATTTATATCAATGGAAAGCTTAGCTCATGTACAATATGAATCCAGCATCAATTCACATTAATTCACCATAACCAGTGCAAATCGAGCAAAAACATCAATGCATTCAAAACTTCAATTCATTATAACTCAGTCAATACACAACCAAAATCAATTTTATAACCACCAGAATGCTCAGCATGATGAGATCTACTTAAACATGGCAATGATTTGAAGAATTAAGAGGTTCAAAATTCTAACCTCTTGAAGAGCAGTATGAGAAAAAGAGTGATTCAAGGCTTCAATTGATCCAGATCCAATCCTGAGATGATGACTTGAAGCTTGATCCAATAATTGAGGCTTGGAATTGCTTGGATCTAGCTCAAATGGCAGCTTCCATGTTTATGTTCTTGAGCTTGCACAACACGAATCCTGGCCAAAATCCTCAATCCAAAGCTTGATTCATACTCAATGAAGATCAGAGAACAAGAATATCCAATAAAATCAAGGTGTTATGTGGAAGAAATTGAAGTTTCAATTGAGAGCAAAAATGGAGGGAACTTGAATCTAGATCTAGAATTGATGAAGAAGACTGAAATTCTGTTATGATTTTATTTATATATGGTCTCCTAATCACATCCAAATCAAAATTAAGCATGAGTTAATTATGATTAGTGAAAATGAGGTGTATGGCAAAAATTGGAAAATGTGAGGTGCATGGAGCATTTGGACGTGAACAGTACCACATGAAGGCTCAAATTCACTTAAAAACATCTCATGCACATAATTGGATTGGTATTTTGTTCATATGATGCACCAATTTTGAATTTCCAAATTTCCCTCCAAAATGAACATGAATGAGCAAATGGTCATGAGATGAAATTTCATGCAATGCCATGATGGATTTGGAAAATATATGTCATAAGGAGCAAAATGCAAAAAGAGGCACTCAATTTGGAGCTTTGGATCAAAAGTTATGGCATTTTGAAGTTCCATGCACACTTGGCAATGATTTGATCATATCTTCTCAACCATTCATCAGATGTTGGAAAGTCAAGTTGAACTTGGTCCAAAAACTTGTTATTTTTGGAAACTTGAAATTATAGGTCACTTTCCATTTTTGGAAACTTTTGATTTGACTTTAAATTCTTCAATAGAAATGTTTGACATGATGAATATGAATGGGATGAAGAAACTCAATTTCCCAGTTCAAAACCCACAGTTGACTTTTCAGTTGACTGCATTGGTCACAGATGACCTGAAAATATTCTGATGGACCTGAGCCTCAACCACCTGGGGAATTTGCTCCAAGATGAACCTCTAGCTCATATAAGCTCAATATAATCATCACATGATCCATATCTCAAGGAAAACCTCATCTCTTGCACAAAGGATTCACTTGAATTGCTTTGACCTGTTGACTGCTTAAGTTGCAAGTAACAAAGGTTAATGACATATTTTTGTACATTTTGGTTAGTGATTAAAAGAAAAGCCATGATATACACATGCAAGCAATGCTTGGTGATCAAGAACCACTCTCAAAAAAAAGATCCCACCCACAGGGAAGGAAGCAAGGTGCTCAATGATCCTTGAGGCTATGCAATGCTATGATATGATGCCATGAGGGATCTTAGGGACAAAATTTGGGTCTTACAATACCTGGTGGCGAGGATCTCCCGAGTTTGCAATCTTTGCAAAATCTTGTTTTGTCGCTCACCGGGCTTCCCTCCATGAAGAGTGATGTCGTTACACTCCATTCCGGTCATTAATGGTGATTGTAGAGAAGAATGAGTATTTATAGAAAAGAAATGAAAAAATGGAATTTAATGGATTTTTGTGGAGAAATGGAGAAGTGAAGTTGGGGAATTGTAATGGCTTGTAGTGAAAATGAGAAGCTTGGAATTTTTTTAATGAATTTTGGTGGAGTTGGGAGAAGAAGAGAATGGGTTTTTAGAGGTTGAAGAAGGTATAAATGGTGAAAAGGAAAATCTGACCATTACGTAATGGCGCCCGCCATGAAGCTTATGGCGCTCTCCATGTCTTTGGATTTGGTTTGGACCGACTATGATGTTTGCTTCTTGGGCCTCAATTCTCTCGTCTTCATTTTTGTAATGGGGGGTGTATATAGGTATCCATGAATGCTATTTTTTTGTTTTGTTTTTGATTTAAGATTGATAAAACAAAATAAATCAAAACAAAATAAAACAAAATAAAGTAAAACAAAATTAAATAAAACAAAACAAAATTAAATAAAACAAAATAAGATAGTAAAGTAAAATATAAAATAAAACAAAATGGACATAAAAACATAATAATTATAATAATGCATATATATATATATATATATATATATATATATGTATGTATATGAAGAGTCAATAATAATTCATGAGTCCAGAGATCTTAGGAAAAACAAAGCAAGCATAATGTCAGATGAAACAATAAAAATAAGCATGAATAGTAAATAACGGGAAAATAGGGAAATTTAAATGGTATTTCTCGGTTCATGATGGCCTCATTGCTCGGGGTACGGTGGAGTCTCTTCGTCTTCGTATCCTCGAAGCTCTGTGATCTGGCGTCGGAGATCGGCGATCTCATCATGCAGCATATCAGTCTCAGCGTTGTGTGAGGCAACTGGTACTTCAACCTGCAAAGCAACATCAGCAAGCTCCTGGCGAAGCTGAGCTATCTCCATGCGAAGCTTAACTAATTCAGACTGCATGCTCGGAGTCTGGAGATTAGGATTGTTGGTACGGACTTTGACTCTGATCGGTGCAATCTTCGGCGCATCTACCGTCTCTCCCTGCCCTTCTATGGCGTAGGCCCAGTTGGCCTGATCAATCACACAAGTCACCTTAGGGTCAGGTAAAGGGAAGTAGTGAATGGTCTCACCCTCAATTAACAGCCTGTATTGATTCGGTTGGAAAGAAGATCTCCTCATGAGGCCACGGTCCAGACAAAAATTAATATCCATCAAGGTGTAGCTGCAGTAAGACGTCAGGTGATTTGGTCTTCTATCGAGTCCCAGGGTTGAGGCTATATGAGTCACCGTGCTTCCAACATGTATAGGGCTCGCAGAAGAGCGAGCATTAAGATATAGAATCTCGATCAAGAAAGTTCCACAATCTACTGGGCGTGACTGAGTGGTACAGTACATGAAGAAGATCTCTTCAGCACTCACATGCGTATCAGGGTCACTCTTCCCCAGGAAGGTGTGGACAATGATCCCCTAGAAGTATTGGAAAGTAGGGTTGTGAATCTTGTTGGAGATTTGGATGGAAGGGTCAGGACTACCTCCACACGTAAAATTGTTCCAAAACTTCTCGAAGTCTCGGCTCAAAAAGTAGCTCATGGGGAGCTTAGATGAAGCATCATAGCCAGTCTGAAAACCAAGCAAGTCGCCGAAACGCTTGTGGTTGGAGGTGTATTTTGCCCCAAACAACTTGAAGTTAATGTATCCTCCATCACTGGCGTGACCAACATAGGGCTCGTAGATAAGCGAGCTCAGGAACTCCAAAGTCAGGTTCATGCAAGTCACGTCCATAACATCAGCGTATTCATCTCACTTCAACTGATTGCACAAATGCCTGACACTAGGCTCAATGCCTAATGCCTCCATGCAAGTCGAGTCGGGATATCTGGTGGGCAGCATTGGGCGCTGTGAAAGCATGGCGTAGCGCTGCTCATGAACTGGGTCACGAAAGATTACTAGCATGGTGTCGATATTCTCCATTCCTGAAAAGTTAGATTAGAAACAGAGGACACCTGAAATCACAAATATTATAACTTTTAGTCTCCACACACACACATACACACACACACACACACACACACATATATATATATATATATATATATATATATATATATATATATATAACAAATAAAAATAAAAATATAAAATAGTAAAAGTAAAGGAAAATAAATTATGGGTTGCCTCCCATGCAGCGCTTGTTTAACATTGTTAGCTTGACGATTCGAACTTTATATGTTAGAGGTAGGAACTGGAGGGTCGGTCAGAGTTTAGTCATGACATTCTATGGGTATGTCACCTCCTTGGTATTGCTTCAATCTTTGTCCATTTACCACGAATGGCTTACAAGAGTTGTTCTAGATTTCAACTGCTCCAGATTTTAGGATTTTGGACACCTCAAAGGGGCATATCCATCTCGAACGCAGCTTACCTGGAAAAAGACGTAATCTTGAATTGAAGAGGAGAACAGAGTCTCCTATATTAAATTCCTTTTTCACGATCCTTTTGTCGTGCCAAGCTTTGGTTCTCTCTTTGTATATAACGACATTCTCGTAAGCGTTCTGGCGGTGTTCCTCCAATTTGTGAATATGGAGGACTCGCTTCTTGCCAGACGCCAGGTAATCCAAATTTAGGGTCTTGATGGCCCAATATGCCTTGTGATTGAGTTCAAAAGGTAAGTGGCATGACTTCCCATAGACCAACTAGTACGATGTAGTTCCAATAGGGGTTTTATAAGTAGTTCTGTAAGCCCACAGTGCTTCTGTTAGCTTTTCAGACCAATCTTTTCTAGATATTGATACAGTTTTCTCCAAGATCAGCTTAATCTCTCTATTAAAAACTTCCACTTGACCATTAGTCTCGGGGTGATATGGTGTTGCTACTCTGTGCTTTACTCCATATTTCCTTAGGAGTTTATTTAATATCCTGGATATAAAATGTGATCCACCATCGCTTATGACAAGTCGTGGAACTCCAAATCTGGGAAAGATATTATTCTTGAACATCTTGATGACTACTCTTGTGTCGTTGGTGGGTGAGGCTATAGCTTCTATCCACTTGGACACATAGTCAACGAATACCAAAATGTACTTATTTCCCAATGAAGAGGGAAAGGGTCCCATGAAATCGATACCCCAATGTAAGACCCCAATTTTGTCCCTAAGATCCCTCATGGCATCATAGCATTGCATTGCATAGCCTTAAGGATCATTGAGCATCTTGCTTCCTTTCCCTTTGGGTAAGGTCTTCTTTTGAGTGGTTTGAGATCACCAGGAGTTGCTTGAATTGTATATCATTGCTTTTCTCATTTTATTCACTAACCAAAAGCACAAAAATATGTCATTAACATTTTGTTTTGTAGCTCAAGAGAGCATCAGGTCAAGATCTTCAAGGATTTCCTTTGTATAAGAGATGAGGTATTTTCTTGAGATAAGGATCATATGATTATTCTATGGAGCTTATATGAGCTAGGGTTTCATTTTGAAGCAATTTCCCCAAGTGGTAAAGGCTCAAATTCATTCAAAGCATGTCAAGGTCATCTGAGGACCAAACAGTCAACTGTACAGTCAACTGAGGGCTATGAGGTGGGGAAATGAGTTGAGACACCTCGATCATGTTCAAACAAGGCCTATTCATCATTTTAAACATCTATCTTGAAGATTCAAAGGTCATGGCAAAAGTTACTAAAAATGGAAAATGACCTGTAATTCAAAGTTTCCAAAAATGGCAAGTTTTTGGTTCACATTCAACTTGATTTTCCAACATCAAAGAAGCTTCAAATGGATTTTTGGTGAACATGAAAGTTGTAGATCTTGCTCTCCCCTTTTCAAAAAGTCCTAGTTCATGATGATATAGTGATTTGTTAAGAAGTTGTGGCCAAATGATTACAAAGTGTGCATGGAAGTTCAACATGGCCTAACTTTTGCTACAAAACTCCAATTTGGTCCACTCTTTTTGCAAAATACTCCTCATGACCAAAACTTTCCAAATGAATCATTGCCTTGCATGGGAGAAGATCATATGCTTATCATTCCTCAAGTGACCATTATGGAGGGAAATTTCACAATTCAAAATTGGTTGAATATTCAAGCAAATTATCAATTCTATGTTGATCCTTGGATGATTTGGAGTGATTTCAAGGCCTTGCATAGCATTGTTCACGTGCACATGGCCATGCATAACCTCGTTTGCATTTTTTGCACTTTGCTTCATATTTCCTTAATCATGATTAATCAAGCCTAATTTGGATTAGCAGCACCATTAACACACCATATAAATACCAAAACCCTAACTGTAATTAAAAAAAAGAACAGAATTCAGATCTCAAATTTTCCATTTCCCTCAAATTTTCTCTCTCTTCAATTTTCAAATTTCTTCACGCAAAGCTTCAATCTCTTTGCATATTCATGATCCTTGTGCAATTCTGAGCAAGATTCATCCATTGTTTATTGGAATTAAGAAAGATTTGGAGCAGTTCATATACATGAACATGTTGATGAAAGTTGAAAATTAAGCTAGATTCGAGTGGTTTCAGTGGATTATTCTTGCACAAAGCTTCAATAGAGGTTCAAGGGAGAAGAATTGGAGATTTTGAAAGCTTGAGGACACGTGCACAGCAACTTCCATTTCCAAGTAGGTTGAATTTGATCCTCACCTTTTGATGTTTTATGTACATAATTGTGTAAATCTGATTGTGTGAAGCATGCTAATATGATTACATTTGAATTTGGTTGAGAAATGAGCATGTGGTGATGAATTAAAGTTTTGATGTTGAAAATGTTTTGCTTCGATCCGTGCATGTTAGGAAGAATTAGTTGATTTGAACATGATATTTGGATTCTATGATGAAAGATCTTTCGATTGATATAAGATTTGCTCGATTCTGGAAATTTTGATGGAGCTCCGCCGCCTGGTTGGCCGGAGAAGACGGTTGTTGCCGCCGTCTGCAACTGGCTAGGGTTTATGCCATGCTGGATCCACGTATTGCCTTACCTGTCTGTTTCATTGGCCTTGCTTCGTTTGACCTGTGCCACATATTGTTTGAATGCTGATGCAGTGTGCCAGCGCATTTAATGAAACGCTTCGTTTTATCTGGCTTACGTGTGTGCTGATTGTGCTGCTAGCGTAGCGTTTCCATTGGCTCTTGTTGTTTTGACCATGCCTTGTATGCATTTACCTGCTTGAGTGGCACACTGATTGTATAAATGATGCGCTGCGTTTTGATCTTTGAATGTGGTCCATTGATGTGCTTTTCGCGCCAGATCCTATGGCTCTTGTTTAATATGAGTTTATTCAAATAATATTTTCCTTCCATTTCATTTTAATATTTCATTCATTTTACTCATCTTTAAAAAATCATAAAAAATAGTAGAATAGTCCAAATTGACTCCAATTTTTTTTCATAGCCTTGCTTTAATGTCTATTATTTTTGGGTATTATTTTCATGATTTGTTTGTTGTTGGATATTTAATTGTGAATTTTTGATTGAACCTCATGCCAAATAGATATGCTATGTTCATTGCTTTGTGAAATCTTCATCATTGAGCTTATTGATCTGAATTTTTGTATGCTTGATCTTCATATGTGATATGAATTTTTGATGATTGGTTTGGAATTTTTATCATATGCTATCACTGTTTTTGACACATGAAGATGTAGTGTGACAATTTGTGTCACATTTTTGGCTCTCAACTTGTGCATTTTTGTTCACCTATCATTTGAACTCTTTTGGATTTGATTTTTTGCATGATGCTTAGTCATACCATGAGGAGCTTGCATAAAACATTTCATAGCCATTGGATGCTTTTCTGTTTTGATTTGGATTTTCTAATTTGATTGTCCATTTTGTGCTCATTTGTTGGTCTTTGCATAGCATGAATCATTTGATGCCTTTGCTTTGTGAATTGATGCTGGTCCTTTTGAGGGCATCTTGTGACATGTTTGAATGTGCATTATGCAAAAGATTGACTTCTGTTTTGATCATTTGATTTGGTTTTGAACCTAGTCTTTGTACTAGTGTTTTGTACATGAACTAATTGTGTTTTGTGTTTTAGGTTTGGACATTTATCTTTGATGGTTGGTTTGTTCTCACTATGTGAGATGCACATGCCTTTGAGTACTAACTCTTGTTGTTTTGTAGGTTCTAATTGATGCTCATGAGTTCACTTGATTGCTTGAGCATTGTTCATTGAGTTGTAAATATTGGAAAGTTCCATTGTTTGTCTGTTGGTTTTCTGATTGAGATATTAACTGTTTAAGCTTTTGTATAGGTACATTAGTTGCTTGAGTTTAGTTCTTGCTTGAGCTTTGGATTGTGGTTGACACACCACTTAGGTAGCTATTCTCTTACTCCATGTAGTATGGAAGTCCTGTCACCTTTTTGGCAGGAATTTGGCTGAAGTCCTCCTTATGAGGCTCTGTTTCTGTTTGCTTACATTTGTGCCAAAGACCTCCAAGTGAGGCATGTTACTTGATAAGTCCTACTAAGTGAAGAGGCAATTGACAGATAGAAGGGATTAGCAATCAATCCCCTGTTATTCAGTGAGTCGTTCTTTATGCTCGCACTATGTGCTGATGCTCTAGAACATGTATCCAAGATCTTTGTATAGAGTCAGTCAAGTGGAATAGGGTCCCTCTTTCTGGATCCCCACGCTTTCTTTGTCACAAGCTCACCCAGGCCAGGGTTAAGAGCATGAGGTCTCACCCTCATTTCCACTTTGATCATCTTCACCCTAACTCTCAATGTTAGTGGTTAAGAGCTCCAAATTACCACTACAATTGGCTTGTTTGTCGAGGTTAATATGACCCCTCTTGACTAAGGCCCACACATTGCTTGAGCCATCTTGTATGTATATAGTGTGCGATGGTTGCTTTGTGTGTGTTTGCATTTGATGTTTGTTTGTTGGGAGTCAAATATAAGTCCATCTATTGGCATTCTGTTTCCTGTTTCTTGTTTGGAGTTAGATGTAAGTCCATCTATTGTCATTCTGTTTCCTGTTTGTTTTTGAGGAGTTAGATGTAAGACCATCTATTGGCATTCTGTTTCCTGTTTTTTGTTTGGAGTTGGATGTAAGTCTATCTATTGGCATTTTGTTTCCTGTTTGTTGTTAGGAGTTGGATGTAAGTCCATTGATTGGCGTTCTGTTTCCTCTTTTTGTGGTTCTCTTATGAGACTTGCTTATTGTTTATACCTTGTGTTGCCTTATTCCAAAGGATAGGAGTTACTTGGATCATCCATATGATCTCAAGAGAGCAACCATGTTTGTGGCTTTATCCCTTATCCCCACCTCTTGCATGCTTAACCTTGATCCATCTTCTTCATCCCTAACCCAAACCAGAAAACTTTTGTGCAAACATTTTCACTTGTTTTCAACATTAAAAACCTAGGCCTTATGCCTTTGATTTTCAAACCTTCTTTTCATAATACTCATTTTGAATTGAATCTTTAAGTCAACTTTGACCATCTTTGTACATATTTCTAATTGGTTAATTGAACTCACTTCAAATGTCTTTTGTGGTTCCACATGTCCACTTCTTAATCAAATTTTTCATGCATTAGCCATAGGTTCGAGTTATCTCAATGGTTGATGTAAATCTCACCGCATCCTTAGTGGTTGGATCGTAAGCCTTCCATACTTATTATAGGGTTAACCCCTCACTAGTATGTCGAAGCCATCCTCACATGGTGGATTGTTGGTTTAGGTCGAGTTTTCTCCCTTTGATAACGAAAGACCTTAAGGCTTTTGTTTAAAATCAATCCACTCACTTGTTTTGAAATTTTTTACCCGAACTACGGGGTTTTGATCCTTATCTTTCATGAGAGGGTACGTAGGCAATGGGTTTATCCATCCAAACACAAAATGTAAATAAACTTGTATGTTCTTTTCTCATCTCTTCAATCATGTTTGCACAAAATATTTCACGAAAATAATAACATTACAACAAGTGTGAAAAGAGGTTCCCTAGGAGTACCTAGGATGTTGTGGGTGCCTAACACCTTCCCATGACATAACCAACCCCCTTACCCAGATCTTTGACCTTCTTTTACTAGTTTTGTTTGTAAAACTTTTAGGTTTTTGTTCGCTTTCTAACCTTTCCTTTGGATAAATAGAAGTGCGGTGGCGACTCGACTTTGTATGATTTACCTTGGATCTAGTTAATATTTCCAATGGTAACGAATACACCGTTACAGAAAAGTGGCGACTCTGCTGAGGAATACGAAAATTTCCTAGTGGGTTTGCCTACTCTTCACCTTTGTTGTATTATATTGTCTATTGTGTTATGACATATTTGTGTCCAATTTGGGATTCCTGTATTGTTTGTAATGATTGAATTGCTTGATATTAATTCTTGCATTGCTTGGTGATCTTTGTGAGATGAGTTCTATACCCGAACTCGAGTGCACTTAGGATAGGAGAATGGCATAGTCTCGTTGACTTGTGTGGAGTTATTCCTTAGCAAGTCGACTTGTGAGCCCATTCACTTGGTGGAGGTCATGTTGGGATCAATAATGTCGCACAAGTAATTTGTGGTTAGACATTACTCTTTCCAATATAGACCTTAGAAGCCAAGGACCTTAGTTTACCAAACCCATCTTGGCCTATTTTTTAGGATGTAGTGCGGAAGTCGTTCAAATGTAAGATTTGATACGATTGTTACGCGATACTACACTCATAAGAGTCTCTCTTGAGAATATATTGGAATACGAGTATTAGTTTCTCCGATAATATTCGAAAGATGGGATGATGACTATGGGAACCTCTGGTAGAACATGCTTGGCAGGTTTAAACCCTAGTACACTCCCTTTGGGTGGTTCTTAACCGAGACTCCATGCTCGTGACTCGCAACAAACCCGTGATTCATGGTTGATCCGTTCATGCATCCTTAATATCAATGGAACTTGGGTGTCGATAAGGTGTAAACCATAATCCACCAAAATGGATGATTGATATTAAGGATAATATGAGCCATCCCATGACCTTTGTTTGGTGTGCTTTGCTTGATCCTTGAGTGTGATTATTGCATTCATGCATTAATGCATTCATCTGAATCCATATCAAAAAAATGAGGAAATTTTCAAGGAACTTAAGGGGTTTATTTGCAAAATTTTCAGACATGGAATGACAAAGAAGGCATACAAAGAAGTACAGCTTCAGACAACCCGATCTGAAAGAGTTAAGGAATCTGACATCCTATGTATTATATCCCTTGGGTTTCAAAGCTCGTTTCGGGAAGCTTCTTCCTCTTCTGACTACTCAGGTGGATGAAGGGTTGATGGGTACTTTGGTGCAGTTTTATGATCCTCTGTATCGCTGCTTCACTTTTCCGGACTTTCAGCTGTTGCCTACCCTTGAGGAGTATGCTTATCTGGTGGGTATACCTATTCTGGATCAGTTGCCGTTTAGTTGCTTGGAGAGTATTCCTACTTCTCAAGAGATAGCTGACATGTTGCACATAGATGAATCCTTGGTTAAAGCTCATATGACTACCAAAGGTGGAATTCAAGGTCTCCCTTCTGAGTTCCTCATTGCTCAAGCTACTGTTTATGGGAAGGCCATGAGTGAGGATGCCTTTGAGGCCATATTCGTGCTTCTCATCTATGGATTGGTATTGTTCCCCAACATCGACATGTTTGTGGAATTGAACGCTATTAGGATCTTCTCTGCTCTTAATCCCATTCCGACTCTGTTGGGTGATACCTATTTCTCTTTGCATATGAGGAATGCAAAGGGTGGTGGCGATATTGTATGTTGTTTGCCTCTGTTGTATAAATGGTTTATTTCTCACTTACCTCAGATGGTCGCCTTCAAGGAGAACAAAGGATGTCTACGGTGGTCCACGAGGCTTATGTCTCTCACTAATGATGATATCTTTTGGTATAACCGTGTATATGATGGAGTGCAGATTATTGACTCTTGTGGTGAATTCTCCAATGTGCCTCTTCTTGGTACATGTGGTGGGATTAGCTACAACCCTATTTTAGCACGTCGTCAGCTTGGGTTCCCCCTAAAGGATAAACCTGATAACATTCTGTTAGAAGTTGTGTTCTTTCAGGAGGGTAAAGATCCCTAAGGCTTGAAGGGAAAAATGGTTCGCGCTTGGCGCAAGATTCACAAGAAAGGCAGGAAGGAGTTGGGTCCTAAGAATTGCATTGCTATGGAGCCGTATACTGCTTGGGTAAGGAAGAGAGCGTCTGAGTATCTCATGCCTTATGATTATCCGAGACCTACACCTTTGGTTATGGCTGGGCCTTCAACCCTCCCTAATCAAGGAGTAGAGGAGTTGAGAGACGAAGACCTATCACGTGCCTGGATCCGTGAAAGGGAAGAGTTGCTTCAGCAGATCAAGGAGAAGGATGCTTTGATTGAGTTCCTCGAGCATCAGGTTATTGATGACCCTGACGATGCATGGACTTTTCTACTTCCTCAGTATTCTAAGTTTTGAAAAAGGAGGTATGACAGACTCGCCAAAGAGAAAGCAGATATGGAAGCAGCCTATGAAAGAGAAGTGAAGAAGCTTCGTGCAGCTTATCTTCCGGTGTCCTGAGCTTCTAGGGATCCAGAGGATGATTATTTTCCTTTTCTCTTGTAATAAGATTGACAATGTAGTACTTCTTTCTCCTGATATATTTGATGAGATATTTCCATATGCGATAAAATGCTTAATATTCAAAAATTTGCAAATAAAACCCTAGAGTTCCTCTGAAATAAAAACAAATCATATGCACAAACATTGCATGCATCATATGCATAAGCAGGTTTTGTTTCAGCCTCTGGTCCTGTGGTCTAACTCTGGTGCTCTTCATTTATTTTGAAGACAAGCTGACTCACCGGTTCTACACTAGAGCCAACTCTTCCAGATTGATGGATCATCTAGAGCAAGAGAACCGTGAGCTCAAAGAGGAAGTCGCCAGACTGAGTGCTTTGATGGAATCGTTTTTGGCTGCCCAGAGCTAGTCGTCTCCGACGCCTTTAACTCCTCCCTAGAGGACAGTCATTTATGAGATTGTTTCCTTAACTGTGCCTGCTGCCAGTGCACATTTTGCAACAGCCATGCCAACCGGGCTTCTGTGGGGGATGCCTCCCAACTTTATGCCTGAGATTCCTGCTCTGACTTTTGTTTCTATGCCGGCATCTAGCCCGGTCCTTGTTGTTCCTCCTCCTATCGTGCATACCGTGCCTAGGGTAGACGACACCATCTATCATTCTGAGCCGTCTGAGGGCCCAGATGTTCATGAGAAGATGGATGCTATGAATGACCAATTTCTTGAGCTGCGCAAGGAATTGAAGACCCTTAGAGGAAAGGATCTGTTTGGCAAGTCTGCTGCCGAACTATGCTTGGGGTTCCCAATGTGAAGATTCCGGTGAAATTCAAGGTCCCTGACTTTGAGAAATACAAAGGGAATACTTGTCCTCTCAGCCACCTGGTCATGTATGCCAGGAAGATGTCAACTCAGACTGATAATGATCAACTGCTCATCCATTATTTTCAGAACAGTCTGTCCGGTGCAGCTCTGCGTTGGTACATGGGGCTAGACAATGCTAATATCCGTTCCTTCAATGATCTTGGCGAGGCCTTCGTCAAGAAATACAAATACAATGTGGATATGGCTCCCGATCGGGATCAGCTAAGGGTCATGTCCCAGAAGGACAAAGAAACTTTCAAAGAGTACGCCCAGAGGTGGCGAGAGTTGGCAGCACAGATCACTCCTCCGCTAGAAGAGAAGGAAATGACCAATATCTTTCTGAAGACCTTGAGTTCATTCTATTATTTGCGGATGACTGCTAGCGCTCCTTCTGACTTCACCGAGATGGTGAACCTGGGGATGCGTCTAGAAGAGGGGGTTAGAGAAGGACGGCTAACCAAGGATGAAGGCTCTTCTGCCAAACGATATGGGGCGTTTGCAAAGAAGAAAGATGGAGAGGCACATGCTGTGACTTCCCATGTGAAACCCAGAAGACCCTCTGTGAGGAGGATGACCGTGCATCCAGCCGGTAACCAGCACCAGGTGGCTCATATAGCACCTATTTTCAGAGACAATCAGCAGTATCAGTAGCACAACAATCAACAACCATCTCAGCAATATCAACAACAACATCGTCCTCAACAGCAGGCCTACCAGCCTCGCAACAGTAATCAAGCCAGCACGAGTTACGTGAGGAAGAAGATCACTTTTGATCTGACTCTGATGACGTACGCAGAACTGTCTCCCTCTTTGAAAGAGAGGAAACTGATTACTCCGAGAAACCCGCCAGCTATACTTGTTAACCCTCAGTGGTGGTATAAGCCTGACTTGCATTGTGTTTATCACTCTAGTTCTCCCGACCATGATTTGAGAATTGCTTTCAGTTGAAGACTAAGGTTCAAGACCTTATGAGATGCGATATTTTGAGCTTTGAGGATGCAGGTCCTAATGTTAAGAAGCACCCATTGCCCGAGCATGGGAAATCAGTTAACATGGTCCAGGGTTGCCCTGGCAAGTACAAGGTCAAATATGTCAATCATATTCGACAGTCTCTTGTTGAATTGCATCGTTTGCTATGTGATTACAGTCATCTGGAGCACGACCATGATAAATGCCGAATCTATTATGTTAACCGACTGGGTTGTCGCCAAGTGCGTAAAGATCTTCAAGAATTGTTGGATGAAGGAGTTATTGACATCCTTCAGAATAGGAATGTTGACGAAGATGAGCCAGAAGTCAACGTGATTTCTCCAGTATTCAGAATACCCGAACCTGTTATCATTAAGTACGATGGTAGCAAGCAGAAGGTTTCTCCTGCCCTGATTATCAATCCTGCCGGTCCTGTACCGTATTCTTCTGAGAAGGCAATCCCATTCCGTTACAATGCTGTTGCTGTGGAAGATGGGAAAGAAGTGCCTTTGCCTTCTCCATCTGTTGTGAATATTGATGACGTAAGCGGTTTGACCCGTAGCGGTCGTGTGTTTTCTGCACCTCCGAAGCCTCAGGCTAAGGCTGAATTTGTTGAGCGTCCGGTTGGGAATGCGGTGAATTCTCTGAATCCGACACTTGTTGTTAAATCCTCCTCTATACTAAAAACTCCTACTTCTGTTGGCCCTAGCGGCAATGTGAATGAAGACTGTGATGAGATGCTGAGGCTCATCAAGAAGAGTGAGTACAATGTTATAGATCAGCTTCTACAAACGCCGTCCAAGATATCCGTGATGTCATTACTTCTGAACTCAGAACCGCATAGAGAGGCTCTGCAGAAAGTCTTGGATCTGGCATATGTAGATCATGATGTCACTATAGAAAAGTTCGATAGCATTGTTGCAAACATTACTACTTGTAACACTTTGAGTTTCTGTGACTCTGATCTCCCTGAGGAGGGAAGAGACCATAACCTGGCATTACACATATCCATGAATTGCAAGAACGACACCATGTCTAACGTGCTGGTGGACACTGGGTCATCCCTGAATGTATTGCCGAAATACACTCTCTCTAGACTATCATATCAAGGGCCTCCCATGAGGCAGAGTGGAGTTATTGTGAAAGCTTTTGATGGGTCGCGTAAGACTGTGATTGGGGAAGTTGATCTCCCAATCAAGATTGGACTAAGTAATTTCCAAATTACCTTCCTGGTTATGGATATCCACCCATCCTATAGTTGTCTCTTAGGAAGACCATGGATTCACGAGGCAGGCGCCGTGACATCCACCCAACACCAGAACCTGAAATTCGTGAAAAATAAGAAACTGGTTGTGGTAGGGGGAGAAAAGGCTCTCCTGGTTAGCCACTTGTCTTCCTTCTCATACATAGATGCTGAGGATGAAGTTGGAACTCCTTTCTAAGCTTTATCTATAGCTGAGCCTGTTGAGAAGAGAACTCCTTCATTTGCTTATTATAAAGATACAAAATTGGCCATTGAATGTGGTGCAATTGCAGGTTTAGGAAAAATGATTGAGCTGGAAGACAATAAGTCTCGGGCTGGCATTGGCTATTCTTCTGCGGTCTTCAACGAGAAAGGGCTGTTCAAGAGTGGAGGTTTTATCCACACTGGTCAGGACGAGGAAGCTGCTACTATCTTGGAAGAGGATGCAGAGGACTCTGACAATTTTGTCATCCCTGGAGGGATCTGCAACAATTGGGTCGCTGTGGATGTTCCTACAGTTATCCACAAGTCAGCATAATGATTCACTTTGTTTAAAAACCCTTCTCCCATACCAAAAGGAGAAGTGATGACATTGTTGGCAACATTAATACAATGATATTTTAATTCAATAAATGCATGTTAAATGTTTGTTTTTCCAATTATTTTGCATTTTTGCTTTTTGCATGAAATTGGTGATCACAAAAAACCCTAAAAACAAGAATAAAATCAATCTTTTCATCTGCATAATGATTTCCTTGTTTGATTCCTAAAAAGCTTTTTATATCCAAAATCATTATGCAGGTTAATCAAACCCATTGAACATAATGATCCGACACCATCTCCAAATTTTGAATTCCCTATATTCGAAGCAGAAGAAGATGATGTTGAAGAGATTCCTGACGAGATCACCCGTCTCCTTGAGCATGAAAAGAAGATCATTCAGCCGCATCTTGAGAATCTAGAAACTGTCAACTTTGGGTCTGAGGATTGTGTTCGAGAGGTGAAGATTGGGGCACTCCTTGAAGAATTTGTCAAGAAGGGGTTGATCGAATTGCTACGAGAATATGTTGATATCTTCGCTTGGTCGTATGAAGACATGCCGGGTCTAGATACAGATATTGTGCAACATTTCCTGCCTTTGAAGCCTGAGTGCGTGCCTGTGAAGCAGAAGCTCAGAAGAACTCATCCTGATATGGCAGTGAAGATCAAAGAGGAAGTTCAGAAGCAAATTGATGCGGGTTTTCTGGTGACTTCTACATATCCTCAATGGGTGGCCAATATTGTGCCCGTGCCTAAGAAAGACGAAAAAGTCCGAATGTGTGTGGACTATAGAGATTTGAATAAAGCTAGTCCGAAAGATGATTTCCCTCTACCACACATTGATATGTTGGTAGACAATACAGCTAAATTCAATATCTTCTCATTTATGGACGGATTTTCCGGATATAATCAGATTAAGATGGCACCCGAGGATATGGAGAAGACAACATTCATCACACCTTGGGGAACATTCTGTTATCGAGTGATGCCCTTCGGTTTGAAGAACGCCGGAGCCACGTATCAACGAGCTATGACTACCTTGTTCCATCATATGATGCACATGGAGATCGAGGTATATGTCGATGATATGATTGCTAAGTCAAGAACGGAAGTTGAACATGTGGAGCACATGTTGAAGCTTTTTCAGCGTTTGAGGAAGTATAGGCTTCGCCTGAATCCAAACAAGTGTACATTTGGAGTCCGTTCTGGCAAGTTATTGGGCTTCATTGTCAGCGAAAGAGGTATTGAGGTTGATCCTGCAAAGGTCAAAGCAATACAAGAGATGCATGTGCCCAAAACTGAAAAGCAAGTCCGAGGTTTTCTTGGCCGCTTGAATTACATTTCCAGATTCATATCCCACATGACTGCCACATGTGCACCGATATTCAAGCCCCTTCAGAAAGATCAGTCTCATGATTGGACCGAGGATTGCCAGAAAGATTTCGACAGTATCAAAGAGTATCTGTCTGAACCTCCGCTCTTGTCTCCGCCTGTAGAAGGAAGACCTTTGATCATGTATCTGACAGTTCTGGAAGACTCAATGGGTTGTGTCCTTGGTCAGCAAGACGAATCAGGAAAGAAAGAATGTGCTATCTACTACCTAAGTAAGAAGTTCACTGATTGTGACTCTCGATACTCAATGCTTGAGAAGACATGCTGTGGTTTGGCTTGGGCTGCTAAGCGCTTACGCCAGTACATGATAAATCATACAACTTGGTTGATATCCAGAATGGATCCGATCAAGTACCTCTTCGAGAAGCCTGCTTTAACCGGGAGGATTGCCCGTTGGCAGATGTTGTTATCTGAGTATGATATTGAGTATCGAGCTCAGAAAGCTATCAATGGTAGCATCTTGGCTGACCACTTAGCACATCAGCCGATTGAAGATCATCAGTCAGTTCAGTACGACTTCCCAGACGAGGAGATTCTGTATTTGAAAATGAAAGATTGTGATAAGCCTACATTCGATGCAGGGCCAGAGCCTGGTTCCAGATGGAGTCTGGTATTTGATGGCATTGTAAATCAGTACGAAAATGGTATTGGGGCAGTAATCATTACTCCTCAGGGCACACATATTCCTTTTATAGCAAGGGTAACTTTCAAATGCACGAATAATATGGCTGAGTATGAAGCCTGTATTATGGGATTGGAAGAATGCATTAATCTAAGGATCAAGCACCTCGATGTTTATGGTGATTCGGCCCTCGTTGTCAATCAGATCAAGGGTGAGTGGGAGACGAATCAGCCTGGTCTCATTCCATATAGAGATTATGCGAGGAGGATTTCAACGTTCTTTACTGAAGTTGACTTCCATCATATCCCTCGAGAAAATAATCGGATGGTAGATGCTCTTGCTACGCTCGCTTCCATGATTGTGGTCAAATATTGGAATGAAGTTCCCAATATCACTGTGATGCGCTTGGATAGACCAGCCCACGTATTTGCAGTTGAAGAAGCAAAAGATGATAAGCCGTGGCATTACGAAATCAAGTGTTTCCTTCAGAGCCAGGTTTACCCGCCAGGGGCATCTGTGAAAGATAGAAAGACTTTGAGGAGATTATCAGGCAATTTCTACCTCAATGGCGAAGTGCTTTACAAGAGAAACTTTGACATGGTCCTGCTCAGATGCGTGGATAGACACGAAGCAGACCTGTTGATGACTGAGGTCCATGAGCATTCATTTGGTACTCATTCCAATGGATATTCCATGGCTAGAAAGATGTTGAGAGCAGGCTACTATTGGCTGACAATGGAGTCTGACTGCTGCAAATATGTGAAGAAATGCCAAAAGTGTCAGATTTACGCGGATAAGATTCATATTTCTCTGACACTTCTGAATGTGACTTCATCACCATGGCCTTTCTCCATGTGGGGAATTGACATGATTGGCATGATTGAGCCGAAAGCGTCCAACGGACGCAGGTTTATTCTCGTAGCAATTGATTACTTCACCAAATGGGTGGAAGCCGCATCATATGCAAGCGTGACCAGGAAGGTGGTCGTGAAGTTTATCAAGAATCAACTTATATGCCGCTATGGTGTGCCTGATAAGATCATTACTGATAATGGATCTAACTTGAACAACAAAATGATGGAAGAGCTGTGTAGTGAGTTCAAGATTGCACATCATAATTCTTCTCCTTACAGACCCAAGATGAATGGGGCTGTTGAAGCTGCTAACAAGAATATCAAGAGGATTATCCAGAAGATGGTTGTTACGTACAAAGATTGGCATGAGATGCTGCCATTTGCTTTGCATGGATATCGTACATCTGTCCGCACTTCAACAGGGGCAACCCCTTTCTCTCTTGTTTACGGCATGGAGGTTGTACTCCCAGTAGAGGTGGAGATCCCATCAATAAGAGTCTTGATGGAGGCCAAGTTGACTATGTTGAATGGATTCAGAGTCGTTATGACCAGCTGAATTTGATCGAAGAGAAGAGATTGACTGCCATGTGCCATGGTCAGTTATATCAGCAGAGAATGAAGAAAGCTTTCTATAAGAAGGTCAAGCCTCGCGTGTTCCGAGAAGGTGACCTTGTGCTCAAAAAAGTCTTGTCATTCCCGCCCGATTCCAGGGGCAAGTGGACTCCAAACTACGAGGGTCCATATGTTGTTAAGAGAGCCTTTTCAGGCGGTGCTTTGATGCTTACAACTATGGATGGGGAGGATTTCACTCGTCCTGTGAATTCAGATGCAGTCAAGAAATACTTCGCCTAAAAATAAAAATAGAATAGCTCGCTAAGTTGAAAACCCGAAAGGGCGGCTTAGGCAAAAATGAGCGTCTCGGTGGATTGAAAATCCAAAAGGGCGATCCAGGCAAAAGTTAGAGACATAAAAAAAAGTGAATTTGCATCCCGCTAGATTGAGTACCTCATCCTGGGGCAATCTAGGCAAAAATTAGGGATTTGGCAAGTAACTGCATCCTGACAAGATTGTGTTCTACATCTGTCATCCATCAGAAATTCCTGTTCATTTATCGTCAACTAAAGCTTCGAATACATCGAATCCGGAATTAGTGGAGAAATGGTCATTATGTTCAATGTAGCCCTTTTCCAATATATATCACCAATTTCAAACTTGTAAAAATCTATGGAGTCTTGCCATTTGCAGGCTACCATTCCATCAAATAAATTTGAGCCTTTATCCAACTATTTGCACTCTTACTTGTTTCTATTCAACAAATGTTTTGCATGTTTTTAATTGATAAAATATCATAGTTTTGAAAAATGAATTTTTCAGAAATTGTTTTTAAACAAAGTGAACATTCACAATGATAAAAAGATACTTAGGAGATCCTCAGTGCTCTCCCAAGGGTGGTATGATTCCCAACAGGGTAAGACATTTGTTCATATCTCTAGCATGTTTGTATCCTCTTCCTCCGGAGCCTTCTGTGGTTTTTCTCTCGAGCATAGTGCCTTTCTTGGCTTTGTTCCCTTAGCAGAATGTTGGAACGATTTATTCACACTCCTGATCTCCGGCAGAGCAATAGTCTTTTCTCTTCGGCAGGTGTGTTCTCTCTGAAAGACTGGATTTAGTGGTTAATCCTCAGTGAGGTCGCTAGAGCAATAGTCTTCCCCTTATCCATCAGATAGACTCCCTAGTAAAGCTGCTCATGAGGTAGAAGTGATCTCATCTTAACTCCTATCACCGGTTGGAATGTTCATTGATTCCTCCCCAAGCAGAAGAGCAGTGGTACTTCCCTCTTCAGCAGCTGTGTCCTCTCTGGAAGGTTCAGTATTTGGTGGTTGATCCCCAGATTTCCTTCATTTCTTCAGATAGATCCCCAGCGGAATTGTTGGTGTGTTGGATCTTATCTTTGATGATGTTATCACCTGCAGAGATTTTGCTGTTTTCCTGGTATCTCTGATCTTCAGTAGATTTGTTGGTGTGGTGGATTTAATCTATGTCGACAATTTCCCCAACCGGAGTTTGCTTTTGTGGCATATTCTACTTGTGCAATTAAGCACTTCTCCCCAGCTGAGATTGATGATTCATCCCTGCGGAGATTTTGTGATTTCACTGTCTCACCAACAGAGTTACGGCTGCGGCAGTTTCTGCCCGTGCAATGAATCTTTTCCCCAGGAGAGATTGATGGTTCATCCCAATCTTTTCTCCTAAGCTGGTGTGATCTCCTTGGTGAGTTTGGTACTTGGTGGTTGATCACCAGTTTCCTCTTATATCCCTCAGTTGGACTCCCCGGTAGAGTTTCTGATGGATTCTCTAGTAGAGTTGCTTTTGTGGCAATTTCTGTTTGTGCCATGACTCTTTTCCCTAGCCGGATTGATTGATGATTCATCACTCAGAGATTTTTATGATTTCCTGATATCTCTGATTCTCCAACAAGGTCTTTGCTTCGTAGCATCCCTGATCTCCAGCAGATTGGACTCTCCATTGGTGATCCTGGCTTTCTCTCTTGAGATGTAGTACCGGACGGCTGTGTGCTTTTTCCTGGACCTGTTTGTGTTAGATATGTCTGTTTGTCAGCATTCATTATACATAAACCACGCATATACATGCATAATTTTAACATTCAGATATTCATGTTGCATTCTTTGCCATTTATCTTTTGTTTGTTGTTTCCTGCTATTTGGTGGTGTATTTCCCCAAGCAGATGTGGGTGTGTCTGATCCTTCAATGTAGAGTCAACCCCATAAGCATAAAGTGTTATCTTTCATGCCATTTCCCCACTGAGTTATATCCTCGTGGACGACGGTTGCTTCCGTTTCCTCCCAACACATATATTGGGATGGGTTTCCCTATTGAGTTATATCCTCAATAGGATGAGTCTTGATTCAAATTGCCTTTTTGGTTTGATCCTAAATCGGCCCTTTTTGTGACTGTCTCTGGCGCTTCCCTGTGATAGATGAATAATTTGCTCAGCAATCAATAATTACTCACCTTATCCTCAGCGGACATTTTTGTGGTTTTCTACCCAGTACCGGTAGTTGTAAATCCTACTTTCGTCCCCTAGCAGAGGTAACCTTTGTGGTTCATCCTGGTTGATGGCGGATTTTGCAGTTTTCTACCCAGTATCCGGTAGTTGTAAAGCCTATGTTATTTTTCCCCAGCGGGTCCTCTTTCATTTACCGTTTGCTGGTGATGTTTGTTGCTTCCCTTTTGATTGGTCATCATTATATACCTAGTTTGGTATCTCGATGCCTTTCTTTTCGGTCGACTTATCCTTTATTAACCTACTACCCAAGTGTGGATAATCTTCCATCCGAGTATATTATCTACGTTTTGACGGAAATAGATAATATATCTCATGCACTTTTCGGTCGAAGCCTTTTGTGTTTCTTCAGTTGAGTAAGATTCGTTGTCCCTTTACGGAATCGAATATTCTCCCCCCTTTTGTTTGGATAATTGCCCTATTTGCGCAATTTATCCCTAGTGAGTCATCTCTCGTCTACCCTGTTGTTACTGGTTATGTTTGTTTCTCCCTTGATTGGTCATTATTATATACCTAGTTCTGGTATCCCGATGCCTTTCTTTTCGGTCGATTTATCCTTTGTTAACCTACAACCCGTTTGTGGATAATTGTCCATGCGAGTATATTATCTACGTTTTGACGGCAATAGATAATATATCTCATGCACTCTTTGGTTGAAGTCTTTTGTTGTTCTTCCCCCAATTGAGTAAGATTCGTATTCCTTGTGGAATCGAATGTCCGTACTATAAACAAGTCTGCTTTTCCAGCTTTCTTCAGGATGATGAGTGTTTTGGCACCACACACCAATTCACGCCTCGGTCGATTTATCCTTTGTTAACGTACTACCCGTTGTGGATAATCTTCCATGCGAGTATATTATCTACGTTTTGATGGCAATAGATAATATATCTCATGCGCTCTTCGGTCGAAGTCTTTCTGTCCTTCCTCAGTCGAGTAAGATTCGTATTCCCTTGCAGAATCGAATGTCCATCCTATAAATAAGTCTGCTTTTCCAGCTTTCTTCAGGATGATGAGTGTTTTGGCACACAAACCAATTCACGCTTTGGTCGGTCACCTATTATATACCCACTAACCAGTATCCCTGGTGTTCCTTCCTTTCTGCTCCCTATTATGACTTTGGTCCCCTGTGGAGTCAGATTTTCCTGAGTTGAAATATACCTTTTTCAGGTCTTCCTCAAATGATTTGGTTGATTGATATCTCTCACCCTTATACCGGTCTTAGATATTCATTCTTCCTGAGCTTGTTACCCACTAACCGGTAACACCTAATCCTTTTGCTTCCCCTAGAGAGTCTTTTAGATTTCCCCAGCGGAGTTTATGTTGTGATCCTTCTTTTGCTGTGTTGGCGTATTCCCTAACACATGCATTTTCCCGGCAGGGATGTTATTCCAATCTTTCCCCAGCCTAAGTCCGGATTTTTTTATCCGAAGTATCCATTATGGATAGTTTCGTTGTGTTGGCGTATTCCCTAGCATATGCCTTTTCGAGTCAGTCCGAGTCTTTCCATTGGTTATTTCCCTTTGGAAACTCTTTTCCCCAGTAAAGTCTCCAGCTTTGAGTCGTGACCTGCTCACGCATTTTTATTTCTTTTCCATCCCCATGAGAGTCCCCGTTTGAGTCTCTATTCCTAGTGAGTGTATTACTCCAATGGATTGTCTTTTCTCCAGATGTTTTTTTTCTTCTTTGTGGACACATATCCATACAGAGATTGTTTGTTTTGCATACATACATTTGCATCATGAGGTCTCTCAGGGACCAAAATTTGTCTATTTGTTATTATTTAAGCCCATTCTACCTCGTCGAGACGAAGATTTTAACCTTCACTTCTCCAGCTAGAATGACCTTAGATAGGGGCATCTGTAAGACCCCAATTTTGTCCCTAAGATCCCTCACGGCATCATAGCATTGCATTGCATAACCTCAAGGATCATTGAGCATATTGCTTCCTTTCCCTTTGGGTAGGATCTTCTTTTGAGTGGATTGAGATCACCAGGCATTGCTTGAATTGTATATCATTGCTTTTCTCACTTTATTCACTAACCAAAAGCACAACAATATGTCATTAACATTTTCTTTTGTAGCTCAAGCAAGCATCAGGTCAATATCTTCAAGGATTTCCTTTGTACAAGATATGAGGAATTTTCTTGAGATGAGGACCACATGATTATTCTATGGAGCTTATATGAGCTAGGGTTTCATTTTGAAGCAATTTCCCCAAGTGGTAAAGGCTCAAATTCATTCAAAGCATGTCAAGGTCATCTAAGGACCAAACAGTCAACTGTACAGTCAACTGAGGGCTATGAAGTGGGGAAATGAGTTGAGACACCTCAATCATGTTCAAACAAGGCCCAATCATCATTTTAAACATCTATCTTGAAGATTAAAAGGTCATGGCAATAGTTACTAAAAATGGAAAATGACTTGTAATTCAAAGTTTCCAAAAATGGCAAGTGTTTGGTTCACATTCAACTTGATTTTCCAACATCAAAGAAGCTTCAAATGGATTTTTGGTGAACATGAAAGTTGTAGATCTTTCTCTCCCCTTTTCAAAAAGTCCTAGTTCATGATCATATTATGATTGGTTGAGAAGTTATGGCCAAATGATTACAAAGTGTGCATGGAAGTTCAACATGGCCTAACTTTTGCTACAAAACTCCAATTTGGTCCACTCTTTTTGCAAAATACTCCTCATGACCAAAACTTTCCAAATGAATCATTGCCTTGCCTGGGAGAAGCTCATATGCTTATCATTACTCAAGTGACCATTATGGAGAGAAATTTCACAATTCAAAATTGGTTGAAGATTCAAGCAAATTATCAATTCTATGTTGATCCTTGGATGATTTGGAGTGATTTTAAGGCCTTGCATAGCACTGTTCACGTGCACATGGCCATGCATAACCTCATTTGCATTTTTTGCACTTTGCTTCATATTTCCTTAATCATGATTAATCAAGCCTAATTTGGATTAGCAGCACCATTAACACACCATATAAATACCAAAACCCTAACTGTAATTAAAAAAAAGAACAGAATTTAGATCTCAAATTTTCCATTTCCCTCCAATTTTCTCTCTCTTCAATTTTCAAATTTCTTCACACAAACCTTCAATCTCTTTGCATATTCATGATCCTTGTGCAATTCTGAGCAAGATTCATCCATTGTTTATTGGAATTGAGCAAGATTTGGAGCAGTTCATGTACATGAACATGTTGATGGAAGTTGAAAATTAAGCTAGATTCGAGTGGTTTCAGTGGATTATTCTTACAAAAAGCTTCAATAGAGGTTCAAGGGAGAAGATCTGGAGATTTTGAAAGCTTGAGGACACGTGCACAACAACTGCCATTTCCAAGTAGGTTGAATTTGATCCTCACCTTTTGATGTTTTATCTATATAATTGTGTAGATCTGATTGTGTGGAGCATGCTGATATGATTACATTTGAATTTGGTTGAGAAATGAGCATGTGGTGATGAATTAAAGTTTTGATGTTGAAAATGTTTTGCTTCGATCCGTGCATGTTAGGAAGAATTAGTTGATTTGAACATGATATTTAGATTCTATGATGAAAGATCTTTCGCGTGATATAAGGTTGGCTTGAATTTGGAAATTTTGATGGAGCTCCGCCGCCTGGTTGGCTGGAGAAGACGGTTGTCACCGCCGTCTGCAACTGGCTAGGGTTTATGCCATGCTGGATCCACGTATTGCCTTACCTGTCTGTTTCATTGGCCTTGCTTCGTTTGATCTATGCCACGTATTGTTTGAATGCTGATGTAGCGTGCCAGCGCGTTTAATGAAACACTTCGTTTCATCTGGCTTACGTGTGTGCTGATTGTGCTGCTAGCGTAGCGTTTCCATTGGCTCTTGTTGTTTTGACCATGCCTTGTATGCATTGACCTGCTTGAGTGGCACGCTGATTGTGTAAATGATGCACTGCGTTTTGATCTTTGAATGTGGTCCATTGATGTGCTTTTCGCGCCAGATCCTATGGCTCTTATTTAATCCGAGTTTATTCAAATAACATTTTCCTTCCATTTCATTTTAATATTTCATTCATTTTACTCATCTTTAAAAAATCATAAAAAATAGTAGAATAGTCCAAATTGACTCCAATTTTTTTTCATAGTCTTGTTTTAATGCCTATTGCTTTTTGGTATTATCTTCATGATTTGTTTGTTGCTGGATTTTTAATTGTGAATTTTTGATTGAACCTTATGCCAAATTGATATGCTATGTTCATTGCTTTGTGAAATCTTCATCATTGAGCTTATTGATCTGAATTTTTGTATGATTGATCTTCACATGTGATATGAATTTTTGATGATTATTTTGGAATTTTTATCATATACTATCACTGTTTTTGCCACATGAAGATGTAGTGTGACAATTTGTGTCACATTTTTGGCTCTCAAATTGTGCATTTTTGTTCACCTATCATTTGAACTCTTCTGGATTTGATTTTTTGCATGATGCTTAGTCATACCATGAGGAGCTTGCATAAAAAATTTCATAGCCATTGGATGCTTTTCTGTTTTGATTTGATTTTCTAATTTGATTGTCCATTTTGTGCTCATTTGTTGGTCTTTGCATAGCATGAATCATTTGATGCCTTTGCTTTGTGAATTGATGTTGGTCCTTTTGAGGACATCTTGTGACATGTTTGAATGTGCATTATGCAAAAGATTGACTTCTGTTTTGATCATTTGATTTGATTATGAACCTAGTCTTTGTACTAGTGTTTTGTACATGAACTAATTGTGCTTTGTGTTTCAGGTTTGGACATTTAGCTTTGATGGTTGGTTTGTTCTCACTATGTGAGATGCACATGCCTTTGAGTACTAACTCTTGTTGTTTTGTAGGTTCTAATTGATGCTCATGAGTTCACTTGATTGCTTGAGCATTGTTCATTGAGTTGTAAATATTGGAAAGTTCCACTGTTTGTCTGTTGGTTTTCTGATTGAGATATTAACTGTTTAAGCTTTTGTACAGGTACATTAGTTGCTTGAGTTTAGCTCTTGCTTGAGCTTTGGATTGTGGTTGACACACCACTTTGGTAGCTATTCTCTTACTCCATGTAGTCTGGAAGTCCTGTCACCTTTTTGGCAGGCATTTGGCTGAAGTCCTCCTTATGGGGCTCTGTTTGTGTTTGTTTACATTTGTGCCAAAGACCTCCAAGTGAGGCATGTTACTTGATAAGTCCTCCTAAGTGAAGAGGCAATTGACAGATAGAAGGGATTAGCAATCAATCCCCTGTTATTCAGTGAGTCGTTCTTTATGCTCGCACTACGTGCTGATGATCTAGAACACGTACCCAAGATCTTTGTATAGAGTCAGTCAAGTGGAATAGGGTCCCTCTTTCTGGATCCCCACGCTTTCTTTGTCATAAGCTCACCCAGGCCAGGGTTAAGAGCATGAGGTCTCACCCTCATTTCCATTTTGATTAGCTTCACCCTAACTCTCAATGTTAGTGGTTAAGAGCTCCAGATTACCACTACAGTTTGCTTGTTTGTCGAGGTTGATATGACCCCTCTTGACTAAAGCCCACCCATTGCTTGAGCCACCTTGTATGTATATAGTGTGTGATGCTTGCTTTGTGTGTGTTTGCATTTGATGTTTGTTTGTTGGGAGTCAGATATAAGTCCATCTATTGGCATTCTGTTTCCTGTTTGTTGTTTGGAGTTAGATGTAAGTCCATCTATTGGTATTCTATTTCCTGTTTGTTTTTGAGAAGTTAGATGTAAGACCATCTATTGGCATTCTGTTTCCTGTTTGTTGTTTAGAGTTGGATGTAAGTCCATCTATTGGCATTCTGTTTCCTGTTTGTTGTTAGAAGTTGGATGTAAGTCCATTGATTGGCGTTCTATTTCCTCTTTTTGTGGTTCTCTTATGAGACTTTCTTATTGTTTATACCTTGTGTTGCCTTATTCCAAAGGATGGGACTTACTTGGATTATCCATATGATCTCAAGAGAGCAACCATGTTTGTGGCTTTATCCCTTATCCCCACCTCTTGCATGCTTAACCTTGATCCATCTTCTTCATCCCTAACCTAAACCAGAAAACTTTTGTGCAAGCATTTTCACTTGTTTTCAACATTAGAAACCTAGGCCTTATTCCTTTGATTTTCAAACCTTCTTTTCATAATACTCATTTTGAATTGAATCTTTAAGTCAACTTTGACCATCTTTGTACATATTTCTAATTGGTTAATTCAACTCACTTCAAATGTATTTTGTGGTTCCATATGTCCACTTCTTAATCAAATTTTTCATGCATTAGCCATAGGTTCGAGTTATCTCAATGGTTGATGTAAATCTCACCGCATCCTTAGTGGTTGGATCGTAAGCCTTCCATACTTATTATAGGGTTAACCCCTCACTAGTATGTCGAAGCCATCCTCACATGGAGGATTGTTGGTTTAGGTCGAGTTTTCTCCCTTTGATAACGAAAGACCTTAAGGCTTTTGTTTAAAATCAATCCACTCACTTGTTTTGAACTTTTTTACCCGAACTACGGGGTTTTGATCCTTATCTTTCATGAGAGGGTACGTAGGCAATGGGTTTATCGATCCAAACACCAAATGTAAATAAACTTGTATGTTCTTTTCTCATCTCTTCAATCATGTTTGCACAAAATATTTCACGAAAACAATAACATTACAACAAGTGCGAAAAGAGGTTCCCTAGGAGTACCTAGGATGTTGTGGGTGCCTAACACCTTCCCATGACATAACCAACCCCCTTACCCAGATCTCTGACCTTCTTTTACTAGTTTTGTTTGTAAAACTTTTAGGTTTTTTTTCGCTTTCTAACCTTTCCTTTGGATAAATAGAAGTGCGGTGGCGACTCGACTTTGGATGATTTACCTTGGATCTAGTTAATATTTCCAATGGTAACGAATACACCGCTACACCCAAACGTCAAATAATTCTACTTCTTGGATGTTCTTCAAAGGCATTTCGTCACGTCTTGAGATGTTTCCTACTTGAAGGATCTTAGTGTATGTCTTGGATGTGCTTGAATGTCCACCATAGGGTGAAGAGTGACAATGCTCTATGATGTTTCCAAATTCTTCTTCCGGGACACAACGTCGAAATATGTTATCAGTTTCTCTTTTGAAAAGGAGTGGCTCGTCCCAATAGAAATGTATTATATCTTTAAAGAACTTCTTCTGTTGATAGTTGAGGTCAGGTGGTACAATATCAGTGGCTAGATAGTTCACAAAATCAGCGTACCATAGTACTTTGCTAATTTCTGAAACGGTCCCAAGGTTGTCTCTATCAGGTTCAAGGGGAGCGGTATCTATCTTAACTATCATTCTGTCATAGGTGAAGTCATCATTTATAGGTAAATGATCTGGCTTTAAATGCTCTAATCTGGAAAGATGGTCAGCAACTACGCTTTATGTTCCTTTTTTGTCTCTAATGTCTAAGTCGAATTCTTGTAGTAAAAGGATCCACCTGAGTAATCTAGGTTTTGCATCCTTTTTGCTTAGAAGGTAACAGATAGTTGCATGGTCTGTATAGACTATAATCTTAGATCCTACAAGATAAGACCTAAATTTATCGATTGCGAAAACTATAGCTAGGAGTTCCTTCTCTGTATAATTTAATTGAGCGGCATCTAGGGTTCTACTAGTGTAATATATTACGTGTAGTTTGTTATCTTTTCTTTGCCCTAAAACAGCTCCTATAGCGAAATCGCTAGCATCACACATTATTTCAAAGGGTTTGGTCTAATCCGGGGTTTGTAGAATGGGTGCTGAAATTAATGCTTGTTTTAAATGATCAAAGGCTTTGATGCATTTTTCATCCAAAATGAATTCAATGTCTTTCATCAGAAGGCCAATTAGGGGTTTTGTTATTTTAGAGAAGTATTTTATGAAGCGTCGGTAGAAACCGACGTGTCCAAGGAAACTATGTACTTCTCTAAATGCCTTAGGAGGGTTAAGGTTTTCTATAACTTCTATTTTTGATTTATTGACCTCAATGCCTCTTTCAGATATTATATGTCCTAATACAATGCCTTCTTTGACCATAAAGTGGCACTTCTCCCAATTTAACACAAGGTTAACTTCTACGCATCTCTCTAGGATTTTCTCAAGGTTAATAAGGCAGTCTTCAAAGTCTAATCCACACACCGAGAAGTCGTCCATGAATACTTCCATAATTCCGTTGAGATAATCTGCGAAGATTGACATCATATAACATTGGAAAGTAGTTGGCGCATTACAGAGTCCAAACGGCATTCGTCTGTAAGCAAACGTTCTGTAAGGATAGGTAAAGGTTATTTTCTCTTGATCCTCGGGGTGTATGGGTATTTGGAAAAATCCAGAATATCCATCCAAATAACAAAAGTAAGAGTGTCTGGCAAGACGCTCCAACATTTGATCTATGAATGGAAGGGGGAAATGGTCTTTCCTAGTTGCCTTATTGAGCTTCCTATAATCTATGCACATACGCCATCCACCTTCTATGCGTTTAGCTACATGCTCTCCCTTCTCGTTTTGCACGACTGTGATGCCTCCCTTCTTGGGTACCACATGTACAGGACTTACCCACTTACTATCAGAAATCTGATAGATTATACCAGCTTCCAGTAGTTTAAGGACTTCCTTCTTTACTACCTCGCTCATCACAGGGTTGATCCTTCTCTGATGTTCTCTGGAAGGTTTTGAATCCTCCTCTACTGAGATCATGTGCATACACACGGATGGGCTAATACCTTTTAAATCAGAGATGTTGTACCCTAAGGCAGAGGGGTACCTTCTTAAAACATTCAAGAGTCGATTCGTCTCGTCTTGACTTAAGGTGGCACTAACTATTACTTGGCGGTTCATTTCTTCATCCAAGAACTCATATCTTAGGTTCTTGGGTAGTTCCTTAAGTTCTTGGGCTGGTTTTTGAGAATTAGGTGAAGGGCCTGGAGTAAGATCTAGACATTCGTTAGTGTGAGGTTTCGTTTCCTCTAACTCGTCATCTTTTTCGTTCAGGTTTGAAAATGGTTCGATCTTAGGTTCTCCTTGATCAAATTCTCTTATGCACTCATCTATGATATCGATCGCATAACATGCGTCTCCTAGAATTGGTGCCATCAGGAATTTCAAAAGAATTAACTCGATCTTTTCATCCCTTACTTCGAAGGTTAATTTCCCTCTTTTGACATCTATTATAGCTCTGACTGTTGATAAGAATGGTCTACCTAAAAGGATATGGATATCTTTGTCTTCTTTGATATCCATGACCACAAAGTATGTTGGGATATAAAGTTGACCGATCCTAACTGGGATGTCTTCTAAAATGCCTACAGGATACTTAACAGACCTATCGGCTAATTAAAGGGACATCTTAGTTGGTTGCAATTCTCCTAGGTTTAACCTTTTACATACAGCTAAGGGCATTAAACTTACACTAGCGCCTAAGTCTAGGAAAGCTTTGTCAATCACATGACTCCCTAAAATGCAAGGTATAAAAAAACTACCAGGGTCTTTCTCCTTCTTAGCAAATTTATCCTCAGAAATAAAGTTGCATTCCAAGGGTTTTGGATCGTCGAGCCTACGCTTGTTGGTTAAGATGTCTTTGAGAAATTTGGCGTAAGACGGAATTTGGGTGATAACTTTGGTGAAAGGAATCTCTACATGAAGCTTTTCTATCACTTTTATAAATTTTTGGTATTGGTTGTTAATTTTGGTTTGTTTAAGTCTTTGCGGATATGGGATTGGTGGTTTGTGTCGCATTACGCGAAAAACCGGCGGGAAACAAGACACAACAGAGCCGCCACCGTGCGTTATTTATCCCAAAAGAGGGAAAGGAAACGCTCAGAGTAAACCTGGGAAAAGAACATGGTCTCGCGACCAAAGAGAATGGGTTCGGGAGTCGGTTATGCGAAGGGAAGGTATTAGCACCCCTACGCATCCGTAGTACTCTACGGGATCCACGCACACTAGAAAGGAAAATTGGTTGCTAAACACTGCTCAAATATTCACACACACTGGCTGAAAGAAACGAAAGAGACTGACTGAAACTGGACTCGGCAGGATGTCGCATCCTGGGCCTACTTAGTCTATCAGGCATAGACATCAGAGTCAAAGTAGTTCGGACTGGGGAAACAACACATGCTCGCTAGGATGTCGCATCCTATGCATACGTATCTTCTCGGACGAGAGAAGAATCAGAGCATTCGTAGCTCGGCTGACACGCACACAAACAAACTAGACAAAGGCAAACATGGATCCTGAATGCCAATTGCTGGACTTACATCAGCATCCGAACCAAAACACACACAAAAAGGCAAACGTGGAGCCTGAATGCCAATTGCTGGACTTACATCAGCATCCGAACCAAAACACACACACACTGGAACCCAAATGCCACTCGATGGACTTACATCGGCTTCCAAGCACACAACAACACAACAGGTTGATAGGGAGTCGGGGACTCAGCCTATAACTGTCAAGCACGCATTCAAACAAACAGACAACAAATTGCTAAGGAGTCAGGCACTCGAGCCTAGTAACTGTCAGACAACACACACAAAAGAAAGAAAGGGCGCCCGGAGAGATCAGCTCAATCTCCTGCCTACATACTTCATCTGGTATGAAGATCAGGGCGATGTAGTTCCCCTACGCAGGGATAAAGGACTAGCCTAACCAGATAACAGAGGGAGACACAACTAGGGAGACTACGACTCGAGCCTAGATGTTATCATGCAAATCATCCCTAAGTTAAGGTTTCTAGCTAAACGGCACGCGGGCCAACCTATCCTAAGCATGGCTCACACAGGAAGCAAGCCACACACACACTTAACTTGCACAGGGAGCAAGCCAAGTAAAACCTACTTGCACAGGAAGCAAGTCAAACTATCCTAACCTGCACAGGAAGCAAGTCAAACTATCCTAACTTGCACAGGAAGCAAGTCAAACAATCCTACAAGCACAGATAGCACACACTATACACAAGCAAGTGGCTCAAACAAGGGTTAGGTTTTAGTCAAGGGGTCATATCAACCTCGACAAACAAACCTCTGGAACTGGGTGAATGTTGCTCTTAACCTTGCCATTGAGGGGCTAAGGTGAAGCAGATGAAAGGATGAAGTGAGGATGAGACCTCACAGCTCTTATCCCTGGCCAGGGAGAGCTCAAGACAAGAATGTGTGGGTTCAGAAAGTGGGAACCCTTTCTACACATTTAAAACTGACTCAACTGTACAATTGCACAAGATCTTGGGTTTGTATCTGCAATGCATCAACACAGTGGTGTGAGCAAAGCAGATGACACACTGAATAGTGGGGGATAGATTGCATATCCCTACCTTCCACCAATTGCCTCTTCACTTAGGAGGACTTTGACTCTATGCAAGGACAAAAGTAAACATCCACAAACATTGCCTCTTAAGGAGGACTTCAGACAGTTGCCTGGCCAAGTAACAGGCCAGGTCTTCCAGACTACATGAAGTAAAAGAGACATACCTCAATGCAAATTGCTTATACAAGCAAAGCAAAGCAAAAAGTTCACAAGGAACTAAGCAACTAAAGCACCTGAAACAGTCAAGCAGATGTTAGTATACAACTTCAAACAAAACAAACAGAAACAGACAACAACAGTCCATTAGAGGCACATGGATGTGCAGGGTACAAGGCTTATGGCATGTGAGCCAAGCCACCTACAAAACAAACAAGTTAGTCATGGCATTTAGGCAATCTCAATCAAAAGAAATTGGTCTCATTGGTCATTTGTTGGTCAACCTGAAAACACAAGCTCAAAGGTGAGTAGCAGGACCACTAGGGCAAGCCTAGGGTCAAAAGCGAATGAGAAAGTCAAAACAGCAAAGGATATCCAATCAAAGTAAAATTTAAGCATTCAAGAAACAAACTCAATTGGATTCACACTCATATCAATCACTATCATCATTTCATGAACAGTTTAGGTCAAAACATGGCAAACAGAAGCTCATATAAGTCAACAGCAAGACTTAACTCAAAAGCAATCTAAACATTTTCCAAAAATCATCAAATAAATCTTGATCAAACCTAACACATAGCATGGTAAGCATGTCAAATTTCATCCCATTTGGACAAGTGGAAGGCAGTCAATGAAAATCAGAAAGTCAAAGTAATTTTGAACATGCTCAATGAGGTCAACCAAACATGCATCAACTTAGAAAAATCATAAGTCAAGAATGGTGTATGATAAATGAATGGGACTAAAGCCATGGCAAAGATGAGGATGTCTAGTTATCTCATGCAAAATTTCATGTCCATCTAATAAAGTATGAGAATTTCACAAATGAAATGGGAACATGTGTCACACAAAGTCAACATTTGACTAGGCAGGGAGGAAAAAACTCAAACAAATGGAAAATAGTTCAAATAAATCCAAGAAAATTCACATGTAATCTAGACATACAAGAGTAGGTTCATGCAAAATTTGGGGTCATTTGGATGTAAGGAAGCATGTCAATGAAAATCATGAAGTTGGACATCAATGGTGTGACACAAATTGTCACACCCTAATTCAAAAAATCATATCTCACAAACCACAAATGATAAATTCACAAACTTTATACCAAAATCACCGTGAATGTGTCTAGTTTAAGCACAAAAAATTTGGGAGCCATTGGATACATTCTCATCATTTCACAATTGATTTGGCAAAGTGTACAAAATTTGGTCACATGTCACAAACCCTAAGGCCAATTAAAAATTACTCAACCAAAAAATCTGGAAAAATAATGATAAAAAACTAGAGATTGTGATGATCATTATGCAAAAATTCCCATGAAATTTGGATTTAAAATGAATGATCTATGAATTTTGTAAGATTGGCATGGTAAATGAAATAAAAATTGAGACTAAATGAATTAAAGTGGATTAAATAATAGGCGCTGTGGTAAATGACCAAAACGCCCCCCATGCTGAGTATGAAACCCAGCGTTTCATTAAATTTGCAAAGTCAGCGCCCTTTTTTAACATATATTTTGTAGAAGGCGCTTAATTAATGAATTGGCATTGCGCCCCAGTGGTAAAACACTTGGTATTTGAAGCAAAGGTCTGGGGTTCGAATCCCCCTCACCCTAGGCCTTTTGGCATTTATTTGGAAAGGCAAGGCACATACAAATGCTACAGTACAAATTGCAGAAAACATATTACTTACAGTAGCAACAGCAACGTATCCATCATGCTAAAATTTTTTTTCCAAAATTTTTTTTTTTCCAAATTAAAAAATAAAAACACCAATATGTGCATCTAAACATGCTCAAACCTAAACCAAACTCCATTAATCCCAAATCATGCTAAAATGGACAAATCAAGTAAAAATGTAAATGAACATCAAATTTGGATTTCAAATTTCTTTCTCGATTCTCAACCGTTTCCTTCGATTCAAAGCACAGTAAGCTCATGGCAAAAAGATCTACAAGATGTAGTTCATGATTTTAGAAATAGAGAGATTTGATATCTTACTTGATTTTGAAGAAATGAGTGAAACAGTTGTTGTTTTGATGTTATAAGCTCAAACAGATGTAGACTTATGCTCTAAATGATGAATGGTGAAGATGCTTGGGCTTGAAACAGCTTGAAATAGCTTTAACCAAACTTTGCCATTGATGATGCCTCTTTAAAACAGTAGAGGAAAAGGAGCTTCCAGTTGGAGAATGTTGTTAAAAATAGGTTCAAAATGATGAATAGATGTAGTATTAAGCAAGGCCAAGCTCAGTTCTTTGTGAGTTTTTTGACTGTTTGGGAAAATGCATAAAATGAAGTGTTTTTGGAGAGTGAAAAAAAATGATGTGCAGTGTGTTTTTCTGTATGGTATGGCTGCAATTCTGGTTTACAAATGACAGAAAATCTTCTGTTTTGATGTACAAGGTATGGTCCATGGATTTGTGGAGAGATATGGTGAAAATGTACTTGCCTTCCAAAATCTCAAGCAACTTGGCATGGCTTTTTCTGTTGGTTATCTTGCTGCAAATGAGGCTTCAAATGACAGCAAATGTGCTTCTAAAATTCTGTTTTAGAGAAGTACAAAGCAAGGTATGGTGGATAGTATGGATAAAGTGTACCTTGGCCACATTTCAAGCAAACTAGCATGGATACATGTACTTCATGGGAATGGGCTTTGCAAACATATTTTAAATGACATTTATGAGCTGTTCCAATTGGCCAAATGTAGAAAAAATGTTTATATCAAAAAGTCAACTCTTGGTCAAACTTACATTTAAATGAGAAAAGTCAAAATATGCCATTTTGATTGGTGAAGTTTTGGCTCATGAAATTTATATTTTTGGAAAGAGGGGATCAAATGTGACTTGTAGGAAAAAACCCCACCAAAATTGGCCAAACGGTTTGAGAGATATGGCCCTTTGAAGTTCAAGATTTTCTGAAATCGATTCGATCATAACTTGCCAACCACACATGGGAATTGAGAGTTCTAGGACTTTTTGGAAATGGGAGAACAAGATCTTCAACTTTCATGTTGGGCAAAAATTCATTTGAGGCTTGTATCAAAATGTAAGTTTGAGGATCAAGACTTTCCATTTATGGCAGGTTTCAGTTACAGGCCCAGTTTCCATTTTGGGAAATTTTTGATCTGGCTTCAAATTCTTCCATGATGGTGTTTGACATGATATATGATGACTATTTGGACATGAATGAACTCTCACAAACCAATTCCAATCATCCAATCACTGATTAAATGGACAGTTGACCAACAGTTGACTTTTAGGGTTTCTGTCTGATTGTGCATTGACTGATGACTTCCAAACCCTAATTCCTTGAGAATTTGACTTCAAATGATGTCCCAAGTTGTTTGAACTCTTGATTATTGACCATGGTGCCCAAATTCCACAAGAATGACCACCATCCACTGCTTTGACTGACAGTTGACTTTCTTTGACTTTTGACTGTCTGTGTGTGAACTGCTGACCTCTGAGCCTTCAACCCTTGACTTGAACACTTCAAATAGACCTCCAAGCCATGTGAACTTGTTGGACAAACCTCAAGGCCTTGATTCAATGAGAAATTCCTTTGCTTGCTTGGTTGACTGATCAGGAGATTAGTTTGACCTGATTCTTGATTGCTTGCTCTTGAGGCAACTGAGGGACAATGCAAATGCTATGCAATGGACCATGATATGCTATGACCTAGTATGAAAATGTATGTATAATGGTAGGTGCAAATTTGAGGTGCTACAGCTGCCCCTATTCAATCAGCTGGGAACCCGAATGGATGAGAGCAACGGCTGTCAGACTTTCAGGGTAAACAGGGATTGAATACCAAAGAACCGTAGAATTTGCACAGTACTGGATATGATACAAAAGAACCACGTCATTTACCGACGACGCCTGCAATTGACAGCTTCAGCAAAAGCAAAACCATTTACCGATGGTTGGAGAACTGGAAACTTGATATTTACCGATATCAACTTCAGCACGACCATTTACCGATGGCGGCTGGGGAAAAACAAACTTCTGAAAAGCAAAACCATTTACCGATGGTTAGAACTTGATATTTACCGATATCAACTTCAGCCAGACCATTTACCGATGGCTGCTGGGAAAACAGATTCGATGTTGAAAGGAAGCAAGACCATTTACCGATGGTGGCTTCAAAGAAACTTGACATTTACCGATGTCAACTTCAAACTGGCCATTTACCGATGGCTACTGTAACTGGGAATTCGACATTTACCGATATCGAAGAAATACGGGGCCATTTACCGATGGCATCTCCACTTGGGGAGGAACAAAATCTTTGTGGTGATACCAGACAAGACGTTTACCGACGACTTCTGGGGATTTTGATTTTATTGACCAGACATTTACCGATGACTGGGATGAGACTCGATGTTTACCGACATCGAAAGATGATGTTTACCGACATCAAAAGAAATGACCAGACATTTACCGATGACTGGGAATGAGAAATTAATTGGGGAGATACAAACAAATATTCGCAACCGGAAATCAGATAGGACATCTACAGATGACTCCACTGGGGATTTCTAGCTGGGGATTATCAGACGTTTACCGACGACTGCAGAAAAGACTGGATGTTTACCGACATCGAAAGATGATGTTTACCGACATCAAAAAATGACCAGACATTTACCGATGACTGGGGTGAGACTCGATGTTTACGGACACCGAAGCACTGGTGTTTACAGACACCAAAAATGATGACCAGACATTTACTGATGACTGGAGAGAATACCGATGTTTACAGACACCGAAACAAGTGGTGTTTACCGACACCTAAAATGATGACCAGACATTTACTGATGACTGGAGAAAATACTCGATGTTTACCGACACCGAAACAATGGTGTTTACCGACACCAAAAATGATGACCAGACATTTACTGATGACTGGAGAAAATACTCGATGTTTACCGACACCGAAACAATGGTGTTTACCGACACCAAAAATGAATAAGCACACGCGGGTGCTGGCATGACACTTACTGGTATCACAAAAACGACATCTGAGATATGTCAAGGCAAGGTTGACCACTTGCTGGGGGTCTCACTGAGGAGAAACAAACTTTCTGTCACCATCGGGTGAGGAAATAAACCTCTGTCACCATCGGGTGAGGAAATAAACCTCTGTGGGGAATAAACAATTTTGAATGCTGTCAAGAGCAACTGTAGCAGTCTTGCTGTGCTGATGTTGAATGAAATGATCCGCCTCTGCCGGGGATACGGTCTGGTGAAGTTAACACATGAATGCATATGTTTGAATTTTCTATGGCGTAATGCTCCATATTGAATGGGAATGCTACGCAATTTTTGAGGATGCAATGATCACTATATGCAAAATGCAAATGAACCCTGGCTAGGGAGCCGAAATGATCAGATACTCCAACTCTGTGGGGAGACTCCTCTTGGGGAACTACTCTGCGGGGAACTCTGCTTGAGGAATGGTAAAGCGACTTCACACTCATGTTGAAGAATAGCACTGCTGCTGGGGAAAGGTAAACTCCGCTAGGGTATATCCTTCAGTCCACAGGTAGGATAAATGCTAGAGATAACTTTCAATGAACCTGCCTCACTCGGCAAATACAGGCCTGCTGGGGATAGGCAATTCTTAGATCCGTTGGGGAACAGAAGGCACTATCCACAGACGTCTTCGCAGGGGAACATAGCTCCGATAGCTTCCAAACTTGCTTGGGGAAAAAAAAAATATCTGCTGAGGAAACGTCCTCACAGATGCCAACCTGAAAAACAGCACAACAAAATGCCCCCAGGGGATACATGGACAAGATACGCTCAAGTGTCCTCAACATTCAAAATGATTTTCAAATGTTTTATCTTCTGCAAGCTATTGTTTAGCCTCCATGTTTTTTATATGCAATGCTTATCAAAAATTCGGACATTTTGTAAACAAAACAGTAAAAATAAAAACAAGAGCTATTTATCTGAATAACGATTTTTATTGATTGAAAATGTGCCTGAAGAGGCAGATACATTGGGAAGCAATTCCTAGAAAGAGGTAATTGCTTACAAAAGGAAAAAATCTATCCTAATGGCAATGTGAACACGGCATCCACTATTTCCCAATTCTGTTATAACTCACAGATCATCAGTTTTCCTCCCAACTCCTTGCTTTCTGAGAAGAATGACTGGACAGATCACATCTTTCGAGATGGCAGACGACAAAGCTTGATGAAGTACAGACAACTCGGACTGTAGTCTTCGCTTTAATCCCTAATTTTTGCCTGGATCGCCCTTTCGGGTTTTCAATCCACCGGGATACCCATTCTTGCCTAAGCCGCCCTTGCGGGTTTTCGACTTACCGGGTGTACACATTTTTTTATTTTTATCCCTAACTTTTGCCCGAACCTTTTCTTTCTGTTTTTTGGTTCGCCGGGATGCCCTTTTTTTTGCCTGGACTTTTTTCTTTTTGTCCAGCGGGTCAATTTATGCGAAGTATTTTTTGACTACATCTGAGTTGACAGGAGATGGAAAATCTTCACCATCCATAGTTGTAAGCATCAAGGCTCCACCGGAGAAGACCTTCTTCACAACATACGGGCCTTCGTAATTAGGAGTCCACTTGCCCCTGTTATCTGCACCGGGAGGGAGGATCCTCTTTAACACTAGATCACCTATCTGATAACTTCGAGGACGCACTTTCTGATCAAAGGCTCGCTTCATCCTTCGCTGATACAACTGTCCATGGCATACAGCTGCTAAACGTCTCTCCTCGATAAGGCTCAACTCGTTAAACCTTGTTCGAATCCACTCGGCTTCGTCCAGCTTGACATCCAATAAAACTCTCAGAGAAGGAATCTCCACTTCAACAGGTAGGACAACTTCCATACCATACACAAGGGAGTAAGGGGTTGCCCCGGTCGACGTACGTACTGAGGTACGGTACCCATGCAAAGCGAAAGGCAACATCTCATGCCAATCCTTGTACGTAACGACCATCTTCTGCACAATCTTCTTGATATTCTTGTTTGCCGCTTCTACAGCACCATTCATCTTCGGTCTGTAAGGAGAAGAGTTGTGATGTTCAATCTTGAAGTCTTTACAAAGCTCTTTCATCATCTTGTTGTTGAGATTCGAACCATTGTCAGTGATGATTCTCTCAGAAATTCCATAACGACATATGATTTCTTTCTTGATGAACCGGGTAACAACTTGTTTGGTAACGTTAGCATAGGAAGCTGCTTCCACCCATTTGGTGAAATAGTCAATTGCAACCAAGATGAAGCGATGTCCATTCGAAGCAGTAGGCTCAATCTTCCCAATCTTATCGATGCCCCACATGGCAAACGGCCAAGGCGAATTCATGATATTCAGAGGGCTTGGTGGTACATGCACCTTATCAGCATAGATTTGACACTTATGGCACTTCCGAGCATACTTGAAACAATCGGATTCCATAGTCATCCAGTAATAACCCGCTCTCAACAATTTCTTAGCCATCGCGTGTCCGCCGGCATGGGTACCGAAGGAACCTTCATGAACTTCCTGCATTAACATGTCTGCCTCGGGTCTGTCCACGCATCTGAGCAAGACCATGTCAAAGTTTCTCTTATACAACACATCATCCTGATTCAAGTAGAAGCTTCCAGCTAGCCTCCTCAGGGTTTTCTTGTCATTCTTCGACGCACCTTCAGGATACTCCTGAGTCCTGAGGAAATTCTTGATGTCATAATACCACGGCTTCTCATCAATAGCATTAACAGACTCGGCTGCAAACACATACGCAGGCCTCTCGAGTCGATTTACCGCAACATGTGGCACATGATTCCACCAATGAACTTTGATCATGGACGACAAAGTAGCCAAGGCATCAGCCATTTGATTCTCATCCCGGGGGACGTGATACAACTTCACTTTCTTGAAGAACGTCAGTATTCTTCTGGTGTAATCTCTATACGGAATCAAATGCGGCTGATTCGTATTCCAATCTCCGTTGACCTGGTTGATCACTAGAGCTGAATCTCCAAATATATCAAGAGTTTTGATCCTCAGATCAATGGCTTCTTCTATCCCCATGATACAAGCCTCATACTCAGCTTCGTTGTTGGTGACGTCAAACGTCAATCTGGCAGAAAAAGGTATATGAGCACCTTTAGGATTGATCAATACTGCCCCAACACCGTTACCATTCATATTCACAGCCCCATCAAACATCAGTGTCCACTTGTCATCCGGATCCGGTCCTTCCTCGACAAGAGGCTCTTCGCAATCTTTCATCTTAAGATACATGATGTCTTCGTCAGGGAATTCAAACATCATAGGCTGATAATCTTCAATCGGTTGCTCGGCGAGGTAGTCTGACAGAATACTACCTTTGATGGCCTTCTGTGACGTGTACTGAATGTCATACTCTGTTAAGATCATCTGCCAACAGGCAACACGTCCGGTGAGAGCTGGCTTCTCAAAGATGTATTTTACTGGATCCATCTTAGAAATCAATAAGGTAGTATGGTTCAACATATACTGTCTCAGTCGGCGAGCAGCCCAGGCCAAAGCACAGCAAGTTTTCTCGAGCAGTGAATATCTTGTTTCACAGTCGGTAAACTTTTTGCTAAGGTAGTATATGGCATGCTCTTTTCGACCAGACTCGTCATGCTGTCCCAATACACACCCCATCGAGTTCTCAGTCACTGACAGGTACATTATCAGAGGTCTCCCTGGAACTGGAGGTATAAGGATTGGAGGTTTCTGTAAATACTCTTTTATCTTGTCAAAAGCTTTCTGACAGTCATCATTCCACTTGATCGCTTGATTCTTTCTGAGCAATTTGAAAATTGGTTCACATGTGGCAGTTAGATGAGATATGAACCTCGCAATGTAGTTTAATCTCCCTAAAAACCCACGGACTTGCTTTTCCGTTTTCGGTTCAGGCATCTCCTGAATAGCTTTGACTTTCGCTGGATCAACCTCAATCCCTTTCTCACTGACAATGAAGCCTAGCAGCTTCCCTGATCTCACCCCAAACGTACACTTGTTCGGATTCAACCTCAGCTTGAACTTGACCAGTCTGTCAAACAACTTCTGCAAATTAACCAAGTGCTCCTCTTCTGTCTGCGACTTCGCAATCATATCATCTACGTACACTTCAATTTCTTTGTGCATCATGTCATGAAAAAGAGTTGTCATTGCCCTCTGATAGGTAGCACCGGCATTCTTCAGCCCAAATGGCATCACCTTATAGCAGAACGTGCCCCAAGGTGTAATGAATGTCGTCTTTTCCATGTCCTCTGGCGCCATCTTGATCTGATTGTATCCGGAGAAACCATCCATGAAAGAGAATACCGAGGATTGAGCCGTATTATCAACCAATACATCAATGTGAGGTAATGGGAAATCATCTTTCGGACTCGCTCTGTTCAAATCCCGGTAATCGACACACATTCTGACTTTGCCATCCTTCTTCGGCACAGGAACGATGTTGGCCATCCATGGGGGATAACTTGTAACAGCCAAAAAACCAGCATCCCACTGCTTCTGAACCTCTTCCTTGATCTTAGCTGCCATATCAGGACTCGTTCTACGAAGCTTCTGCTTGACCGAAGGACATCCTTCTCTAAGAGGTAATCGATGCATCACAATATCTGTATCCAATCCAGGCATATCTTGATATGACCAGGCAAATATCTCCACATATTCTCTCAGCATCTCAATCAGCCTCCTCTTGACAGAGTCTTCTAAAGCAGCCCCAATCTTAATTTCCTTTTTGGCGTCCTCAGTACCCAAATTAATAGTTTCCAACTCCTCCTGATGAGGTTGGATGACCCTTTCCTCTTGCTTCAGTAGTCTGGCCAATTCTGCAGGGAGTTCACAGTCTTCCTCACTCTCCTCTTCAGCTTGGTAGATGGGATTGTCGAAATCATACTGAGCCATAACAGGACTGTTCATAGTGAATGCCATAAGATCGCTTCTGCATGTTTTATGCTTTGTTTTAGAAAAAGAGTTCGAGAAAGTCACAAAAAAAAACAAAAATATTGCCATTTTTTATTGTTTTGAAAAAGTGAAAACAAAAATAGAAAAAACAGGGATCACAAAGTTTGATTGCAAAAAATGTCCTTCATTAATGATAATCATTAAAACATGATGAGGCCCTACAAAATGAATCACTACGCCTTGGGCAGAACGTAGGATTTTCATGCAAAATGACAAAACAACAGAAAATTACTCTGTCAGAAGAGTAACTGGAACCACTTCTTCAGCCGTCCAGTTGTTGATAGACCCCCCTGGTGCACACGGGCGAACCCAGTTGTCCAGATCACAATCACTGTCACAGTCTTCACTACCGGTTGCAGAGACGTCGCCATGATTCATCAGCCCAGCGCTGGTAAAGGTACTCGGACCCGCTTGACTATTCTGCTCTGCTTGGAGAGGCTCGTAACCAACGCCAAATTTGTCTTCTTTGACAGGCAAATCCACCATCTTGCCCCAGCCTTCAACTTTGCCAGAATCAACAACCTCCTTAGCCTGCTTGTAAGAAATGATTGAAGCACCAGGCTTCTTCTGCTCAGCATACGCCACCTTCTCAAGAGCCACAGTCTCAAACGCCTGGCATAAGGTTTCATGGATCTCGCCATCCACCTCAACATATTTGAACGAGGATAGATGACTCACCAGAATCTCTTCTTCACCGCACACAGTCACAATCTGACCGTTCCAGACATACTTGAGCTTTTGATGGAGAGTCGACGAGACTGCCCCTGCTGCATGAATCCACGGACGCCCCAACAAACAACTATAGGCGGGCTGGATGTCCATAACATAGAAGATGACATTGAATACCTCAGGACCTATCTTCACAGGCAAGGTAACCTCCCCACACACAGAACGTTTGGAGCCGTCGAAAGCACGAACGATTAGGTCACTGGGATTAAGCACAAACCCTTCCGCGTCAATCTTCCTCAGAATCTGCTTAGGCAACACATTCAGCGACGACCCGGTATCTACCAATACGTGAGACAACACTGCCCCCTTGCATTCCATGGTGATGTGCAAGGCCTTGTTATGGTTTCTCCCTTCAGGCGGTAAGTCTAAGCTGGTGAATCCTACTCCATGCCTGGTTCTCACATTGGCCATCACACCCTCCAGTTGATTGACAGAAATCTCCTGAGGTACGTAAGCCAGATTCAACATCTTCAGCAAGGCATTACGGTGTGCCTCAGAGCACAACAATAGTGAAAGTATAGAAATCTTGGACGGAGTTTGATTCAACTGGTCTACAATCTTGTAGTCACTCTTCTTGATCATCTTCATAAACTCCTCCACGTCTTTCTCAAATGACCCCTCGGGCGCTTCTTTCTGAACAGGCTCCTCCTCGACCACAGCTTGTTTACCCTTTGCTCTGGCGAGAGCTTCAGCATTATTGTCCCTCAAAGGCTGTGGTGCGAACAGACGACCGCTTCTGGTAAAACCTCCTGGACCCCCTACATTATCCACAGCCGGACCAACAGTTGCAGGAACTCTATTCGGTACACCAATTGTCACTGGAGTTTGATTCACTGGTTTCGTCTGACTTTCAACCCTTCTGTTACTGCGATAAGCATTATCATACTTCCACGGCACGGCTTTACTATTCTCAACAGCCCTTCTTCCAGACGCAATGATAGTAGTTGGAGCACTGATGGTTACAGGCACAGGAATGGTAACTGGGGTACCATTTGTTGCAGGTGCACTGACGACTCTTTGTCCACGTCCTTCAGACGGTTTGAAGTAAATGGTGATGGTTGACACTGTTCCGCGATCTTTTACAGCCCTACTGAATTGCAAACAACCTTCATCCATCATACCCTGGATACCGGCCCTTAACTGGTCGCAACCATTCTCAGATTCTGTACAGCCCAAACAATCTTCATCACAGCCCGGGTAGATACCCCCATTCAGCAGACGGCTCTTCACAACTAGCAGAGAAGTCTGAACATCATCCACATTAACAACCAGTTCTTCAGCTTCTTTCCCTTCAATATTGTTCACTCTGTGCCCACTATGCTGAGGCATAGGGTTGTTCACGACGTTAGGCACTGGAGCGAAGTTGATTGCCTTGGCATCGATCAAATCTTGGACCTTGTGCTGGAGAGCTCGACACTTCTCAGTATGATGCCCTGGTGCCCCAGAGTGAAAGTCACAACGGACGTTGGCGTCGTATCCAGGAGGCAATACTGTAGGCGGAGCCATTGTACGCAGCTCAACCATCCCCAACTTGAGTAGTTCGGGTAACAATTCTGCGTAAGACATTGGTAACGGGTCAAATCTTCTATCAGGCTGCAACCTCTGTCTTGGCTGATAAGGACGTTGTTGTTGTTGCTGTTGTTGTTGTTGCGGTTGTTGAACCCTTTGTTGTTGTTGACGAGGTTGAGGTGCAGGAATGGTCACTGCAGCTACTGGGCGATATTGATCTATGTTTGCATTTGCTCTGTACACACCCCCTCTGTGTTGTACAGCGTTAGTCTCTCCTTCTCTACGGCGAGGTGCCCCAGAGAAGGGTTTCTTCGAAGATGAAGAAGAACCCCCATCATGAATCCTTCCAGCCTTGATTAAACTTTCAGTTCTTTCGCCACAGATGACGACATCAGAGAAACTACCGAATGGGCAGCTCCCCATCCGATCCATAAACACACCTTGAAGAGTACCAATAAACATATCTGTCAACTCCCTCTCCAGCATAGGGGTTGAACTCTAGCAGCCAGTTCACGCCACCTCTGGGCATACTCCTTGAAACTTTCATTGGATTTCTGACAAAGACTCTGCAGCTGAGTCCGGCTCGGTGCCATGTCCATGTTGTGTTTGTACTGTCTGAGGAATGCTTCACCCAAATCCCTCCAACATCTGATAGAATCTCTTTTCAAATCCATGTACCAGTCCAAAGAAGCCCCAGATAGACTATCTTGGAAAAAGTACATCCACATCTTCTCGTCGTCAGTGTACGCGGATATCTTTCTGTAGTAGGCCTGCACGTGGGTGCGAGGGCAGGAGGTACCGTTGTATTTGTCAAATGATGGTGCCTTGAACTTGTATGGGATTCTCAGACCTTCAACTAATCCCATGTTTGTAACATCAAAACCGAGGGAGTTCTGACATTCCATAGCTCTAATCTTCTCAGCAAGGGCCTCAACTTTACGATCTCTCGCATCATTTCTTCCCGGAACATCTCCGTCTTCGCTGAGCATAGAGAACAAATCTTCTTGTCTATCAACAATCGGAATTCTGTTACGGGCCGGAGCATGAATGACTCTGGCATTAGCAGCATCTGGAGCGATTGGTTGACCGTCGATTCGAATACCCCCCAACTCATCACCTACAGCATAGTTGTTGATGGCAGCAGCAGGAGTGTCAGGGACTGGGTTCCCCTCTGGCGGAGCATGGTTGGGCGGTGGAGTTGCAGCTTCTTGCCTCTGAACTAGAGCTCGGAGTTCTTCTTGTCCTTGCGCAACCCCTTGCATCATGTGCATAAACTGGGCCATGTTAGCCCTCATCTCAGCTAACTCGGTTTGAAACTGGTCCATATTCCTCTGATGGTTGAGTCTCGTTGAGTAGCGGTGCGGTCTTTGATCAGCTATCCTGCCTGGACACAGGAATCACAGTGAGAAGTCGGCACAAGAACACCTGTTATGCAAATGAGATGAGTATGATGCTAAATGATGCGTATGATGCACATGATATGCTCATTTCTCAGGCATTCAAAGAGCCTGACCCATCCTGAAAAGATGGCAACCTGCAACAACAAGAGAACAAAAGATACAGGGAAATACTGACAACCTTATCTATTAATAAGGGTAAACAGGTCGTGCAACCAAGTCGACCGAACATTCGAATAATCAGAGTACAAAGAAATGAATCCCATCCAACAAGCCTGGAGGTGATTCTCATCAAAAAGATCCAAAACGGAGTACAAGCAAATGAATCCCTTCCAACAAGCCTGGAGGTGATTCTCAACAAAATACAACAAAGATACTATCTAAGACAGACGGTCTTCCGGAATGAGGGTCTTCAGGTAATGGCACTGGTCTATCAACAGTGTGCATTCTGAACATTCTGGTAGAGGGGTGATTTTCTCCTTCAGTTGTCTTCTAAGCTCCAAGACTTCTCCTTCAAGATAGTCCTCTGATTTCTGTCTCAACTCCATCTCTTTCTTCAACTGAGTGTCTTTGTCTTTGAGTTGCTTCTCTAGGTCTCTGATCTTCTTCTGATAGTTGACTTCTGCTCTCTGCAACCTCAAACACTCCCTATGCTCTGCATCCAACATGGATTCCATCTCCTCATATGATCTCTTCTTGCTCCGTGCTCTGCTAGCATCCTCTCCTTGCACTTCCCTGAGTTGATGGGCCAAGTGCAGCTTATCAGCCTTAGCTTTGTATAGTTCCATCTGAGTGTCTTGCTCTTTCTCTCTCAACCGACGATTCTCCATCAGGGCTTGCTTATAGTGCTCAGCAGGTACACTATCAGCGAGAACCAAGGGTGGTTGCTCTTGCAACGGCTCCATCCTATCGTAGGGTAGCAGCAAAGTTTCCACTCTCTTCTTTACCCAATCAGTGTAATCGGGCATTGCAATGGCAAACTTCTTCCCTAAGACGGATCCATCCTTCGCTTCAACAAATTTCCAGGCTCTCCCAATCTGCTCCAACTTAGCAGGGTCAGTACGCTTCTCAAAATACACACTCTCAACTACCTCAGCTTCAAGTGGCCTTCTACTCATGACAAATCCTAGCTGGCGAAGAGAAAGAACTGGGTTGTAATTGATGCAACCCTTGGTCCCTACGAGTGGCACATTCCGGAATTCTCCACAGCTCATAATGACGTTACGCACATCCATCCGGTAAGATTGCCACCTGATATCATAGGAGGTAAGGGACATAACCCTCTGGGTCCACTTCAGAGTGCTCTGGGTATCCACAAATGGTCCACCGGCTGGCAGAAGAGACATGAACCATTTGAACAGAAGAGGTAGGCAACACCTGATGGCTCCACCCTTACCATGCCTACTGTGGATGGCATAGTAAGTATCAGCTAGAAGGGTAGGGACTGGATTCCTTCCAATGAAGATACTGATAGCTGCATGGTCAACAAAATTTGGCATACTGGGAAATAGGACAATCCCATAGATCATGGTGGCAAGCTGCGCGTGAAAAACTTCCCAATTCCCCTTCTCGGCTTCATCTCTAGCAACTCTCAGAAGGAACTTCAACGGCAGACCCACAACTTCCCCACAGGGCTTCCAATTCTCACCAACTTCCTTGACATTCATTCGTAGAGCTCTGGCAATCAATCGGAAATCGACCTCCTTTGGGACGTCCAAAAAGGGAATCTGATGCTGAATAGGGATACTCAACAGGATAGAATACTCCTCGAGAGTAGGTGCAAGCTGATAATCCTGGAAAGTGAAGCATCTGAGCTCTGGGTCATAAAACTGTAGCAGTGTCTGCAGAGGCACCGGATCCACTACTGTCTTCAGTACTGTCAAGATATCTCCATACGGTCCAACGAAATTCTTCAGACGATCATCTGTCACAAAGCTACCCAACTCAATCAGTGAAGTCAACGGCTCACGATGAAAGCTGTAGGAACAGGTCTTCCGCTTCGGCTCGGGGACCGTTGCCATCTCTATCAGTAGACAAGCTCTGGAATGTACCTGAGAAATGATATGCATGCAGAGATTAGTTTTTTCTTTTTTTTTTTTTGTTTTTTTTTTTTTTTTGTTTTTTTTTTTTTTTTTGATTTTTTTATTGCGTTTCTTTTGAAAAATAAATATGCTATGATGCAAATGATGCAGACTGGACTGGCTGGTTGTGCAAACTCTGATACTAGGTCAAAGCTTCAGTCAAAATCAGAACATAAATCCCACTTAAGGTTTACTGAACACTGTCTGAACACAAAGTCACCATCAGAACCAAGTCACCAACAGAACCGAGTCACCAACGGTACCTGTAATGAATAACCCTTCCCCACTCACGGGTGTAGTCTAGGCCAGGGTAAAGCTTGAGAGAAACGCAACATAAATAACCTTTCGCAGAATACTGTCATATACACACCCGAAGTATGTAACGACAGCATCCCACCAGGGTCTGAACTGCTCGTGATATCAATGTTCCGCTAAGTGGCGCCATACCACCCGCTTCCCATGAATCACTCTATTCCTAGGTATCCTAGATTGCACTCATGGTCTGGGTATTGGACCTTTTACCTCAACTGACTCCCCCCCCACACAGAGAGAAACAAACAACCAGCCAGGTGAACAGATGCAAACATCAATGCAAACATAAATGCAAACAATAGACAATGAATGCAAACAATAAATAATGAATGCAAACAATAAATAATGAATGCAATTAATAAACACAGCACAAAGCAACCAAAACCCTAACCTAGAGAGCGCTAGGAGAGACTCGCTCAGGGAAGATGGACCAGCATAGGTCAACTTCTCTATTGTCCCCAGCAGAGTCGCCAGCTGTCGCATTACGCGAAAAACCGGCGGGAAACAAGACACAACAGAGCCGCCACCGTGCGTTATTTATCCCAAAAGAGGGAAAGGAAACGCTCAGAGTAAACCTGGGAAAAGAACATGGTCTCGCGACCAAAGAGTATGGGTTCGGGAGTCGGTTATGCGAAGGGAAGGTATTAGCACCCCTACGCATCCGTAGTACTCTACGGGATCCACGCACACTAGAAAGGAAAATTGGTTGCTAAACACTGCTCAAATATTCACACACACTGGCTGAAAGAAACGAAAGAGACTGACTGAAACTGGACTCGGCAGGATGTCGCATCCTGGGCCTACTTAGTCTATCAGGCATAGACATCAGAGTCAAAGTAGTTCGGACTGGGGAAACAACACATGCTCGCTAGGATGTCGCATCCTATGCATACGTATCTTCTCGGACGAGAGAAGAATCAGAGCATTCGTAGCTCGGCTGACACGCACACAAACAAACTAGACAAAGGCAAACATGGAGCCTGAATGCCAATTGCTGGACTTACATCAGCATCCGAACCAAAACACACACAAAAAGGCAAACGTGGAGCCTGAATGCCAATTGCTGGACTTACATCAGCATCCGAACCAAAACACACACACACTGGAACCCAAATGCCACTCGATGGACTTACATCGGCTTCCAAGCACACAACAACACAACAGGTTGATAGGGAGTCGGGGACTCAGCCTATAACTGTCAAGCACGCATTCAAACAAACAGACAACAAATTGCTAAGGAGTCAGGCACTCGAGCCTAGCAACTGTCAGACAACACACACAAAAGAAAGAAGGGCGCCCGGAGAGATCAGCTCAATCTCCTGCCTACATACTTCATCTGGTATGAAGATCAGGGCGATGTAGTTCCCCTACGCAGGGATAAAGGACTAGCCTAACCAGATAACAGAGGGAGACACAACTAGGGAGACTACGACTCGAGCCTAGATGTTATCATGCAAATCATCCCTAAGTTAAGGTTTCTAGCTAAACGGCACGCGGGCCAACCTATCCTAAGCATGGCTCACACAGGAAGCAAGCCACACACACACTTAACTTGCACAGGGAGCAAGCCAAGTAAAACCTACTTGCACAGGAAGCAAGTCAAACTATCCTAACCTGCACAGGAAGCAAGTCAAACTATCCTAACTTGCACAGGAAGCAAGTCAAACAATCCTACAAGCACAGATAGCACACACTATACACAAGCAAGTGGCTCAAACAAGGGTTAGGTTTTAGTCAAGGGGTCATATCAACCTCGACAAACAAACCTCTGGAACTGGGTGAATGTTGCTCTTAACCTTGCCATTGAGGGGCTAAGGTGAAGCAGATGAAAGGATGAAGTGAGGATGAGACCTCACAGCTCTTATCCCTGGCCAGGGAGAGCTCAAGACAAGAATGTGTGGGTTCAGAAAGTGGGAACCCTTTCTACACATTTAAAACTGACTCAACTGTACAATTGCACAAGATCTTGGGTTTGTATCTGCAATGCATCAACACAGTGGTGTGAGCAAAGCAGATGACACACTGAATAGTGGGGGATAGATTGCATATCCCTACCTTCCACCAATTGCCTCTTCACTTAGGAGGACTTTGACTCTATGCAAGGACAAAAGTAAACATCCACAAACATTTCCTCTTAAGGAGGACTTCAGACAATTGCCTGGCCAAGTAACAGGCCAGGTCTTCCAGACTACATGAAGTAAAAGAGACATACCTCAATGCAAATTGCTTATACAAGCAAAGCAAAGCAAAAAGTTCACAAGGAACTAAGCAACTAAAGCACCTGAAACAGTCAAGCAGATGTTAGTATACAACTTCAAACAAAACAAACAGAAACAGACAACAACAGTCCATTAGAGGCACATGGATGTGCAGGGTACAAGGCTTATGGCATGTGAGCCAAGCCACCTACAAAACAAACAAGTTAGTCATGGCATTTAGGCAATCTCAATCAAAAGAAATTGGTCTCATTGGTCATTTGTTGGTCAACCTGAAAACACAAGCTCAAAGGTGAGTAGCAGGACCACTAGGGCAAGCCTAGGGTCAAAAGCGAATGAGAAAGTCAAAACAGCAAAGGATATCCAATCAAAGTAAAATTTAAGCATTCAAGAAACAAACTCAATTGGATTCACACTCATATCAATCACTATCATCATTTCATGAACAGTTTAGGTCAAAACATGGCAAACAGAAGCTCATATAAGTCAACAGCAAGACTTAACTCAAAAGCAATCTAAACATTTTCCAAAAATCATCAAATAAATCTTGATCAAACCTAACACATAGCATGGTAAGCATGTCAAATTTCATCCCATTTGGAGAAGTGGAAGGCAGTCAATGAAAATCAGAAAGTCAAAGTAATTTTGAACATGCTCAATGAGGTCAACCAAACATGCATCAACTTAGAAAAATCATAAGTCAAGAATGGTGTATGATAAATGAATGGGACTAAAGCCATGGCAAAGATGAGGATGTCTAGTTATCTCATGCAAAATTTCATGTCCATCTAATAAAGTATGAGAATTTCACAAATGAAATGGGAACATGTGTCACACAAAGTCAACATTTGACTAGGCAGGGAGGAAAAAACTCAAACAAATGGAAAATAGTTCAAATAAATCCAAGAAAATTCACATGTAATCTAGACATACAAGAGTAGGTTCATGCAAAATTTGGGGTCATTTGGATGTAAGGAAGCATGTCAATGAAAATCATGAAGTTGGACATCAATGGTGTGACACAAATTGTCACACCCTAATTCAAAAAATCATATCTCACAAACCACAAATGATAAATTCACAAACTTTATACCAAAATCACCGTGAATGTGTCTAGTTTAAGCACAAAAAATTTGGGAGCCATTGGATACATTCTCATCATTTCACAATTGATTTGGCAAAGTGTACAAAATTTGGTCATATGTCACAAACCCTAAGGCCAATTAAAAATTACTCAACCAAAAAATCTGGAAAAATAATGATAAAAAACTAGAGATTGTGATGATCATTATGCAAAAATTCCCATGAAATTTGGATTTAAAATGAATGATCTATGAATTTTGTAAGATTGGCATGGTAAATGAAATAAAAATTGAGACTAAATGAATTAAAGTGGATTAAATAATAGGCGCTGTGGTAAATGACCAAAACGCCCCCCATGCTGAGTATGAAACCCAGCGTTTCATTAAATTTGCAAAGTCAGCGCCCTTTTTTAACATATATTTTGTAGAAGGCGCTTAATTAATGAATTGGCATTGCGCCCCAGTGGTAAAACACTTGGTATTTGAAGCAAAGGTTTGGGGTTCGAATCCCCTTCACCCTAGGCCTTTTGGCATTTATTTGGAAAGGCAAGGCACATACAAATGCTACAGTACAAATTGCAGAAAACATATTACTTACAGTAGCAACAGCAACGTATCCATCATGCTAAAATTTTTTTTCCAAAATTTTTTTTTTTCCAAATTAAAAAATAAAAACACCAATATGTGCATCTAAACATGCTCAAACCTAAACCAAACTCCATTAATCCCAAATCATGCTAAAATGGACAAATCAAGTAAAAATGTAAATGAACATCAAATTTGGATTTCAAATTTCTTTCTCGATTCTCAACCGTTTCCTTCGATTCAAAGCACAGTAAGCTCATGGCAAAAAGATCTACAAGATGTAGTTCATGATTTTAGAAATAGAGAGATTTGATATCTTACTTGATTTTGAAGAAATGAGTGAAACAGTTGTTGTTTTGATGTTATAAGCTCAAACAGATGTAGACTTATGCTCTAAATGATGAATGGTGAAGATGCTTGGGCTTGAAACAGCTTGAAATAGCTTTAACCAAACTTTGCCATTGATGATGCCTCTTTAAAACAGTAGAGGAAAAGGAGCTTCCAGTTGGAGAATGTTGTTAAAAATAGGTTCAAAATGATGAATAGATGTAGTATTAAGCAAGGCCAAGCTCAGTTCTTTGTGAGTTTTTTGACTGTTTGGGAAAATGCATAAAATGAAGTGTTTTTGGAGAGTGAAAAAAAATGATGTGCAGTGTGTTTTTCTGTATGGTATGGCTGCAATTCTGGTTTACAAATGACAGAAAATCTTCTGTTTTGATGTACAAGGTATGGTCCATGGATTTGTGGAGAGATATGGTGAAAATGTACTTGCCTTCCAAAATCTCAAGCAACTTGGCATGGCTTTTTCTGTTGGTTATCTTGCTGCAAATGAGGCTTCAAATGACAGCAAATGTGCTTCTAAAATTCTGTTTTAGAGAAGTACAAAGCAAGGTATGGTGGATAGTATGGATAAAGTGTACCTTGGCCACATTTCAAGCAAACTAGCATGGATACATGTACTTCATGGGAATGGGCTTTGCAAACATATTTTAAATGACATTTATGAGCTGTTCCAATTGGCCAAATGTAGAAAAAATGTTTATATCAAAAAGTCAACTCTTGGTCAAACTTACATTTAAATGAGAAAAGTCAAAATATGCCATTTTGATTGGTGAAGTTTTGGCTCATGAAATTTATATTTTTGGAAAGAGGGGATCAAATGTGACTTGTAGGAAAAAACCCCACCAAAATTGGCCAAACGGTTTGAGAGATATGGCCCTTTGAAGTTCAAGATTTTCTGAAATCGATTCGATCATAACTTGCCAACCACACATGGGAATTGAGAGTTCTAGGACTTTTTGGAAATGGGAGAACAAGATCTTCAACTTTCATGTTGGGCAAAAATTCATTTGAGGCTTGTATCAAAATGTAAGTTTGAGGATCAAGACTTTCCATTTATGGCAGGTTTCAGTTACAGGCCCAGTTTCCATTTTGGGAAATTTTTGATCTGGCTTCAAATTCTTCCATGATGGTGTTTGACATGATATATGATGACTATTTGGACATGAATGAACTCTCACAAACCAATTCCAATCATCCAATCACTGATTAAATGGACAGTTGACCAACAGTTGACTTTTAGGGTTTCTGTCTGATTGTGCATTGACTGATGACTTCCAAACCCTAATTCCTTGAGAATTTGACTTCAAATGATGTCCCAAGTTGTTTGAACTCTTGATTATTGACCATGGTGCCCAAATTCCACAAGAATGACCACCATCCACTGCTTTGACTGACAGTTGACTTTCTTTGACTTTTGACTGTCTGTGTGTGAACTGCTGACCTCTGAGCCTTCAACCCTTGACTTGAACACTTCAAATAGACCTCCAAGCCATGTGAACTTGTTGGACAAACCTCAAGGCCTTGATTCAATGAGAAATTCCTTTGCTTGCTTGGTTGACTGATCAGGAGATTAGTTTGACCTGATTCTTGATTGCTTGCTCTTGAGGCAACTGAGGGACAATGCAAATGCTATGCAATGGACCATGATATGCTATGACCTAGTATGAAAATGTATGTATAATGGTAGGTGCAAATTTGAGGTGCTACAGTTTGTATGGGGGCGGTGGTTTGTAAGTTTTATCCTTGGCTTCACCTTCTTGGTTGGTTTGTTTCTCGGGTTCCTCCGGTTCCTCTTCTTGGTTGGTAGGTATGGAAGTTTTGGACTCGCTCATTGATGGGTTACGAGCCCCTTCGTAAGCGGTCCTACTTTGTAATGAGATAGCATTAGCTTGCCCTCGAGGGTTTGGTTGAGGTTTTCCAGGGAATTGGCCTCCAAGTGTAGTTTGTGGGGCTTGGTTTTGTACTACCTGTGAGATCTGGGTTTCAAGCATCTTGTTGTGAGTGATTATCTGATCAACCTTGGTTCCTAATTGCGTTATAAGTTCGTTTACATGAATGTTTTGGTTTAGGAATTCTTTATTTTGCTGAGTCTGGCCCGATATAAAGCTCTCCATGATTTTCTCAAGGTTAGACTTCTGGGGCACAACTTGCATAGGTTGGTTTGGTTTTTGGGCTTGATAACCTTACGGTCTCTGAGGTGCATGATTTTGGATAGGGTTCTGGTTTTTATAGGAGAAATTTGGATGATTCTTCCATCCAGGGTTATAAGTGTTTGAAAATGGGTTACCTTGGGCATAATTCACTTGGTCAGTATTCAGTCCGTTCAAAAGGTTACACTCCGCCGATTCGTGTCCTTTAGATCCACAGAGTTCGCACTATGTGTGGACTACTGCTACGGTGTTAGTGTTTGTAGACATATGTTCGATCCTAAGGGATAAAGAGTCCATTTTCGCCTCCATCCCGTCTAGAGAGCTTACCTCATGTATTCCACCTTGGGTCTCCTTTTTCTCTATTGATGCTCGTTTAGTTCCCCATTGGTAATGGTTTTGGGCCATTTCCTCAATTAGGTCACAAGCTTCTGGATAAGGTTTGTTCATCAACGCGCCACCAGCGGTAGCGTCAATGCTCATCTTGGTGTTATAATGGAGTCCATTGTAGAAGATATGAACGATCGACCATTATTCTAGGCCATGGTGTGGACAGACTCTTAATAGCTCTTTATATCTCTCCCAAGCTTCGAAAAGAGATTCTCCTTGGTTTTGAGCAAATCTAGTTATTTAGTTTCGAAGAACAACAGTCTTACTAGGGGGGAAATATCTAACAAGGAATACTCTCCTAAGGTCTTCCAAGGTAGTTATTGAATTAGCTGGAAGTGAATCTAGCCATGAACGTGCTCTATCCCTGAGGGAGAAAGGAAATAATCTTAAACGGATCGCATCGGGTGAAGCGCCGTTAGATTTAAAGGTGTCGTCTAGTTGGTTAAAAACTTTTAAATGTTGATTCTGGTTCTCAGTAGCGAGACCCGCGTATTGGTTATGTTGCACTAATTGCAACAAAGACGGTTTTAGTTCGAAATTGTTAGCAGGAATAAGGGGGTTTACTATACTCGAACTAGGTTCCTCATCAGAGGGTTGGGCGAATTCCTTAAGAGGTCTCCTATCGCGATTCTCGGCCATAGCTTTCTTAATTCGGATGAGTAAGAGGCGTGTACGAGTATAACGTTCGGGTTCCGCTAAAAGATCTACTAAATTTCCGGTACTACGGGTTCTTCACATTTACGGATAATAATGCCTTAGTCTATACGTTGTAATAACAGGGTACGAAATTTGACGAAGTTGGTCCCCGGCAACGGCGCCAAAAACTTGATCGTATGTTATTCACAAGTGCACGAATTACGTCAAAGTAATATAAAAGAATATCGATCCCACTGAGACCAATCGTCAATCTATCGATTACTATCGTTACGGTGTTTATCTAAGACAGTATACAAGAGATATTGGTTTTGCCAAATAATGGTAAATAATAAATGCAGGTAAAGACAGGTTGAATGTATTTCACGTCAGTTAAGTGATGTTTCGATTGTCTAAATAGAAATACTTATGAGGCAATATTTTCTACTCTTGAAAATAATCCATTTAACAGGAATTGTCGCTTACGCGTATTCAGAACCGAGTTTACCCTAAATTAAGGCATTTTATTGTCACTTATAAAAGGTGCGCAGAACGCTAAAGTAGTAAACCTATTTTTAAGAAATGAGACTCGTAAACTTAGTTGAAAAGTTATTTTGATTTGGAAAGTTTACCCAAGGAGTTTCCTGATTTTAAATCTATCCAAGGACTCTGCACAATCTTCTGCAAATTTGATTTCAATTAGATCAAATGTTTCCTAAAATGTTTTGACATCTTTACTTCGTAAACAAGTCAAGGAAAAATAGTCTTTTGCTTTTTTTTAACCTATCTACTTGACTCACATATTTCGTGAACTAAATCTTCAGCGTATCTTTAGATATCTCATAAAAGGAAACAAATACTACAAGATACTAAAATAGGTCATAGTCCAATGTTGAACCAACATGTCAGGACATCTTGTTCTCCATCTGACTAGAATACTTGTTTTCCAAAATACAACCAATCACTACATACCAGACCTAACAAGTCTCATTCACAAGATATGAGATTAATGACTATTTGGACAACCCTCTTACTTTAGAGGAGGGTGAAGAGTGTGCTTACTACAACAGGTTGCATCATGCTGATTGGAACATAGAATTGATCAAAGAAGCTTTGATTTTTCCGAGAAGGTCGTATGTTGTGAATGCTTTGGGGTACTCATGACTGTGAATGCTCAGGTACTCATGACTCTTCTCCTTTATAACATAAGGACCATGAGTCATACATCATCCATTCCTATAGATACTACTTGTTTGTTGTACTACATTTTTAATGAGAGGCATGTGGATGTCGCTCGGGTTATTTATATGGAGATCAGAATGATTTCCTCGAGTGGTCATAGGTTTGGTACAAGAACTTCAACCACCTTAGCTTTTCCAGGACTTATTATAGGTTTATGCGGGCGTGTTGGTGTTGCGATTTATTTGCTGGTTCATGGAACCATTGAGGGAGTTGTGAATGATCACTAAATTCTTAGACATTGTACGCCTAGAGGACAACTTCCCGCAGACGCAACACAACCACCACCACCACCACCTCATGTGCAGTAGTAATATGATCAAAAAGTCGCATGCATATAAATTTGGGATATGCTTCAGGAAAACCAGAGATCTTTTTCTTACTTACATGATTCCATGCGCGAGTTACAGTTGCAAACTCGCGAGCCTCATGTTGACCACCCTTTGCCTACCAAATATGAATTTTCTTCTTTTGTTGATTGGCCTGGGGATAGGATATTTCATTTCGTAGGGGAAGTTGGAGGTAGCAATTTTGGACATACTGGCAATGCTGAGGATGAGTCTAGTGGAGAGACCATTGGCCTAGAGTAGACGAGTGATAGTGATGAGGATTAGGTGGTTTGATCATCTTTTTAGTAATTATTGTTTATTTTGAGTAGTATTTTTATGTTGTTTTTTAATGAAATTGTGTTGTACCATCCTTTTAAGGATGAGGATTTGTGAACACCTTAGGGGCATTACATGTCGCCTTGATATTTCGATACACCATGTTTTGGTGGTTTATGAGTAATATATTAAGTTGTTAATATAAGTTTTATAGTCTATGTGGTGTAGTTAATTTAAAGTCTAGTTTCAATTAAGTTGAATATTTTGTGTTTGTTTCTAAGTTTTAATAACTTGAAGAAACCAAGTGATCATTTCAAGATTAAATGGACCAACATGCAATTGAGTTGTAATGATAGTGCTTAAAAGAAGTAACAAGTAAAAGGTACACGTGTATTTTCTTTCTAAGCTTAGCATGAACTTGAAACATTGATTTGTACAAACATCATACCATGAAAAAAAATTCAGTGCATGTTCATAGATGAATCGCTTTAGATCCTAAAAAAATGTGAGGAAGCTATCCATTATGCATTAAATCTAGGAGACCAACATTCCTTGTTTTACCTCGATCTTATTATGTTTAATCATGCATTTATGTTGATTTATTTAAAAGCATGAAAGTGATCAAGGAAATGTTTTTAATTGAGCATAACCACTTGGCCTAGAAAAAGCATCAACCCACCTTGTGACTGAGTGAGAATTCGTTTAACCCCTTTGAACTTTTGTTTCATGATACATATTGATGATTGAATTGTAAAAATTGTACATGAAAAATAAGTTCATCATTGAGTTGTGAAACGCATCTTGATTTTTTGTTGAAAATCACTTGAACCTTCAACCATAAATTATGGTTGATATCAAGCCAAAGTAAGCTTTTAATGTGGGTTGAGCTTACAAGCCGAACCGACGACTTAGAAACTAAATCTCCAAACCAAAGCTTTTAAAGGGTTTAACTTTGAACCCAAACAAACACTCCCTTAAGGATAAATTATTCAACTAAGATAAAACCACTCTTTCGTGAGCTTACAATAATACCCTTCCCAGAATAGAAAATTATTCACCAAACACAAAGACTTTCTCGAAGCGCAACGACTAAAACTAATGTGAGAGAAAGTAGAAAATAGTTTAGAAAGAGTGATGAATGAGATACAAGGATCACTTTTATGGATATGAAAATGTGAAAGAAAATGCCTCTATTTATAGGCTAAAGCTTTGATCAAAAAAGGAAATATCCATAGGCCTAAATTAATGAGCCAATCGATTAACTTCTTGTCCCAACTAATTGAGAGGCAAAAATAAACGATCATAAATGCTTAAAATGGAAATAATGGATACATAGTTGTTTCCCTTTATTAAGACACTGTCACAATTGATAAGAACATCTCTTTCACTAACCTAATCGATTGGGTATACGTGTTAACCTATTGGACAATTCAAAAACATATCCAAAACTATTCTGACATTTCCTTATTCAACTAGAACGTCTCTATAAAAAATTTAGGTATGTTTTCTTAAGAAATAGAGGTTGAAAAACTTGTGTGTGTGTGTGTGTGTGTATGTGTATGTATGTGTGTGTGTGTGTGTGTGTGTGTGTGTGTGTGTGTGAGTGCAATATGCTCTTAAATGTATTTTGAATGATGTCAATACTAGGTAGTTTAGATCTTTGTGTATTTGGACCTTACCATCTTTGTGAAAATATGAATCATCATCATAGAATATGTAATATTAGATTACATAAGTCATCATATGCCAAAATATAAGTTTTTCACAAAAAAATCATGCATGGGTCGATATAACCTCAGTATGGGTCGATACATACTGAGTGGAATTTCAAAGAATTTGGATCTGCCTTGAATGGGTCGATATAAGGGAGAAATCGGTTGATATATTATGCTTAATGGGTTGACTCATTCTTGCTTGGGTCGACTCAATCTGAAAGATGTTTTCAGAATTTTCCACTGCCTCTAATGGGTCAATACAAAGTTGAAATGGTTCGATATATTAGGCGAATGGGTCGACTCTCCTGTGTTGGAGTGGACTCATTCTGAAACATTTTTTCCCAAATTAGCTACTGCCTCTAACGTATCGACTCTATTTGGTATCGTATTGACTCACTCAACTTATGTATTGACTCATTCAAGTTTAGAGTTTGAACTATCAAAAACACATACCTTCACGGTTGGAAAAGATGTATAATCTTTGAGGACCACCTGTTGTTAAGTAGTGTGTGGTTTGTTAATGGCCAAATTGTGTAAATAATCCATAGTATTTTGTGGCTCTTTTCACTTGATCTAAATGGAATATCTTGTTAGAACCTTAGTTTTAAGTGTAAATATGTAGGTTTTAACATTATCATGTAAATATCTTTTGTTTGATCATTTTGATGCAAATTTGTAGGCTTCAAAGCCTATTGGAAGAATGACAAATATAAAGGCACCAAGCAAGACCCAAAGTTTCAACTTTGAAGATTCCAAGTTTTCCTAAGTGGGCTAAGCGCGGTCCTCACACGCTTAGAGAACGAGGGACAGGAGGAAAATGGGAAATTCGCGCTAGGAGCGGGCTTAGCATGAATCAAGGCGGTTTAAGTTATGTTTTGCTAAGCACTCTTTGATGCGGCTTAACACAATTTCACTTTTTGGCCCATTCTATATATACTTTTGGATATATATTTTGGATCATATCTCACTCCAACTTTATTCCAAAGGTATTTTCAGATAAAAAATCATCAAGAACTCAGAATCAAGATTTCGAAGCATCAATCTTTGAGGTTTTCAACATTGATGCTTGCGAATCTCTTCTTGTTCACATGCTTGATTAATCAAATACATACAAAATAGGTTGATGAAATCTAGTCTTGATATGTCTTTTAAAATGTTAATCTTTCTAAACTTTTATCATTGCTACAAACTCTTATGAATGTTACTTTCACCAAACCAAAACCATTTGAAACCCTTGCTTAAGACATTATAAATTGTAAAAAGGCAGTAATATAACATCAATACATATGGAGACAATAAAATAAATACTCACGAAAAAACACTTTTCAACAAAATGGCGTCGTTGCCGAGGATTGTTGTTATGATATTGCAAGCATTGCAATAGTTTATCTTGTTTTAAGTTTTTTTATTGTTATCTCTTATCTAATTTCTCATCCATTGTGTTTTTTAATTTGCTTGGTTAGTGTTTCAGAACTTTGCTTATGCGAGGAAATGTACCCGTAAATCAACTTCTTTTTGATCCTGAGAATGAAAGAACTGCTCGTAGACTTAATAGCAAAACAAGAAGAAGAAGACAACTAGCTAATGAAATGAGATAACATGAAGGAAATTCAGTTGGTACTTCATCAACAACTCCTATTTTTATACCGGTCATGGAAGATTCACCTCGTCCTTTAGAACCTCCCAGAGGTCCTTGTATAAATAGCCCGGGGAGAAATACTCAGTTTGCTAGAATTGCAAACAATGGAAGACATGGAGATATGAAGATTGGGATGCTTCAGCTTTTGTATGCAAACCCCTACACAGTGCTTGATCATGAAGATCCTTACACTCACCTTACCAAATTCTATGAGATTGCTGGTACAATTGGAGCCCCAAAAGAGGAAGAAGAGCAAGTGTTCAATAGACTATTCCCATATTCTTTAAATGGAAAAGCAAAAGAATAGTATCTTGATCAACCTACTTAACAATGACCGATTGGAATTTGTTAGAGGAAATATTTCTTGAGAGATTCTTTACACACAATAGGTTCATGGAAGCAAAGACTTCAGTTGTGGTTTTCTCACAAGGTGCAAGTGAATCCCTTAATGAAGCTTGGGAGCGGTTCAAGTCAATGTTAAGGAAATGTGAAGGTCATGGTTTTGATGAACTTACTCAAATTCATATCTTTCGCCATGGACTTAAACCACAACCTAAAACTCTATTGGATATTATCACAGGTGGTTCTCTGATGTCAAAGAGTGCGGAAGAAGTAATAGCCATTATTGATAGAATGGCACTCAAAGATCATCATGGCCAATACGACCGAGGTACGACATAAAGGAAACCGAGAATCATTGAATTTGGCACAAATGATGCAATTCTAGCCCAAAAACATTGTCATCTCAACAGGTGGAGTTACTCACACAATAAATGTCGAAGCTCCCACAACAAATCAAAGAGATGTAAGAGATTCCTAAAAAGCATCAACAAGTTTCTTCTTGTGAATTGTGTAAAGGAGATCATCCTACAGGTTATTGTCCTTCGGTTGGAGAGGAAGTGAATTATATGGGAGATCCAACTCAAAGTCAAAGTTATCAACCAAGGCAAGCACCTTATCAAAACAACCAAGGTTACCAACAAAGAGAACATAACCAAGGTTATCAACAAGGTTAGAGACAAGAGGTCAGACCGTCAAATCGTCTAAATCCTTAATAAAACTACACTCAACCTCCAGAACCTCAAGGTGGAAATTCAAAGATAGAAGACACTTATATCCAATTCATATAGATGTCAATGGCTAACCAAAAGAGTATCGATGCAGCCATTAGAAATGTTGAGATTCAAGTTGGTAAATTGTCTAAGCAATTAGCCGATCAACACAAAAGAACTTTTTCTGCCAACACTCAAGACAACCCGAAGGAGCATTGCACGTATATTCTAACTCGTAGTGGTAGAAAAATTGGCATGGGCATTGGTGATGAAGTGAATGAAGAGGAAATTGTAGTAGAAAAGGAGAAGGAAAAATATGAGATTGAAGTAGAAAAAAGTGTTGAGGAAGAATTAGTTGAAAAAGAGAAAAGTGAGAAAGAAGAAGTAGAAAGGATAAATAGAGATGAAAATAAGAAAAAGAATCAAAAGTGTAAGGAGAAGTTTAATAATATTAAAATTCAAAATTTTCCATATCCTCATGCTCCTTCCAAGAAGGACAATGCTAGGCACTATGCTCGATTCTTGGATATATTTAGTTAGTTACAGATTAATATTCCATTTTATGAGGACCTTGAGCAAATGCCTGCATATGCAAATTTCATGAAGGATGTCCTTACAAAGAAGAGAAGATATGTGGATCAAGAAATAATCAATCTTGATGCTAGTTGTACACAATTATTTAAAGGAAGATACCGCGGAAAGAAAGTGATCTGGGAAAGGTTGCGTTACCGGTCATAATAGGAAATGTTTACATTAGAAAAGGTTTGATTGAATTGGGGTCTAGCATCAACTTGATTTTGTTATCCGATGTGAAAAGGTTAGGAAACATTGAGTTGAAAACAACAAGGATGACAGTGTAATTGGTCAACAAGTCTATAACTCGTCCTTATGGAATAGCGAAAGATGTGTTAGTAAAAGTGGATAAATTCTTGTTACCGATTGACTTTGTTGTTATTGACATGGAGAGAGACGATGATGCACCATTGATTCTTGGTCGACCTTGTAGTGGTAAATTCATGACCATCAAGGGTAAGCTTAACGTCAATAAAACCATAGTCGCCACCACACTTTTATTGTTTCCAAAGGAAAAGGGAAAAGTACGAACAAAACCCAAAGATAAGAAGTTTTCAAGTAAAAACTAATAAAATTCCAGAGATTACACAAAAGGGGGTTGGTTATACAAAGGGAAGGTGTTAACATCCAAAGTGTCCTAGGTACTCCTAGGGAGGCCTTTTTTATGTGTGTATGTGTGTTTGGTATAAAATATGTTTGAAAAACAGAGTGTGGGGATGAGAAAAGAATTCATTGATTATATTTTTGTGTTTGACAAAACCTTCAGACTTGTGCCTACGTACCAACATAAAAATGAGGGATCAAAATTTGGTAGTTCGTGGTATCAATTTCAAAATGAGTTGATTGCTTTTAATCAAAATTTATTTTAAAGAGGCACAAAGGGCCCAAAAGCTTGAATGATGTTGTAAGACCCCAATTTTGACCCTAAGATCCCTCATGCATTTTCATCATAAGCATTGGCATTCGGATCATGCCTTCGCAGCTTCCTTACCCCTCATTCATTGGGTTTATTTTGGGTAGAGATCACCAAGAACTTTGTGATTGTATCATACTTGTATTTTATCATTCCACTATCCAAAATATCAAAAATATGTATTTTCATTTGCCTAACTCTTTTGTAGGTAGGGCATGATCTTATTGATTCATCAAGTTCACATCTAGGGTTTGAGACCCTCATAAACAAATAGCACAACCAAGAATTGATTCAAGAATGGTTATAAGCATCATATATAAGTCCCAATGATTTCTACATGTTATATTGATCAAGTTTTCTTCAAGAGTTTGAGGGTGATTTGCCTTGGAAACCCTAGTTTGACTAGGTATCTTTAGTAACTTCTCCAACAAGCTATCTCACCAATTGATCAAATATCTCAAGGGACACTTCAAATATAATCATCTTGTGCATATATGATCTACCATGGGCCAAGAAATTCAAGATAATTGGAAATTAGCAAATTGGTTGATGGTGGTTGGCCAGATGAATTCATCTTATCAAAACTGGGTCTCCCTAGACCCTATCTCCTACAATTTTCACCATATGAAAATTATTCCAAGATAAAACTTAATATAAATGACATTACAAACAACTTTCATGTTGAGACCTAGAGCTTTTTTTGCTTGGAAAATCATTTTCTATGTTGAAACATTATAGCTCATTTTTTCTAAACCCTTATTTGAAAGTGAACTTCCCATGGCCATAACTTGCTCAATTTTTATGAGATGAAATATTTCCAAGTTGCAAAATCAAATTAAATGTGTCTAATTCAACTTTTATGTTTGGAGTGGGATCTAATTCAACTTTTTTGAGCATGTGATATGAGGCTACATTATAGGTCACTTTTGACCTATACCATTGATCAAGTGATTTTTCCAAACTTCAAAAATGCATAACTCTATCATTTCAAATCCAAATGACATGAAATTTGTGATAATTTTTAAGGTCTTTGAGAGATATATAACTTCGATGAAGACACTTTTCACATCGGAAGCTCATATAAAAAGTTAAGCAAGGTGGAATATTGAGACATATGGCTTGACACTTAGAAAATTTTTGATATGTCAAATTTTTCAAAACTTCCACCTCAAAATTCTCCAAGTTCCAAGCTCCAAATGAAAAAGTGTTGAACATCAAAGTTGTTCCTATTGATCTCACCTTTCCAAAACGCTCAACTTCATCCATTTTGGATGAGAAATGCATAGGCTGCACATGGCTTAAATAGGCTGATACCATTTGGCATGGATCAATCTTCAAACACCAATGTACATTTGCCTTGCAATCCAAGCCAACTTCAAACCATCTGATATGCAATTTTGGACCTCACGCTATCATTTCATGGGCCTATGCGCGCCCATGCACCATTACATCATCATTTGCCAATTTTGGAAAGTGAAAGTGAGTGTGCAATTATCAACCAATTCAGTTATAAATAGAGCTCCAATTGCGCCAGCTTTGATCCCCCATTAATAACCCTTACTTCTCAAAGGATAAACCTGATAAATTTGTTTGAATTTGAGCTTGAATCTCCACTATTTTGGAATTCAATTCTCCTGGAATCCATTGCTTCTAAACCATTCAATCCTTCTCCTGCAAGCAAGTTGAGTGAGTCCAAGCATAAGCAAGAGCAATATCCATCGAATTCAGACCTCCATTGAAGGTATTTTTCAAAAATTTTAAACTCTTCGATTCTCTTAAATTCTTGCTCAATTCCATTGGTTCTTTGGTTGTCTGAAGTCCTACCAATGTAGGCAAGAAGATTGAGTTGCTTTGAGGTCAAATCGAAGCAACTCAGTTCATGTACCTCAAATTTCAATTCCACATATCTCTCAATATATTTGGAATTGGAATGAATGGAGGTCAGATTCGAGCTCAATGTCATTTTTTCTTCAAGATCATGTCCTTGTTAGACGGTGTGGCTAGTGATCGAGAGGGGGGGTGAATAGATCACCTCTTTAAAAAATTAACGGATTTAACGTTTAATCAGAGTTTTCAAAAATGGCGGAAAAATCGGTCCCGAATCGACTTCCGTCTATTCTGAACCGCTACTAGGAAGCCGGACACGCAAGTGCAGTTGCTGGATTTTAATGAGAATGACAGAAATTATACACACAGAAGTTTAACAAATTGAATGCGCTTATCCTTAAATTCTATTTCCAATGAACACAATCAAGTTAACCGTTTTGTCAAACAGTTGGTGTGTGTGTGTTTGATGATAAACAGCAATGGTGTATAACTAAAAGTTTTATTATCACTACTGTCCAGAAAAATGATCAATCACCATACACTAACAGAAATTGCAAAACAGTTTTGAAACGTAAAGAAGATTAAGGTAAGAGTACGATACGCAGATATTTGTTAAGGAAGTTCCCCACGTCGTCCTCGCGTATGGGTACGTCTCCCTCTCAATTTCAAATGAAATTGAGAACTTTGATTATCAATTATTGCCGAATCCGTTGATACAAGGTTTTGATACAAAGACAGAATTTCTAAACTCTAAGAACCTCTTCTTGTATAAACCTTCACTTGATCTGAGCTCGATCAAGATTTTCCTGCACAAAGTTGCAAACAATTCACCGGTTCCACGACCTGCTTGCGAAATCCCCCGATCTCCAAACGCAACGCCGCGGCTGAATGTGTTCTGCAAATGTGACTCCCAAACCCTCAAGAACACACCAGTTCTTGAAGGACAAACCAGTAGGTTTTTCCTAGAAACCCCCTTCAATCTTCGACTCAGCTAGATCCCCGATCGTTCCACTGCAACCCACAGCTAGATCCTTGATCGTACCACTGAACGTTATCTCAATGCTTCTTTGATCCAAAGAACAAGAATTGTTATGTGTAAATGTTCTTGAAGAAAAGTGATTGAGAAGATGAAGAAGATGAAGTCTCTTTCAGGTTTCTATGTGCTCACAAACAATTGCTCCAACACTACTTTTGATCTGTGTTCAATTGTTTTTCCCTCAATGAATTCGTTTCTTTTGTCTGCTTTTGAAACCTGTTCTTATATGCTGCAAAAACAGTTACTGTTATGACATAAAACAGATTCATGTATTGATACATGCAGGGTGTGTATCGATGCATACTGTAAGTTGTGTGAATTTTTGGTGAAATCAATTAATCATGTATCGATGCATAACTCGTGTGTATCGATGCAATTTGATTTTTACACTAATATGTATCGATGCCTAATGCGCATGTATTGATGCACAGGCTGTCTCAAGTGGTCATGTATCGATGCAGAATTCGTGTGTATCAATGCATAGAGTTTTTGCCCTTCCATGTATTGATGCATGGCTCGTATGCATCGATGCATACTGAACAGAAATTGTTTTGTAATTAATCATATGCTACATGTATCGATGCAGAGGCTCATGTATTGATACATACTGATATAAAATGCATTTTAATTGTTATTTGAAGGGAATTTTCAATGCAGAATTATATGTATGTTTTATGCAACAATAAAGTGGGATGATGGACAAAATAAGAACACAAATATATCATGTAATGCAATGCACAATCAATTTGGATGATGATCACACAATTTGCTATCATTAAAAATTAATTCAAGTTAAAGAATTCTTTCACAAACTCCCCCTTTTTGATGATGGCAAATTTGGCAAGATGTGTGATACTCCCCCTGAGTTTGTGCATATTTCTCCCCCTTTGTCAACATCAAAAAGAGGAACATAGTTATCAAGCAGAAATTGTAGCAGGGCATGGCAAAAATGGATAATAGGCTATCAATCACAAAGAAAGAAGCTGCAAGTTAAAGAATCATTCACAAAGAATCATTCAAAAAGTAAGGGCAATAACAAATAGGGGTAAACAGAAATTGAAAAGCATTTTAAGTGTGAGAACGAGTTTAAGAGTTACATAAGCTAAACCATATATTGTGCAACAAAATAAAACATGAGCAATATGAAATGAAATGCAGTGAGATGAAAGGGTGGTTGGTTAATTTGGATTGTTTCCACCACAGGACTCCTCATCATGTCTGTCAGGATCTCGGTAGCTTGGCGGAGGCGGAGGAGGAGGCATTGTGTCTGGATTTTGGCCCATGAAGGAGTATCGCCTAAATCGATTCTGAACTTCAATGCTTCTAAAGCTGTCCATAATCCCAGGATTTTCACGGCAATCATCCATAAAGCCGGACATTTCGTTGTAGAAAACCTGATGCCATTTTACCAAGTCTTGGTGCCAAGCGTGTTGATTGTGATACATCCGTGTATGCTCATCATGCCAGTCCCGATGCTCGTTGTGCCATTCAGTTTGTTGAACATGCCAGTACCGTGCTTCTTCATGGCGTTCTTTGTTGACGATTTCCATCTGTTGAAGCATGTGAGTGATGTCCGCATTTGGAGTTGAGGCTGAAGTACCACCGGCGAATGGAGGGGCTGTAGGTTCAGGTACGTAGTTGGTGGGAGACCACCTTCGTGGCACCCACTCACCCCAACCAGTATTGGCCTCAGCTTGAGGCACATCTGTTTCAGGCGCATCCTGCATTTCTTCATCAGGCTGTTCTTCAGCAACATGGATGCGTTCCGAAGGCACGTCAAAGTTGTAAATTCTGGTTTTGGATTTTCTTTCAAAAAAGTAGAAGCATTTGCGATCTTTGTCCCATCGATATCCCATATGCGATAGAGTGGCAGAGTCAAATTCTTGAGCTGCAGATGGAGATAGGAGAGGCACAATAGGTACTGCAACTTTCCAAAACTTAAGAATTTTCATTACTTGAGAGGCATACCCTAGAGCCACAGTTTTGGAGCTGTCTCGCACATAAAATAGACGTTTTACAAAGTAGTTCGCCCAATTTAAGTGAATCTTATTTTGCAGAATGTAGAGAAGATGTATGCTAGGCCTATCCAACCGAGAGTGGCCACTGTTGGTTGGACGCAGAATGTGTGTAATGATCCAGTGAAGAATACGCGGAGTTTGTTTGATCATACCTGACGTGACATGTTCGTCCTCACTCAACGGTCTATCAATCTTTAGGATAGAAGTTGTAAAGTCCTTCAGGTCAAATTCAGGATCAAAGTGCAGGTCATGCCAGGACTTGAAAGCCATCGACGGAAGCGGCATTTGAAACACCGTTTCCCAATTAGAGGCTTCAAAGGTATATGTTCTGACTCCGATAGAGCACCGGAACATATAGCCTGTACCAGTTTGTAAACCAGCATAAAAGGTCCGGATGAAATCCTCATGATACTCATCTTTTGTAGATAGAAAGGACCCAAGTCTTTGTGCATGTAACAGTTCAACTACTTCATTTAGGTGCAAATGAACAGCATCTGTTTTATCAAAGATATGAGGTTTCATTACCAACCTGGCCTTGAAGGATTCCTCAAATTCAGCAGCAATGGCAGGATGAAGAATGTCTAAGGCATTTGAAGGAACATCTGGTGGTTGCTGAGACGTACCGGCTGCTTCCTTTCCCTTTCCTTTTCCTTTGGCTCTGGCTGGAATAGTGCGTGGAGGCATGGTGATATGAGATTTAGGGTTTTACCAAGTTTGTGAGAGAGAGTGAGGATGAGAAGGATTAGGGTTAGCCACTGGTTTTTAGGTTTTTGAGGGCAGATGAGATGAAGTAATGAGATAGGAAGTGAGATGATTGGCTGATGTGTCGATGCATGAGAGAGAAAGAAATGCATTTAATGCAGATAGCATCAGTATGTATCGATGCAGATAGTCATGCGTCGATGCCTAGTATTCAAAATTGTCATGTGTATCGATACATGCGATGGATGCGTCGATGCCAAGTGTTTACAATTGCCCTGTGTATCGATACATGCGATGGATGCATCGATACATCCTGAAGCAGTTTTTGAAAAAATTGAATTTTTGAATATATGGATCGATGCAGGCTTCGTTTGTGTCGATGCATACTGATGCTGAACCAGTTTTTAATGAATTTTAATGCAGTATGAGTATGCATTATGCACTGTCATGATGATTATGCTCAACAGAGATTCAGAAGTCAAATTTTAGTGTGCACACAATATGGACAGGAGTATATGCATTCAAATTTTGTATCAACTAGAGTAAGAACATTTGATGTAACATACACAATCACTTAGCAATAAGAAAATTGTAGAAAGGATTGATATTACCTCTGTTGGAGAACTTTTGTAATGTATAATTGACATCTAAAACAGCTCTTATCAACCATGGTGAGGCATAATATAATTAAGAGATAACATGCTTATGACATCAATTGAGAAAGATCTAAGATTCCCAATTCGCGACGAATGTTGAAGAAAGGTTCCGTTGCCAATGGTTTAGTGAAAATATCAGCGAGCTGATTTTTGGAATCAACGTGCTCAAAGACAACGTCTTCTTTTTCAACATGATCATGAAGGAAATGATGTCTAATCTCTATGTGTTTGGTGCGTGAGTGTAAAACAGGGTTTTTAGTAAGGTTTATGGCACTAGTGTTGTCACATTTGATAGGAATACGTTTGAGTTGAATGTTGAAGTCTTGTAGTTGCTGCTTCAGCCATAAAATCTGAGCGCAACAACTGCCGGCTGCAACGTATTCTGCCTCTGCAGTTGACAAAGCCACAGAAACTTGCTTTTTGCTATGCCAACTGACCAAGGAGTTTGAAAACAGGTGACATGTGCCACTTGTGCTTTTCCTATCTGATTTGCAGCCAGCAAAATCAGAATCGGAGTACCCTACTAAGCTACAATCACTTCCTTTGGAATACCAAAGCCCATATTTAGGTGTTCCGTGAAGGTATCTAAATATGCGCTTTACCGCTTTAAGGTGCGATTCCTTAGGATTTGACTGATAGCGTGCACACATACAAACACTAAACATGATGTCAGGCCTAGAAGCAGAAAGATACAAGAGAGATCCGATCATAGCTCTGAACCTTTTGACATCTACACTCTTACCATGCTCATCCTTGTCTAGATTTCCGTTGGTAGGCATTAGGGTGTCAATCGATTTTGAGTCATTCATTCCAAAGCGCTTGAGTAGTTCTCTGCAGTATTTTGTTTGACATACTGCTGTACCCTCATCAAGTTGCTTTATTTGCAGTCCTAGGAAGTAGTTCAGCTCCCCCATTAGACTCATCTCAAATTCACCCTGCATAACCTTAGAAAATTCTTCGACCAAGTGTATGTTAGTTGAACCAAATATGATATCGTCGACATAAACTTGAACTAAAAGAGTATGCTTCCCTTTGTGTTTAATAAAGAGAGTATTGTCCACTTTACCTCTTGAATATCCATGATCAATTAGGAATTTGCTAAGCCTTTCATACCAAACCCGAGGGGCTTGTTTAAGACCATACAAAGCTCTTTTTAATTTGTAAACATGATCTGGATTTTCAGCATTTTCAAAACCGGGAGGTTGTGAAACATATACTTCTTCATTTATGACACCATTAAGAAAGGCACTCTTTACGTCCATTTGGTAAAGCTTAAAATCCTTAGAACACGCATAGGCAAGCAAAAGTCGTATAGCTTCGAGGCGAGCAACTGGAGCATAAGTTTCCTCATAGTCTATGCCCTCCTCTTGGTTATATCCTTGTGCTACTAAGCGTGCCTTGTTCCTAGTAATCACTCCGTTTTCATCAAGCTTGTTTCTAAAAACCCACTTAGTGCCTATGATATGATGATCTCGCGGACGAGGGACAAGTTCCCAAACGTCGTTTCTTTTAAATTGATTAAGCTCTTCTTGCATGGCCATTAGCCAAAATTCATCAATCAAGGCCTCTTTGGCATTTTTAGGTTCTACTTGTGAAACAAACGCGAAGTGAGAACAAAAGTTACTTATCTTAGACCGGGTCATTACTCCCTTTGAAATGTCTCCCAAAATGTTGTCGATGGGATGGTCTTTTGAGGATCTCCAAGCTGTTGGAAGGTCATTCACTTCAGCTGTCTTTTCTTCCTCAGTTTCTTCATGACTTGTATCTTCCTCCTTCTCATGGGCAGCTGTTTTGGACTGATCAATTTCCTCAACAGCTTCCTTGAGTATGTCTTCTGTAGATACACCTGCGTCATCAAAAGAAATACCTTTTCCGACATTTTTCAGATAAGACTCATCAAAAGAAACATGAACCGACTCTTCAACAGTAAGTAAACGCTTATTATACACTCTATATGCTTTACTTGACATTGTGTAACCAAGAAAAATACCTTCATCCGCTTTTGCATCAAACTTCCCAATGTTTTCCTTACCGTTATTCAAAACAAAACATTTACAACCGAATACGTGAAGATGTGACAAGTTTGGTTTTCTTCCTTTCAAAAGTTCATAAGGAGTTTTGTTCAGAATAGGGCGAATTAAGATTCTGTTTAGGACATAACATGCTGTGCTAACAGCATCGGCCCAAAAGTATTTTGGTAATCCACCCTCATTAAGCATTGTTCTTGCCAACTCCTCTAAAACACGATTTTTACGCTCCACAGCGCCATTTTGTTATGGAGTGCGAGGGGCTGAAAAGTTATGCTCAATGCCATACTTGTCACAAAACTTCTCAAAGTGATAATTTTGAAACTCACCACCGTGATCGCTACGAATTGTAACTATTTTGGAATTCATTTTGTTTTGGGACAGATTTGCAAAATTTTTAAAAGCAGAAAAAGTTTCATCTTTGCTATGAAGGAATATAGTCCAAGTGAATCTAGAGTAGTCATCAACTATTACAAAGCCATAGTAATTTCCACCTAGGCTCTTTGTCCTAGAAGGTCCAAAGAGGTCCATATGGAGAAGCTCAAGGGGTCGTGAAGTTGAAATTACATTTTTAGATTTAAAAGACACCCTTGTTTGCTTTCCCATTTGGCACGCGTCACATAGGTGGTCTTTTGAAAATTTTATTTTTGGTAGACCGACTACTAGATCCTTAGATACAACCTTGTTTAGCAAATCGAAATTAACATGAGCTAAACGTCTATGCCAAAGCCAAGAATCATCATTCAAGGTGACTAGACATTTAGTATTTGTTAACGGTACATCAAACAAGTCAAGCATATAGATATTGTTTACTCTTACACCCTTAAACACAATGTTTTGTTCAGCATGTTCAATTATGCAGCAAGTTTTTGTAAACGAAACTTTATAGCCCATGTCGCATAGTTGACTTATGCTTAACAAATTGTGTTTAAGTCCCTCAACTAAATGGACATTTGAAATAGTAGTGGTGGAGGGATTACCTACACTACCTTTGCCGAGTATAGCTCCTTTGTTGTTGTCTCCATAAGTAACATATCCCTTTTTCTTCGCCTTGAAGTCTATAAAAAGCGATATGTCACCGGTCATGTGCCTTGAGCAGCCGCTGTCAAGAAACCACCTTCTATCTACGGAGGCAAGGCACTCATCCTACAACATCAAAAGAGAGAAGTTGGTCCCCAATTTTCATTGGGTCCAAGAGGGTAAGTGTTAACATGGTTGCCTTTTGGCTTCCATTGATAAATACCTTTAGGGACTAGAAATCTCCTAAATTTGCATTTCTCAATGGTATGGCCAGCACGACAACAATAATGACATAAACTATGATGATGTGTTTGTTGTTTCTTGTTCATTGAATCCTTTAGAATAAAAGAGTATTTTGCATATGGAGGATTCAATGACTTCTTAAACAACTTGGGGTCGACGACATAAGTAATTTTAGGTTGTAGCGCTTTCTCTAATTTGACCTTAAGAGTGTTTACCTCTTTTTGCCAAACATAACAAGCGTCACAATACCTAACTCTACTACATCCGTCAATGTCAATAGTTTTTGATTTTTCTGCAATACTAGTTTTCAATGCTTCTAAATCAATTTCAGCTTTGTTTACTTTACCTTCCAAAAAAGAGAAGATATGTTTGTCGGAAGCTAGTCGTTTAAAAGCATCTACAGCTTCGTTATGCAGTTTTTCAAAAGCTATTTTTAGTTCCGAAAAAGACATAGAGGAGAAATTATTGTAGTAGACTTGTTTTACCTTTTTGTCATTGTTTTTCTTCTTGTGGTAGGACAGATTTTTAGTGTGAGCCATAAGGCACAGATTTGCAGCTTCATCACCATCACTTGAGCTTTGTGTGCTTGATGAATCACTATCACTTTCCCATGCAATATACGCTCTTCTTTGTTTGCTGTACCCTTTTGGTGAATCTTTTCTTTGGTCCTTATACTTCATAGGGCAGTCCGTTTTAAAGTGTCCGGATTTACCACAATTAAAGCATGATCCTCTTCCTCTATTCTTCTTGTTCTCTTCTTGTTTCGAATTTGTAGATTGTTTTCGAAACTTCATGAGATTTTTGTCGGAATGCTTGACTCCATTCTTTCGAATGAACCTATTGTATCTCCTTACAAACAGTCCCATTTCCTCATCATCCGAGTCTTTGTCACTACTTGAATCATTGTCGCTTTGCTCTTTTCGTGAGGACTTAGAGCTAGAGGCCACAAGAGCTATTGGCTTCTTCTCTCCCTCTTTGTCTCTTTTCTTTTCCTTTTCCTTCTTACTTTTATTCTCATATTTTTCAAGACTTTCCAAAGCTTGCTGATGTTCTTCCAGCTTTCCAAACAGTGTTGTAATCGTAAGTCTTGTAAGATCGTTGGCTTCCTTGATTGCTGTAACTTTAGGTTGCCACTCCCTGCTAAGACACCTGAGAATTTTATTAGTAGCAATTTCATTGGAAATAGGTTTTCCAAGAGCATTCAATCGGTTAGTTAGATGGGTGAATCTCTTTTGCATGTCGGAGATGGATTCTCCTTGTTTCATGCGAAAGAGCTCAAACTCTTGATTGAGTGTGTTAATGCGGGACTGTTTTACTTCAGTAGTACCCTCATGGGCAACTTCTAAAGCGTCCCACATTTCTTTAGCTGTCGTGCAATGGGATACTCGATAATACTCATCAACACCAAGTGCTGAAATTAACATGTTTCGAGCTCTCCAATCACACGACCACTTTTTCTCATCTTTCTCATTCCAATCATCTTCTGGTTTAGGTACTATGGCGCCAGCCGCATTAGTCATTGTAATTTGAAACGGACCGTTTTCAATGGCAGCCCATACTAACCTATCCACAGAATTTATATGAACTCGCATGCAGTCTTTCCAGTAGCCATAATTTTCACCGTTGAAAATAGGCGCTCTATTATACGCCCCCTTTGGTTCAGAATCCATACTGTTACAGGCAGCCACAGAGCACCAGCGAACCGGCGCTCTGATACCACTTGTTAGACGGTGTGGCTAGTGATCGAGAAGGGGGGTGAATAGATCACCTCTTTAAAAAATTAATGGATTTAACGTTTAATCAGAGTTTTCAAAAATGGCAGAAAAATCGGTCCCGAATCGACTTCCGTCTATTCTGAACCGCTACTAGGAAGCCGGACACGCAAGTGCAGTTGCTGGATTTTAATGAGAATGACAGAAATTATACACACAGAAGTTTAACAAATTGAATGCGCTTATCCTTAAATTCTATTTCCAATGAACACAATCAAGTTAACCGTTTTGTCAAACAGTTGGTGTGTGCGTGTTTGATGATAAACAACAATGGTGTATAACTAAAAGTTTTATTATCACTGCTGTCCAGAAAAATGATCAATCACCACACACTAACAGAAATTGCAAAACAGTTTTGAAACGTAAAGAAGATTAAGGTAAGAGTACGATACACAGAGATTTGTTAAGGAAGTTCCCCACGTCGTCCTCGCGTGTGGGTACGTCTCCCTCTCAATTTCAAATGAAATTGAGAACTTTGATTATCAAATTATTGCCGAATCCGTTGATACAAGGTTTTGATACAAAGACAGAATTTCTAAACTCTAAGAACCTCTTCTTGTATAAACCTTCACTTGATCTGAGCTCGATCAAGATTTTCCTGCACAAAGTTGCAAACAATTCACCGGTTCCACGACCTGCTTGCGAAATCCCCCGATCTCCAAACGCAACGCTGCGGCTGAATGTGTTCTGCAAATGTGACTCCCAAACCCTCAAGAACACACCAGTTCTTGAAGGACAAACCAGTAGGTTTTTCCTAGAAACCCCCTTCAATCTTCGACTCAGCTAGATCCCCGATCGTTCCACTGCAACCCACAGCTAGATCCTTGATCGTACCACTGAACGTTATCTCAATGCTTCTTTGATCCAAAGAACAAGAATTGTTATGTGTAAATGTTCTTGAAGAAAAGTGATTGAGAAGATGAAGAAGATGAAGTCTTTTTCAGGTTTCTATGTGCTCACAAACAATTGCTCCAACACTGCTTTTGATCTGTGTTCAATTGTTTTTCCCTCAATGAATTCGTTTCTTTTGTCTGCTGTTGAAACCTGTTCTTATATGCTGCAAAAACAGTTGCTGTTATGACATAAAACAGATTCATGTATTGATACATGCAGGGTGTGTATCGATGCATACTGTAAGTTGTGTGAATTTTTGGTGAAATCAATTAATCATGTATCGATGCATAACTCGTGTGTATCGATGCATGTGATTTTTACACTAATATGTATCGATGCCTAATGCGCATGTATTGATGCACAGGCTGTCTCAAGTGGTCATGTATCGATGCAGAATTCGTGTGTATCGATGGATAGAGTTTTTGCCCTTCCATGTATTGATGCATGGCTCGTATGCATCGATGCATACTAAACAAAAATTGTTTTGTAATTAATCATATGCTACATGTATCGATGCAGAGGCTCATGTATTGATACATACTGATATAAAATGCATTTTAATTGTTATTTGAAGGGAATTTTCAATGCAGAATTATATGTATGTTTTATGCAACAATAAAGTGGGATGATGGACAAAATAAGAACACAAATATATCATGTAATGCAATGCACAATCAATTTGGATGATGATCACACAATTTGCTATCATTAAAAATTAATTCAAGTTAAAGAATTCTTTCACAGTCCTTGTTTTTCTTTTTGGTGATGGTTCATGTTGACTAGTCCGGTGAGGTCCACCGGAGAAGATGACCGGAGCTCTGGCTCCGGCAGTGACTTGGCCAACCTCTGAACCACATGATCCTCCTCTCACGTTTTAATCCTGAGCGTTGGTGTTGATTACCACATTTGCCACACAGTTGACTCACGTCTATATGGAACGCACGCTTTGGATCATCAGATCTACCACCTCAATTAATGAGGGAGATCTGATGGTCCACGTAATTTAGAATTTCTGAATTTTCATTTTAATTGCATTTTCTTCAATAATTCATATTAAATTCAATATTGATCCAAAAAATATGGGACTTTCACCAAAAAAATTCAAAATTTTTTCTCTTTCATATTCTGAATTAAAATTAATTTTTGGATCATTATTAATATTTTTCATGAATTAATTGATTTTTCATTTGTTTTTAATTGTTTAAAAATAGTTTTAAATGTCCAAAAATTAAGAAATTTTTTCTCCAAGGTCCTTTGACCTTATTTGACCTATGATAAATCTCATGGCCATTTTTTTGGTGTTTTGATGAGATTTTAGGAATTGGACAAAACATATTTGAATTAAATGCACTATTTTATTATTTTTAATTGAATAAATGTCATTTAAATTGTTTTGACCATTTGTATTGACTTAATTAAGTTTGATTGTTTGTTGTTGGGCCTTGGTCAAGGTTGACTTTACTTTGTTAAGTTAATATCATTGGATTTAGGGGATTGATGGAATGTACATTCCGTCTCCCAAAATGAATGAATGATATTCATTTGTTAAAAGTCCTCCTATGACCAATTTGTGATCTCATTCATCCCCTTCTCATTTCATCTCATTCCTCTTCTTAATTCATTCATTTCATTTGGCCTATGACATCTCAAAGTCCAAATGCTAGTTGATTGAAAAATTTACATGAGTATGGATGAGATTAGGCCACACCTTTTGCATATTTTTTGTGTGTGGTATGTTTCATGAGCATAGTCCATTATACTATGTCTCTAACATGCATTAACACCAAAATTCTATTGCGCGACCTCAATAGTTGTGACTTCTACATAAGTCCAATTAAGATTGCTTAACATAGCACAAAATTTGTGACATAAAAGGCATAAGCATTCTAGTTAGTGAGGTTGTAAGTTTCCCCTCTTTCATGGTATTTTATGGAAACTTGGCCTTCTTTCCTTCCTTTGGAATATGTTTTGGTTCAAGGATCCATGCTTGTGATAAGTGGGTTGAGTGTTCTCCAAAGAATGTCTTGAAAAAAGCAAAAAAAAAGCAAAACAAAACTAACTTCTAACCTACTAACTACTAACTTTTAATTTCAAGCTTTTACTTTAATGCAATTTACTTTTAGCACTTTATATCATTTTCCATTATACATATCATTCTAATTGTTTATGTTAATGTAATCTTCACTTTGTCCATTTGGACCATATTGTGTGATATATTTTGTTGGTGTTATTTTGTTTGTTTGTGTGGTCTTTGACCATTAATGTACATAATTAAAAACAAAAACCCTAAAAAAACATTTGAGTGAATTGTTGGTTTGATCTTGAGTAGATGGACTTAGAATCTAGGCAACTTCCCTAAGCTAAAGGACTTGGCCAATGCCAACTTATTGAAGAACCAAATGCTTGCAACTTGAACCTCATCTGATACATCTTTGAAGACCTCTCTAGATTCATCTACAATATGATCATTGTGAAGCTGTTATTTTGAACCTGTGAGTTGTGGAATTCATCTGTTGCATGGTCTATTTTGAAGGAGATCATGGAAGGCATAAGCTTGGATGAGGCCATCTTTATTTGATGCCTTACTCTTCAAGAATATAATTATGCATTTGTGTGTTGCTTAATTCTAAAAGTCCAAGGGAATTCCGGGTTTCTATTGACATACTTGTCTATTGGATTGCTACCCATTTGGTCAGATCTTTTCAACTCTAAACTTTTAATTTTGTGCATAGGATAGTCTCTTTATCTTCTCCCCATTTATTTAATTTCAAAATCTCTCCCTCCATTTTCAAAATCTTCTTTGTGTGAACTACTTTTATTCTAAACTTTGACCACTTTTGCAAAAAAGATAGAAACTTTAGCCTTATGCCAATGCATTTTCAAACTTCTTTTCTTAAACCAAACTTGTAAATAAACTTAACCATACTTGACTTAAAATTTCAAAAATCCAAAAAGAACTAACACATTCAAACCATTTTTAGGCTTTTGTGCCTTTCAAACTTAAATTCTATTAAAATCAACCCACTCATTTTGAAATTTGTATCATGAACTACGAGGTTTTAATCCCTCATTTTTATGTTGGTACGTAGGAAAAAGACCTAAGGTCTTGTCAAACACAAAAATATAATCAATGAATTCTTTTCTCATCCCCCCATTCTATTTGTTTGTAAACATCACTTTGTACAAAATACATATGCACACAAAAAGGGCTCCCTAGGAGTACCTAGGACACTTTGGGTGCTAACACCTTACCTCTGTGTAACCAACCCCCTTACCCGTGATCTCTGACTTTTATTAGTTTTTATTTGAAAACTTCTTACTTATTGGGTTTTGTTCGTACTTTTTCCCTTTCCCTTGGAAGCAATAAAAGCGCGGTGACGACTCTTGTTAATTGATCTCTAGCTTGTCGATGGCTTGATGATCATGAATTTCCCGCTACAGATGTCTAATTCTTTTTGTCTTTTGAAATTTTAAGTCAATATGATTAGATGTATTACAAGTTTGATTTAAGAAAAAGGTTTACAAATCCATTGGCATAAGGCCCAAGTTTCTATTTTGAAGTAAGGTCTAAGTTTGAAGTCACAAGCAAAGAAAGATTTTTGAAAAGTGGGAGAAATTTTGAAATGTAATAAGTGGGAGGAGATGAAGAGACTAATCCTAAATATAAATTTAAAAGTTAAGAGTTGAAAAGATCTGACCAGTGAGGTGCAATCCAACGGACAAGAATGTCATACAGAAACTCATTTTCTCTTTGGACTTTGAATCAAGCAATTATCAACAAGCAATTAGCAATATTAGACATCATGAAGATCAATGCATAAAATAAAGATGGCCACATCTAAGCAAGCAAATCCCACAACTAGTAGTCTTTTTTGTCTTCTCATGTATCATATGAAATACTCCTTGATTAACTCAGAAAAATGCATCAGACATAAGGTCAAAATAACACTTTCCTCAAGACCATGTAGCTGATAAGTTCAATTAGATCCCAATACTTTCTTCAGATGAAAGCTCAAATCACAATTACTTGTTCTAAAAATGTTGGCATTGGCTAAGTCCTTTTGCATATGGAATGTTGCTAATCCTAAGTCCAAAAGTTCAGATCAAGCTCAAACGGTCCACCAAACATTCTTTAGGGTTTTTGTTGTTTATTAGGTATTTTAAGGTCCTAAGACCACAAGCACAAACAAAATACACAAACAAATATATACAATCACAATATATGGCTCAAATGAGAAAAGTGAAAATGGCATAAACATAAACAAGTTAAATGATATGTAAATGGCAATGAATGATAAATGACTAGAAATTAAATTGCATAAAGTAAATGACTTGAAAGTAAAGCAAGGTTAATAAGAGTTAGTAAAATGTTAGTCAAAGTTAATTGGATGTTAGTAGTGTTTTTCTTTTTAATTGATTAAGTCATTCTTTGGAGAACACTCAACCATCTATTCACAAGCATGGATCCTTGAACCAAGACATATTCTATAGGAAGGAAAAAAGGCCAAGTTTCCACATAATACCATGAAAGATAGGAAACTTACAATCTGACTTACTAGAATGCTATGCCTTTAGGGTTTAATTTAGCTCTATGTTAAGAAATTGTAATTGGACTTATATAGAAGTCACAACTATCTGAGGTCGGGCAATAAAAATTTAGGTGTTAATGCATGTTAGAGGTTTGGTATAATGGATCAAACTCCTAAAGCATACCACACACTAAAATAAAAGATCAAAAGGGATGAACCTATCTCATCCATACTTTTATTGGTTCATCTGACACAAGGTCATTGATGAACCAATTAGCCTTAGGATATTGAGATTTCATTCGTCAATGAAAGGAATGGGGATGAAGATGAAAGGGGAGGGGAAATGAGAGAAACACAAATTGGTCATGGGAGGAATTTTATCAAATTAAAATCATTCATTCATTTTGGGAGATGAAATGTACATTTCATCAATCCCCTAAATCCAATGATTTTAATCCAACAAAAGTCAAATCAACCTTGACCAAGGCCCAAACAAATAGTTAAACATCACAAGACCATAAAAATGGCTCAACACAATTTTTACATAATTAATCAATTAACAATCAAATTAAAAATGCATTAAAATACAAATTAGTTTGGTCAAAACCTAAAACCTCTTCAAAACACCAAATAAATCGCCAAGAGATTTACCCTAGGTCAAACAAGGTCAAAGGACCTTAGACAAACAATTTCATGGTTTTTTCAAAGTCATAATATTTTTAAACAATTAAAAATGTACACAATTAAAATATAATTCATAAAAAATATCAAAATTAATCCAAAAAATAATTTTAATTCAGAAAATGAAAGAGGAAAGTATTTAAAGATTTTTGGTGAAAGTCCTATATTTTTTGGATTAAAAATGAAATTAATATGAATTAAACAAAATAAAAGGATTAAATTAAAAATCATAAATTAAAAAAAAATTCAGAAAAACAAGGGCTATCAGATCTCCCTCATTAATTGAGGTGGCAGATCTGATGGCCAAGCATGCGCTTCCATCCAACACCTCAGTCAAATGCATAGTAACATGAGTCAACCAAATCAAAGGCCATGATTAAAACGTTGGACCAAGATCAGATGGTTCAGGTCATGCCAACACACCACCGGAGCCCTAGCTCCGGTCATCTCTTTCTGGTGAGGACCACCAGACTGGTCCAACGAAAACTTCATGAAAAATGAAATGTGAGCACACTAATTTGAAGAGAAAATGCTCAGGAGCACGAATCTGACCTTCATTTCTTCCAATTCCAAGTATATTGAAAGGTACATGGATTTTTAATTTGAGGTTCATGATCTGAGTTGCTTTGATTTGACCGCAAAGAAACACAATCTTGTTGCCTACATTGGTAGGACTTCAGCAAACCAAAAATCGCAAAGAATAGTGAAGAATTGAGGGAGAATCGAAGAGATGAAGTTTCTGAATTTTCACCTTCGAGTTGCTCCATATTCGCTTGATCCTGATCTGGATTTGCTTGATTCCTCTTCCTCTTCCTTGCAGTGATCAATTAAGATGGAAAGGGAAATGAATTCTTAGAGTTTGAATTTCAAAACAGAAGGTGAAATTCAAATTCGATTTCAAAGAAATCTTCAAGAAAATCTATGGAGTGAGGGGTTTGAGTTGTCTTTACAAGGCTTGGACAAGGTATTGATGAAGTTCTGAGCTCATAGCACTTGTATTTATAGCCACGTCAAATGCTTTCTAGACACTTTCTTTTGAAATCCAAAAATAGCAATTGCATCATGCAAGCTTGCATAGGCGTGTACAAAGCCCAAAGAATGATTGGAAATGGTCCAAAATCATGCACATGTTATAATAAAAACAATTCATTAAGCCATGCAATATGGAATGGAAATTTATCATAAGAATCTTCCAAATGGTACCATGTATTACACCCATGCGCAAGTCCATCAATATTGATCCAAAGAGATGATTTTGGACTTTTTGGAAAGGTGAGATCAAGGGGAACAACTTTCATGTTGAACACTTTTCCATTTGAAGCTTGGGTCATGATGAATTTTGAGGTGGAAGTTTGAAAAATCAAACATAAATGGAATTTCTCTAAGTACCAAGTCAAATGTTCACTCCTTCCACCTTGAATAAATTTTTGTTATGGACTTCAAATGGAAAAAGTTACTTCACCAAAGTGGAAGCCCTTTCAAAGAGTGGTCATGGCTCTTTGGTATGTCGCACCATCATTCTTTAATCCGAAAGGCATCACTCTATAACAGAATGTTCCCTAGGTGTAATGAAAATGGTCTTCTCCATGTCTTCAGGTGCCATCTTGATTTGATTATAATCGGAAAATCCATCCATAAATGAAAAGACTTTGAATTTAGTTGTATTGTTTACCAACATATCAATGTGTGGTAGAGAACTCATGACCACTATGTTATAGTGTTTCATCTTTGTTTCACTATTCTCCCTTAGATAACCCTAGAGCTCCAATTATTTAATCTTACTTTGTGCATCTCTGCTCTCTACTCTTCCTTCAATCAAGACAAGGTATGTTCAGTGCATTTCAATTTTATGTTGTCATTAGGTTGTTAGTTTAAACATTCTTTATTGCATGTTATAGTTGGTTAGGGATACTTCTCAAACCCTAGGTTAGGAGCATGTAATTTTGTGAAAGTGGTTACTGTATTAAGAGTAGATGGTAAATTTGGGTTGTAGTACGGTGGGACTTTGTGTAGTTGTTAGGTGTAGCAAGAACCATTGAAAAGCTTAGAATTTTATAAATTTTCGTAAGCCCGCATAGCGCGCCTCAGTGGGGCTTAGTGTGCCCTGAAATGTGCAGTTTTTTTCTATAAACTATTGATATGCGGTGTAGGTTGTGAGGTTTAGAGAGGGAGCAAAGAATTACTTTAAATTAGTATGCTTATGTTTGTTGATTGTATGTTGGTTTTTCTTATTGTTTTGCAGATCGGTCCAAGAGCTCTTTCTTCAAAGCGAGTAAGATCTAATGTTGGACCCTCATCTTAGCTTAACACTCCTGTATTAAACTGGGCAAAAAATTTAGGGGCTGAGCAGGAAGCAAGCTATGATGAGTTGGCTTCTAGAAACATATGGTCAGAGAGGACGTTCAACATCAACCCTCAAAAGGATTACCGAGGATCCCTTGCTTTGATAGAAAGCAAGAACTGGCACAAGTCGTTAACCCCTCCTACATAATTTAACTATGAGAGATTGTGAGGGAATTTTATTCCAATGCATTTCCGGTTGAAGGTATGAGGTATCACTTCACCACCTTTATAAGGGGAAAAGAAGTCTTGAAATTTTGGTATGCAGATCCTTGATGTCGTACACGATGTCACAACACCAGGGTCAACACATTGTCACACCACAAACAATATTAGGATTTAAATAAAAGTACGAAAGAAAATAACACAAGCAATTGTTAACCCAGTTTAGTGAAACATCACCTACATCTAGGGGCTACCAAGCCAGGAAGGAAATCCACTATCACATAATTAGTTCGAAGTTCTAAACAACCTCAGGTTTTACAAACTTCTCACCTAATCTCTACCTTTGGATGTTTCTATCTAAGACTCTCCTAGATATGAGACCCCTCTCACTTCCCTTTAACCATACAATAGAGACAATAACTTATATTAGAAAACATAATACACTCTTGCTTAAAAGCTTCTGAAGGATTGACAATTACAACTCAATAACACCAGTCCAATTGAAGTATCAAAGATATACTCGGATGCCTCACAAATAACAAAGACACTAAACCCTAACACAAACAATATTCATCGTTGCTTCGATGCCTTCTTAGGTTTAGAAACTATCTATATATAGCATATGAACGACATGGGCTTTGGGCTTTGATTCAAAGCATTTCCAAGGACTCTGCATAATCTTCTGCAGATTTGATTTCAATCAGATCAGATGTTTCCTAAAATGTTTTGACATCTTTACTTTGTAAACAAGTCAAGGCAAAAACAATCTTTTGCTTTTTTTGAAACCGCTCTACTTGACTCACATATTTCGTGAACTAAATCTTTAGCGTATCTTCAGATATCTCATAAAAGGAAACAGATCTTACAAGATACTAAAATAGGTCAAACTCTAATGTTGAACCAACATGTCAGGACATCTTGTTCACCATATGACTAAAATACTTGTTTTTCCAAAATATAGCCAATCACTACATACCAGACCTAACAGTCTCCCACGTTGGAAATTTTTGGCTAAAACAACCTTTGCATGGCCCAAGACGAATAAGGGTGAGGATCACAGCAACAAACCACCATAAAAGCATAAAACAAATCCTTTTCCCCCCAAAACACCAGAGGCAGGCGCAGCAGAAAGGAACATTGCCTCACACCAGAGAGATAAACTCTCACACAAAGAACATGCTTAAGAGAAAAATAAATTCTCTTTATTCATAATGTCAAGACATTTTTCCTGACATTATTAACACCGACAACCCACTCAAAACAAGTCTATCATTATAGGAAAAAAGAATGCTCCCCCTAAGTAGCAGATCCAGGGGAAATAACTATTCCCCCTCCATACGTGCTCCCGCTTAGTGGGCAAGAGACAGGGCGGGCTAACATATAATCAAACACAATAAGTAATCAAAAACAATCATATCACAATTACTCCCCCTTTTTAGCCAAAAAGTTAACAAATACAACTAAACATCAGAGTTAGAAAAGAAATAAAAAAAAGATAGGTTACAGACCAAGAGCACTATAAAGTGCATAAATATTCAAGGCATAGCCCAAAAAAACAGAAGTGAAATCAACACACAGAAGAACCAGAGCCAGAGTGCTTCAGTCTTCATCACTGATGGTAGTTTCTTAATCATCACTTGCACCAATACCTTCTTCATTTTCATCTTCTTCACCTGTTCCATCACCTTTCAAATTTCCTTATTCTTCAGACTAGGCCTTTATCAAAATTTCAAGTCTACTCTTTCTCTCAGTACAACTTTTGATAGTTTCATCCAAGGTCTTGCAGGTGTCTTTTAGATCAGCAAGGATGCCTGTTCTAGTGGTAGGCCTGGAAGATTTCTGGCCAGATGTCATGACAATATCTGGAACATGTTTTCCAGTGAATAACCTATAATGTAAGGATAAACAAGGGTCTCTTTTGCAGACATTATCATAACTAATCAAAATGCTTGGGTGTTGACTCGGTATAACACCACAAATCAATGAGAGAAAGGCTATTGGCATATTCACAACAAAAGATACAACATTCTTCATATTTTGATCAAAGAAAAAAATATAAAATCAAAACTTAACTTGATCCCTACAATATAAATGAACTTACCCAATCCTGTAGCAATGTTGAAAGTATGATTAGTTGGCACCTAATTAGCAGCTCCAATTTTATGAAGAACATCATACTTCACACTCAAATCGCTTGCTGACAACTTCCCTTTACTTGGCCATTCCTTTACTTGTTTAGCAGTAATCTCTCTGCAAATAACATTTTCAGAGACTTCCACTTCAGCTTGTTCTTCTTCATTTCTTCCCAAAAATCTACTTATGATTTTAGGAGAAAAATACACACATCTTCCTCTGACATACACTTTTCTAAACTCCTTGCTCCTCTTGTTATCACATTCCTTAGAGATATTCACAATAAATTCTTTAACACGCATTTCATAACACTTGCCAAAGCCAATTGCAGTTTTCATTAACCCAACTTCTTGAATCAGACTCATCACCTATTTGCATTCAAAAGCATTTTTGCCCTGTTCTCTTTCTAATGCTAGTCTTGTTTGATAAACCAACTTCCATTTTTCTACATTCTCCATAGAGTGAAAGGAAATGTTGTCAATTTGAACTTCAGGAATATTTGTCGGAATCTTCTTCCTAGAAGCTTGCTTTCTGGCAGTAGAAATGATATCCTGAACATTGTGTTCAACATCATGGTCAGATTCACTAGACTCAGAAGGAATTTCCTTCCTCTTAAGAGATTTCTTCTGGGAGACAGGAGTAATAACCTTGCTCTGTCTTTTTGTAGGGCCAACACTAGTTCTTCTCCTGAGAGATTTACAGGGCGTGCTAGAGGATTCAATAGCTTGACCTTTTTTGTTCTTCAACATTTTAGCTATTCTTGGAGCCAGTCTTTGACCAATAGGCACATGATTAGAGTCCAGATCCTCTATATTCACTATGTTAGTAGATTGATCATTTTTATCGATGGAGTTTCCTTCTTTTTCATCCAGACCACCAGGAATCCCATCAGACTCCTCTTTGTCTTTCGATTTTTCAGGAGATTGAGTAGACACATTGACATCAGATTTATCCATAGGGGTTTCAGTAGTGTTATCAGGTTGGGCCCTGGATGTGGAGACATTCGACAAAACATCAGTCTTATGTTAAATACCCAACACTTGAGAGATCAACACACAAATATTCTTATCCACGTCACCTCTGTATGCAATGATCATGCTAGATTTACTCAAAATAGTAGCAAACCTAGGTATATTACTAGTTCTATAAGCTTTAACATCTTTCTTAACATTTGGCATAACAAGACATTCTTTAGAAGAACCAATATTAGGTTCGACATTAATGGGATAAAGGTACAGGCTAGTCATAGAATGGGGTTTCTTTATAGCAGTAGAGGGTTCTAGAATTTTTACATTTCTAGCAGCCATGGATGGAGAGAAATAAGTACTTACTTTAGAGGGCTTGGATTTTCTGGAAGCATATGATCTAGCCTTCCTTATAGGGGTTGCATGGCCAAGAACCATCGCGAAGGGAACGACATCGGTAATGACATCAGAGAGATATATCTCAATACCAACATTTTTAGGGTTCGATTGCTCCTTGGTGTGGTTGCTAGGAGTTGAGATAGAAGGTTGAGACATTTTGGATATTTGAGGTATGGACTTTGAAGAGAAGATAGAAAGATGAGGGTGACTGGGAGTAAGGTTGAGAAAGAGAGAGAGAGTAAAGCAGGTAACATGAATGATGTTGATAGAGTATCTAGGATGGAGTGTTAGGAAAATAAGGAAGGGTCGTAATGATATTCCTTGAGTTTTGTGCACCATTAAATGGAGGGAAGAGAAAATTTGATTTCCATATCTTCATATCAGTAATTGCTATAATTAATAAAGCATGCAAATGCCCAATTCACCCCTTAACTTTTCAAACTGGGTTGCATCTAAAGCTTTAGTGAAAATATCTTCCAGTTGCTTCTAAGTGGTTACATGTTCAAGAGTAACAATTTTGTCTTCAACAAGATCCCTGATAAAATATTGAAGAATATCATATTGCTTAGTTCTGCTGTGATGAATAAGATTCTTGGATATGTTGATAGCACTCAGGTTGTCACAATATAATGTCATGACATCTTGCTGGACATTGTATTCCTCTAACATTTGTTTCATCTAAATTAATTGAGAGCAACTTCTTCCTGCTGCAATATATTCAGTCTCAGCCGTAGATAATGACACACTATTTTTTCTTCTTGCTTAACCAAGATATAAAATTATTTACCAAGAAGAAACATCCTCCAAAAGTACTCTTTCTATCATCAGCACTGTCTGCCCAATCTGCATCACAATATCCTATAAGCAAGGAATTTGCATTATGAGAATACAACATTTTATAGTCACTAGTTCCATTGATGTACTTCAGGATCCTTTTCACTTGAGGAATATGACTCATTTTGGGTTCATACTGATACCTTGAACATACTTCTATAACAAATGTAATGTCAGGTCTGCTAACTATAAGATACATCAAACTACCAATCATACTCTTGTACATACATTGATCCATATTTACACCTTTTTCATCTTTGGTCAATTTCAAGTGGGTTGGTGCAGGTCTTCTTTTATGACTAGCATTTTCCATGCCAAACTTCTTTACTATACTCTTAGCATACTTGCTTGAGAGATATAAATAGTGTCATCCATTTGTTTGACTTGGAGCCCAAGAAAGTAAGTCAATTCACCAACAACACTTATTTCAAATTCAGATTGCATATGCTTGACAAAATCATGAACCATGCTCTTCTTTAACAAACAAGATCTTGTCTATTCCTCATTTCCTGTATCCATTGTTGACAAGGAACTCAAAGAGCCTTTCATACCAGGCCCTAGGTGCTTGCTTTAATCCTTAGAGAGCTTTCCTTAGTTTATAAACATGGTCTAGAGAGTTATGATATATGAACCCTTTGGGTTGTTCAACATAGACTTCTTCATTCAAGTACCCAGTCAAGAAGGCACTTTTCACATCCATTTCAAATATCTTAAATTTAAGCAAACAAGTCACTCCTAAAATTAGTCTTATTAACTCAAGGCAAGCAACATGAGCGAAAGTACCATCAAAATGAACCCCTTCAATTTGAGTGTATCCTTGAGCAACAAATCTAACCTTGTTTATGGTCACAATTCCTTTTTCGTCAGATATGTTCTTGTAGATCCATTTTTCCCAATAGCATTCATTCCTTTAGGTCCAGGAACTAAGTCCCATACTTAATTTCTTATAAAATTCCCTAGTTCTTCTTGTATAGAATTGATCCAAAATTTATCAATCAAGGCTTCCTTCACATTTTTTGGTTCAAACTTTGAGATAAAGAAATCATTTGATATTACCAATAATGAGTTTTGTTGGATGATCTTTTTGATTTCTGATAGAGGGACCTTTGTTGACTTGATGGTTGTCTGGTTCAGTGCCTCCTGGTTCACTATTTGACTTAATAACTCCCTCATTTTCAGAAGTGTCAATCTGCTGAAATGATGTCCCAACGTCTTCATCAACATCAGTCCCTTTTTTTGTGATATTATCATCCACTAACACGTTGATCGATTCCATCATGACTTTGTTTATGGAATTAAAAACTCTATAGGATCTACTATTTCTAGAGTACCCCAAAAATATTCCTTCATCACTCTTGGGATCCATCTTTCTTCTTTCTTCTCAATCAGCCAAAATGTAGCATTTTCTTCCAAATACATGAAAGTATTTAACAGTAGGCTTCCTTCCTTTCCATAGTTCATAAAGAGTAGCCGAAGTACTAGTTCTTAGAGTCACTCTATTATGAATATAGAAGGCAGCATTCATTACATCAGCCCAAAAATGACAGGGTAGTTGTTTCACATGAAGCATGACTCTAGCTGATTCTTGTAGAGTCATGTTCTTGCATTCAACAACTTTATTTTGCTGAGGGGTGATGGGAGAAGAGAGTGTAGCAAGAGCATTTGCCATCCGATTATCATCTCGAGGAATATGATGGAAGTCAACCTCAGTGAAGAACATTGAAATCCTCCTCACATAATCTCTGTATGGGATGAGGCCAGGCTGATTTGTCTCCGATTCACCCTTAATTTGATTAACAACAAGGGCCGAATCACCATAAACATCAAGATGCTTAATCCTAAGATCAATACACTCCGCCATACTATTCATTCATTTGAAAGTGAGCCTTGCTGTAAAAGGAAAATGTGTGCCCTGAGGAGTAATAATCACTGCCCCAGTACCATTTCCATATTTATTTACAGCGCCATCACACACCATGCTCCATCGGGAACCAGGCTCTGGCCCTTCATCGAGTGTAGGCTCATTGCAATCTTTCATTTTCAAATACAGAATCTCCTCATCAAGGAAGTCGTACTAAACTGACTGATAATCTTCAATTGGTTGATGTGCCAATTGGTCAGCCAAGATACTACAATTAATAGCTTTCTGAGCTCAATACTCAATGTCATACTTAGAGAACAACATTTACCGACGGGAAATCCTCCCAATTAAAGCAGGTTTCTCAAAGATATACTTGATTGGATCCATTTTGGATATCAACCAAGTCGTATGATTTAACATATACAGGCGTAAGCGCTTAGCAACCCAAGCCAAAACACAATATGTTTTCTCCAGCATTGAGTATCGAGACTCACAATAAATGAACTTCTTACTCAGATAGTAGATGGCATACTCTTTTTTCCCTGATTCCTCTTGCAGACCTAGTACACAACCCATAGAGTCTTCAAGAACAGTCAGATACATAATCAAGGGTCTCCCTTCCACAGGTGGAGACAGAATCAGAGGCTCGGACATAAACTCTTTAATACTGTCAAAGGCCTTCTGGCAATCCTAGGTCTAATCATTACGCTGATCTTTCCGGAGGAGCTTGAATATAGGCGCACATGTGGCAGTCATGTGAGAAATAAATCTGGAAATATAATTCAAGCGGCCAAGAAAACCTCGGACTTGCTTCTCAGTTTTGGGTGCAGGCATCTCTTGTATTGCTTTGACATTGGCAAGATCAACTTGAATACCTCTCTCGCTGACAATAAAGCCCAATAACTTGCCGGAACGGACTCCAAATATGCACTTGTTAGGATTCAGACGAAGCTTGTACTTCCTCAAACGCTGAAAAAGCTTCAACAAGTGCTCTACATGTCCAACTTCTGTTCTCGACTTTGCAGTCATATCATCAACATATACCTCAATCTCTTTGTGCATCATATCATGAAATAAGGTAGTCATAGCTCGTTGATACGTGGCTCTGGCGTTCTTCAAACCGAAGGGCATCACTCGATAGCAGAATGTTCCCCAAGGTGTGATGAATGTTGTCTTCTCCATATCCTCGGCTGCCATTTTAATTTGGTTATAACCGGAAAATCCGTCCATAAATGAGAAGGCATTGAATTTAGTTGTATTTTCTACCAACATATCAATATGTGGTAGAGGAAAATCATCTTTCGGACTAGCTTTATTCAAGTCTCTATAGTCCACACACATTCGGACTTTTCCATCTTTCTTAGGCACAAGCACAATATTGGCCACCCATTGAGGATATGTAGAAGTCACCAGAAACCCCGCATCGATTTGCTTCTGAACTTCTTCTTTAATCTTCACTGCCATATCGGGATGAGTTCTTCTGAGCTTCTGCTTCACAGGCACGCACTTAGGCTTCAAAGGCAGGAAATGTTGCACGATATCAGTATCTAGACCAGGCATGTCTTCATATGACCAGGCAAAGACGTCGGCGTATTCTCGTAGCAATTCAATCAACCCCTTCTTAACAGATTCTTCCAGGAGTTCCCCAATCTTCACTTCTCGAACACAATCTTCAGACCCCAAGTTGACTGTTTCCAGATTCTCAAGATGTGGCTGAATGATCTTCTCTTCGTGCTCAAGTAGACGGGTAATCTCATCAGGAATCTCTTTAACATCATCTTCTTCGGCCCCAAATACAGGGAACTCAAAGTTGGGAGATGGTGTTGGATCATTATGTTCAATAGGTTTGATCAACCTACATAATGATTTTGGATATAAAAGAGATTTTAGAATTCAAACAAGGCAAATCATTATGCAGATGAAAAGATTGATTTTATTCTATTTTAAAAGTTTTTTGTGATCACCAGTTTCATGCAAAAAACTAAAAAGTGAAAATAATTTGGAGAAACAAACATTTAACATGAATTTATTGAATGAATATCATTGTATTTATGGGCCAACAATGTCATCACTTCTCCTTTTGGCATGGGAGAAGGGTTTTTTAAACAAAAATGAACATTACGTGGACTTATGTACGACTTTTGGAACATCAACAGCGACCCAGTTATTGCATACCCCTCTAGGGATGACAAAGTTTCATTAGAATCTTCCTCTGCATCATCTTCCATAACAGCAGCAGCCTCCTGGTCTTCGACGGTGTGGATGAAACCACCACTCTGAAACAGACCGTGCTCGTTGAAGGTGCCTGTAGAGTACCCTATGCCAACCCGGGATTTATTGTCTTCCAGCTTGATCATTTGTCGTAAACCAGTAGTTGCGTCATGCTTAATGTCCAACTTCGCATCATTATAGGACGCAAATGAAGAAGTTCCTTTCTTAGAAGGCTCAGCAATAGACAAAGCTTGGAACGGAGTCCCAACTTCGTCCTCAGCATCAATGTAAGAAAGGGAAGCCAAATGGCTTACCAAGAGAGCCTTCTCTCCCCCTACCACCACCAACTTTTTGTTCTTGACGAACTTCAACTTTTGGTGTAGAGTGGATGTCACGGCGCCTGCCTCGTGAATCCATGATCTGCCCAACAAACAGCTATATGATGGGTGGATATCCATGACTTGAAAAGTGACATGGAAATCACTAGGTCTTATCTTGACTGGGAGTTCAACCTCGCCAATCACTGTTTTGCGCGATCCATCAAAAGCCTTGACGACCACTCCACTCTGCCTCATGGGGGGGCCCTGGTAAGAAAGTTTGGCCACAGTGGATTTTGGCAACACATTCAACGATGATCCAGTGTCTACCAGTACATTAGACATGGCATCATCCTTGCAATTCATGGAGATGTGAAGTGCCAAATTATGGTCTCTTCCCTCCTCGGGGAGATCAACATCGCAGAAACTCAGGTTGTTACAAGCAGTAATGTTTGCAACAATGTTATCAAATTGCTCTATTGTGACATCATGATCTACATACGCCACGTACAACACCTTCTGCAAAGCTTCACGGTGTGGCTCAGAGTTCATTAATAAAGACATCACATATATCTTTAAAGGCGTTTGTAGAAGTTGATCTACAACATTGTATTCACTCCTCTTGATGAGCCTCAACATCTCACAACAATCCTCTCTAATCCTGCCATTCTGGCCAGCAGGGACAGGAGTTCTAACATCAGCGACAGGTCTATTAACAACAAGTGTCAGATTCGGAGAATTGGAAGAATTTCCCACATGACGGGTAGCACTATCAGCTCTTCTGGTGTCAGCCTGGGGTTTCGGAGGTGCCGAGAAAACACGACCACTACGGGTCAAACCGTTGACATCAACAATATTCACAACAGAAGTGGAGGGTAAGGGCACCTCCTTCCCATCTTCCAATGCCACAGCATTATAAAGATAGGGAACAACTTTGTTGGAAGAGTATGGGACAGGGCCGGCTGGCTTAATGATGAGAGAGGGAGAAGCCTTCTGCTTGATGCCACCGTATCGGACGATAATAGGCTCAGGTATCCTGAATATAGGGGATATCACATTAACTTCATCCTCGTAACGATTCTGAAGTATCTCTATCACACCCTGATCCAACATTTCTTGGATGTCTTTCCTGACTTGACAACATCCTCTCTCATTGACAGTGCATACACGGTAACTGTCATGGTCATGCTCGTAGTGATTATATTCACACAACAGTCTGTGCATCTCGACCAAAGCTTGTTGGATGTGGCTGACATATCGGACCTTATATTAACCAGGGCAACCTTGAATCATATTGACAACAGATTTCCCATGCTCGGGCAATGGGTTCTTCTTCACGTTAGGACCTACGCCCTCGAAAAACAATATACTACTTCTCACAAGGTCTTGAACCTTGGTCTTCAACGTGTAGCAATTCTCCACATCATGTCCGGGAGCACCGAAATGATAAACACATTGAAGCTCAGGCTTATACCTCCACATTGAAGCAGGTGGGTCACGTGGAGTGATTCACTTTCTTTCAATTAAAGAAGGATATAGCTCTGCGTAGGTCATGGGAATAGGATCAAAAGTGACCCTTTTCCTATCATAACTCGTGCTAGTCTGGTTGTTATTTCGAGGCTGGTAGGCCTGCTATTGAGGACAATGTTGTTGTTGCTGATAGTGTTGATATTGTTGTTGCTGGTTCTGATTATGATGCTGATATTGCTGATTTTCTCTCTGAAAACAGGTGCTATATGAGCCACCTGGTGCGGATTACTGGCTGGACACACAGTCTTCCTCTTCACAAAGGGTCTTTTGAATTTAATATGGGAGGTTACAGCATGTGCCTCACCATCTTTCTTCTTCACAAATGCCCCATAAAGTTTGGCAGAAGAGCCTTCTTCTCTAGTCAGGCGCCCTACCCTGACTCCTTCCTCTAGACGCATCCCCATGTTCACCATCTCGGTGAAGTCAGAAGGAGCGCTAGCAAGCATCCGCTCATAATAAAATGAATCAAGGTCTCCAGAAAGCTCTTTCTCTTATAGCGGAGGCACGATCTGTGCACCAATTCTCGCCACCTCTGGGCGTACTCCTCAAAAGTTTCCTTATCCTTCTGGGACATGTCCCTCAGTTGGTCCCTATCGGGAGCCATATCAACATTGTATTTGTATTGCTTGACGAAGGCTTCACCAAGGTCATTGAAGGAGCGGATGTTCGCACTATCCAGGCCCATGTACCATCTCAAAGCGGCACCGGACAAGCTGTCCTGGAAATAGTGGATTAGGAGCTGATCATTGTCGGTCTGAGTCAACATTTTTCGTGCATACATAACCAAGTGGCTGTGCGGGCAAGTGTTTCCTTTGTACTTTTCAAACTCAGGCACTTTGAGTTTGACAGGAATCTTGACATTAGGAACCAGGCAAAGTTCAGCAGCGGACTTGCCAAAGAGGTCCTTCCCTCTGAGAGTTTTGAGTTCCTTGTGAAGCTCAAGGAATTGATCGTTCATAGCATCCATTTTATCATACACGTCTGGGCCCTCAGATGGCTCAGAGTGGTAAATGGTGTCATCTACTCTCGATAAAGTATGCACGATTGGAGGTGGCATAGCAAGGACCGGGCTAGATGTCGGCAAAGAAGGAAAAGTTGGGGCGAGATCCTCTAGAGCAATGTTCGCGGGCATCCCCCAGGGAAACCCGGCTGGCATAGCAGTAGGCGCAAAGTGGGCACTGGCAGCAGGTACGGTTGAGGAAGCAATCTCAGAAATGACTGTCCTCTGGGGAGGAGTTGAAGGCGTTGGAGAAGACTAGCTTTGGGCGGCCAAGAATGACTCCATTAGGGTAGTCAATCTTGCCACTTCCTCCTTCAATTCTCTGTTCTCTTAGTCTAGGTGATCCATTAGTTTTAATGAGTTGGCTCTGATGTAGTACCAGTGCGTCAGCTTGCCTTCAAAATAAATGAAGAACACATAGTTAGACCATTGAACAAGAAGCCTGGAGCAAAACCTGCTTATGCACATGATGCATGTAATGCTCGTGCATATGATTTATTTTTAATCAGAGGAACTTTAGAGTTATATTTGCAAATATCGGAAATATTAATCATTTAGACATATATGGAAATATCATATCAATAATATCTGGAAAAATTTTACACCAAAGAAGTACAGTCCTGGTAATACAAGAGAGAAGGAAAATGAACATCCTATGGAACCCTAGAAACAATCATCCAAAGCTCTCGAGACCGGAAGATAAGCTGCACGAAGCCTCTTCACCTCTCGCTCATAGACTGCCTCCATATTTGCCTTCTCTTTGGCGAGTCGATCGTACTTCCTCTTCCAAAACCTGGAAGACTGAGGAAGAAGAGAAGTCACCACATCATTAGGCTCATCGATAACCTGATGCTCAAGAAACTCTATTAACGCATCCTTATCTCTAAGCTGCTGAAGTAGCTCCTCTCGCTCACGGACCCAAGCACGCGAACGATCTTTGTCTCTCAACTTCTCTACTCCTTGGTCAGGGAGGGTTGAAGGTCCATCCATAACCAAAGGTGTAGGTATCGGGTAATCATAAGGCATAAGGTCCTCGGAAGCTCTCCTCCTAACCCATGAGGTGTAGGGTTCCAAGGCAATACAATTCTTCGGACCAAGATCTTTCCTTCATTTCCTATGAATCTTGCGCCAAGCGCGGACCATCCTGACCTTCAAGTTTTAGGGATCTTTACCCTCTTGAAAGAACACACCTTCTAACAGAATGTTGTTAGGGGTATCCTTTAAGGGGAACCCAAGCTGACGACGTGCCAAAATAGGGTTGTAATTAATCCCACCACATGTACCAAGAAGAGGCATATTTGAGAATTCACCACAAGAGTCAATAATCTGCACACCATCATATACACGGTTGTACCAAAAGATATCATCATTAGTGAGAGACATAAGTCTCATGGACCACCATAGACATCCTTTGTTCTCCTTGAAGGCGACCGTCTGTGGCAAGTGCGAAATAAACCACTTGTACAACAGAGGTAAACAACACACAATGATACCACCACCCTTTACATTCCTCACATGCAAAGAGAAATAATTGTCACCTAACAAAGTAGGAATGGGATTAAGAGTAGAGAAAATCCTAATAGCGTTCACATCCACAAACTTGTCGATGTTGGGGAATAACACTAGCCCATAGATGAGAAGTACAAATATGGCCTCAAAGGCGTCCTCACTCATGGCCTTCCCATACATAGTAGCTTGAGCAATGAGGAAATCAGATGGAGACCTTGAATTCCACCCTTGGTAGTCATATGAGCACCAATAATAGATTCATCTATATGCAACAGATCAACAATCTCTTGAGAAGTAGGAACCCTCTTCCAGCCATTGAACGACAACTGATCTAGAATCGGTATACCCGCAAGATAGGCATACTCCTCAAGCGTAGGCAAAACCTGGAAATCCGGAAATGTGAAGCAACGGTACAAGGGATCATAGAACTGCACCAAGACACTCATCAAACTTTCATCCACCTGAGTAGCAAGAATAGACAGAAGCTTCCCATGACGAGCCTTGAACTCCAAGGGATCTAATACATAGGATGTCAAACTCCTTAACTCTTTCAAGTCGGGTTGATGAAACTGTACTTCTTTTTATTCCTTCTTTGTCTATCCATGTCTGAAAATTTGCAAATAGACCTCTTAAGTTCCTTGAAAATTTTCTCATTGTTGATGATATGGATGTATATGAATGCATGAATGCATGGATGCAACAATCACACTCAAGGATCAAGAAAATCACACCACACAAAGGTCATGGGATGGATCAAGTCATCCTTAATATCAATCATCCATTTTGGTGGATTATGGTTTACACCCTATCAACACCCAAGTTCCATTGATATTAAGGATGTACAAGAACGGATCAACCATATGTCACAGGTTTGTTGCAAGTCACGAGCATGGAGTCTCGGTTAAGAACCACCCAAAGGGAATGCACTATGGTTAAACTTGACAATCATGTTCTACAAGAGGTTCCCATAGTCATCATCCCATCTTTCGGATATTATCGGATAAACGAATACTCGTATTCCAAAAATATTCTCAAGAGAGACTCTTATGAGTGTAGTATCGCGTAACAATCGTATCAAATCTTACACTTGAACGACCTTCGCACTACGTCCTAAAAATAGGCCAAGACGGGCTAGGTAAACTAAGGTCCTTGGCTTCTAAGGCATATATTTGAAAGAGTAATGCCTAACCCAACTACTCGTGTGACATTCTTGATCCCAACATAACTTCCACCAAGTGAATGGGCTTGCAAGTCAACTTGCTAAGGAATAACTCCACACAAGTCAACAAGACTATGACATTCTCCTATCATAAGTGCACTCGAGTTCGGGTATAAAACTCATCTCACAAGAGACCACCAAGCACACAAGCAATATATATCAAGCAATTCATACATTACAAACAATACAATAATCCCAAATTTGCACAAAAATATGTCACAAATAATATAAACAATACAATACAACAAATGTGAAAAGTAGGTAAAACCCACTAGGCAAATAGTCCCCAGCAGAGTCGCCACTTTTCTGTAGCGGGGTATTCGTTACCTTTACATTTATTGACTAAATCAAAAGTAAATCATACAATTCGAGTCGCCACCACACTTCTATTTATCCAAAGGAAAGGTTAGAAAGAGAACAAAAATCGAGAAGTTTTATCAAATCAAAAACTAATAAAAATGTCAGAGATCTGGGTAAGGGGGTGGTTATGCAATGGGAAGGTTTTAAGCATCCAAAACATCCTTAGTACTCTAAGGGAGCCCTTTTCACAATTGTTGTAAGGTAGGTTGGTATTTGTGAAAATTATTTGTGCAAACATGATTGGGGAGATGAGAGAAGAATATACAAATTATTTACAATTTTGTGTTTGAATGGATAAACCCATTGCCTACGTACCATCTTAAAAAAGATTAGGATCAAAACCTCGTAGTTCGGGGTAAAAATCTCAAAAGAAGTTGGTGAATTGATTATTCAAAAGCCTTAAGGTCTTTTGTTATCAAAGGGAAAAAACTCAACCTAAAACCACAAATCCACCATGTGAGGGAAGCTTCAACATGCTAGTGAGGGGTTAACCCTATAATAAGCATGGAAGGCTTATAGTCCATCACTAAGGATACAAGTGAGTATTATATCATCCACTAAGATAACTCAAACCTAATAGCTAATGTTTATGAAAAGCTTTGGCAAGAAGTGGCCTTTGAAACCACAAAACAATTGAGTGAGTTGTATTTACCAATGAAAAGTATTTACAAAGTAAGGTCAAAGTTGACTTAGGATTCAATTCAAAATAAGTCTTTATGAAAAGAAGTTTGAAAAATCAAAAGCATAGTGCTTAGGTTTATAATTTTGAAAAGCAATGTTAATGTTTGCACCAAAGTTTGGCTTGGGTTAGAGTGGAGGGAAGAAGAAGAATGACTAAGGTCCTAAACATGCAAAGATGAAGGAAGAGAAATAAAACCACAGTGGAGTTCCCTTCTTAAGATCATAGTGATGATCCAAGTTGTTCCCTTTCCTTTGGAATTAGCAAGCAATAAGCAAATAACTCAAGCAATCAAGCACACAATCAAGCTCCTAGGAATCTTCCAATGGCTTTTATATCTCTTATTTTGGATGCTCATGACAATGGTTCTTCTACTTGGCAAGTTTGGGATCCCTAGCACACAAGAACACACAAATAAAAAAGTTCCACAATACAAACAAAGAATGGACAAGAGTGAGTTTAGAATTAAGTCCTTTCCAAGCCTTCTTCAAGATTAAGCATTATGAAGGCATGAGAAAAATTGCATTAACATAAACATGAGCTCATGTGAGCAAAGGGAAAAAGCAAATGAAATAATGTACAAGAATATTAAATTGCATTAATGTAAATTGCAAGAATTAAATGACTTGAACTAAAAGCTAATGATTAGTAGTTAGTGTTAGTGTGCCTTAAGACAATTTAGCGCTATGTTAAGCAATCATAAGTGGACTAATGTAGTAGTCATGCCTATCTGAGGCCGGTCAATAAAACTATAGGCAACAAACACAAGTTAGAGACCATGACTAGTAAGCCAAACTCCTACAACTTGCCATGCCAAAAGAAAAGAAGAATGATCTTGTATTGATTTAGGTTTTTTGCTTCACCAAGAAGCAACCTATCCTTAATGCAAAGCCATTCACTTGATCTTTGATCAAGATGAATTAGATTTGAATCAAGGAAGGTTAAGCCTCTCATATGTCAAGGCTAACCACCAATCTTTAACTCATTGATTAAAAAAAGAAAAAGATGAAGAAGAAGAAGAATAAGAATGTACATGAATTGAAATTCAAATAAAATATCAACACACATTGATCAAACATGAATAGAATCAAGGTCAATCAATGGTAAACAGAAGAAAAATGAAACTTAAAGGTCAAGAAACAAATAAAATATTTTTGGTATTTTTGAGAACTAAAATAATACTTGAATTAAAATAAACAATTAAAGGTCAAACTTCAAATCCATTTCAAATCAACTTGAAAAAGTCCAAATGGATCATCCTAAGTTCAACAAGGCCAAACAAGGTTTGACAAAAAATTTCAGCATTTTTGGAAACCAGAAACTATTTTTAATCAATTAAAAATGAATAAAAAATAACCTAATTGAACTAAAATCTCAAATAAATATCAAATCAATTAAGAAATTGATGAGAATATTTTTCATAGATCCATCATCATTCAAAGAAGTTAAGAAAATATTTTTGCATTTTTTGAATATTGGAAACTATTTAAAATGAATTAAAAATAACCAGAACAGGGAAAATTCACAAAAAATATCAAATGACAAAATAAAAAATATTAAAAATCATTTTCAGAAACTAGAATTAAAAAGGGAAAAATGCAATTGGTCCCATAATTTTTGGAATTAAAATGAAAGAGATATGAATTTTTGAAATAAAATGAAATAAAAAAAATAAAAATGGAAAATCAGAAATTGCCAAAAATCCTGGCGCGTTGGATCAACCTCATTAAATGAGGTGGCACATCCAAGAATCCTCATGCGCGCGCTCACCATGGTCTCAAGTCAAATGAGAAACACATTGAATTATTAAAAGTCATAACACTTAAAGGTCCTGATTCAATCTAGAAAACACAATGGACGGTCCAGATGTGGTCTGGCAACAGGGACGGTGGCGTACACCACTGTCTTCTCCGACGAGCATGCTAGCTCCGGTGGAAGTTGCAGGTTATGAAATCTTGATGAAAACATGTGATCCTCATATCATTGGAAAGCTGGGGTGATGTACATCACTCCTATTGCATTGATTTTCACTCTAGACTCTCATAGAAAGAGAAATCAGAGATGGAAAATTATGGAGTTCAAACTGAACTTGATGGATTTATGAAATTAAGTACACCAATCAATTGCCTCTTATGAGAGGACTTCAGAGGAGTCAATAAATACAAGAAATGAGCAAGAATCAGTGAGTTTCGAATTGAAAAAGTTTGAACAACAACCTTTGAAGTGCAGATCTATGAGGAACGATCCTTCCCAATTCTTGATAGCAGTGTGTTCTTGAGATGGAAACAGAGATAGGCTAAGGAATTAAAGTCCAATAATCAACCAAGGAAGTTGAAAATTGAAACAGAAAAAATGAAGAGAAATTGCCAAATTCCTTAAATGGAGGGTGAGGATTCAGTTCTGCGGCATGTAAGGTGCCTTAAGGATGGATTTGAGTGAAGCTGAGCACCTCTATTTATAGCACAAAGTCATGCAAGCAAGGTGAATTTCATGTGTGCATGAAGTGAGGGCCTCCATGCATGGGCCTGTACAGGTGCATGGGAGGCCCAAATGCAATTGATTTGGCATGCTGAAATCATAATGATCAGGTTTGGACGTGCAAATGTGATTGAATTGGCTTGTGCATGAAGTTTGAACATTGTTTCCATAAATGCACATAAACTTTCATCTCTTCGAAAATGCACCTTACCAACATGCAACATGGACTTGTGGGTAATGGTTGGAAAGGTCTTGACATGAGGAACAATTGTTATGTTGAACAAAAATCCATTTGGAGTTGAGAAATTAATGAAAACTGATCATAATGTTCAAGGTGCAAAACATGTTCATCTGAATTTTGCCAAAATGGACCAACTTCAAGCCCTTCTGTTTCAATGATACAAGCTCCAAATGATAAAACCTTCAACATCAAAGTTTTATATCTTTTCAATACAATCAATTTGGACTCAATTTTGCATAATTTGGATTTTTGATGAGAAAGTTATGGGCAGTTGAAGTTGGACTTTTTCACATTTCAATGACTTTGGTCCAAAGTGACCTATAATGTTTTGTATTATCACATGTACTTATTTTAGGATTATGAAACTTTGTTCAACATAAAAAATGAAGTAGACATCTTAAATTTTCCAATGCATTTTGTTCCACATCAAAATCATGAAAAATGAATGAGTTATGTCCTTGGGAAGTTGACCTAAAGTTAGGGTTTCAGTCAAAATGACCTATAATGTTTTGAAATGGATGTTGACCTTCCAATCTTCAAATAAATTTTTGATGAACATGAAAGTTATTCATATGGTTCTTAAGAACATTTTTCCTCTTGGTGTAGTCTTCATTTGACAAACACATCAAAAGTTAGGTCTTAGTGGATTTCAAAATAGTCAGATGAATTGACTGATCAACTTCTCAAGTCCAAACATCAAATCTTGATGAAATGATGATCGAGGACACTCAAATAAGCTCAAATATGCATGAAATGATGAGTGAAAGAAATTCCCTTGATTGTATTTGATCATAGGTTGAGGTTGCTTCATGAGCAAGGTACAGTTAATGCACAGTTGAATTAGGGTTTCCTTGGGAAACAATCCTTTAGCCCTTTGGTTTGCTTTGATCAAATTGACAAATTGAGATACTTGGGAGGAATATATGATAATTGAGAGCTTTGTGAACCATTATCATGCTTGCTTTCAACTTCACATGGCCATTCTTTGAGCATAGGGGCCTCCTAGGAGCCTTGGATCACATGATTGCTCAAGCTACAAAACAACAGATGTTAGTGACATATTTTTGTGCTTTTGGTTAGTAAACAAAATAAGAAAAGAAATAATATACAATTAAAGCATGCTTGGTGGTCTCAAACCAACTCACACAAGTCCCTCCCTAGGGTAAGGAGCCAAGATGCTATGATCCTTGAGGCAAATGCAATGTGCAATGATATGATGTCATGAGGGATATTAGGGTCAAAATTAGGGTCTTACAGATGGCTTGCCTTTTCTTGAAGCACATGATCCAGCCTTCCTTATAGGGGTTGCATGGCCAAGAACCATCGAGAGGGGAACGACATCGATAATGACATCAGAGAGATCTATCTCAATACCAACAGTTTTAGGGATCGATTTCTCCTTGGTATGGTTGTTAGGAGTTGAGATAAAAGGTTGATACATTTTGGATATTTGAGGCATGGACTTCGAAGAGAAGATACAAAGATGAGGGTAACTGAGAGTAAGGTTGAGAGAGAGAGAGAGAGAGTAAAATAGGTAACGTGAATGATGTTTATAGAGTAGCTAGGATCGCGTGTTGGGAAAATAAGGAAGGGTTGTGTAAGACCCCATTTTTGGCCCTAAGATCTCTCATGACATCATAACATTGCATTTGCAAAGCCTCAAGGATCATGAGCATTTGGGTTCCCTTTGTCTTTGGGTGAGACCTCTTGTGAGTGGTTTGAGATCACCAAGCATGTTTGAATTGCATATAATTTCTTTTCTCATTTTATTTACTAACCAAAAGTACAAAAATATGTCACTAACATTTCTTGGTTATAGCTTGAGCAATCACAAGATGAAAAGCTTCTAGGAGATCCTATGTGCAATGATAAGGCCAAGAAAAGATGGAAGAAAGCATGGCAATGGTTCCTAAAGCTCTCATCCATCAAATATGCCTCCCTAGTATCCCAATTCATCATTCATCATCAAAGAAAGTCAATGGGTTTGAGGTTTGTCTCCCAAGGAAACCCTAATTCATCTGATCATCAACAATGCCTTGTTCATGAAGCAACCTCAGCCCATGGTCAGATACAATCAAGGGAAGTTCTTTAATTCATCATTCCATGTATATTTGAACTTATTTGAGTGCCCTCAATCATCAATTCATCAAGATTTGAGGCATGGACTTGAGAAGTTGGTCAGTCAATTCATCTGACTATTTTGAAATGCACTGATACCTAACTTTTTATTTGTTAGTCAAATGGAGATGATCCCAAGAGAAACAATGTTCTTAAGTACAATATGAATAACTTTCATGTTCATTAAAAATTGATTTGAATCTTGGAAGATCGTCATCCATTCCAAGACATTATAGGTCATTTTGACTGAAACCCTAATTTTGGGTCAACTTCCCAAGGACATAACTCATTCATTTTTTATGATTTTGAGGTGGGACCAAATGCATTGGAAATTTTATTTTGTCTAATTCAAATGTTATGTTGAGAAAAACTTCAAAATCTCAAAATAAATACATGTGATAATGCAAAACATTATAGGTCACTTTGGGCCAAATGCATTGAAATGGAAAAAAGTCCAACTTCAAGTGCCCATAACTTCTTCATTAAAAATCAAAATGCTGCAAAATTTAAGTCCAAATTGATTGTCTTGAAAAGATATACAACTTGTATGTTGAGGGTTTTATCATTTGGAACTTGCATCACTGAGACAGAAGGGCTTGAACTTTGGCCAAATTTGGAAACTTCACTTATGCATGTTTTGCACCCTACACTTTAAACTCAAAATTCACTAATTTCCAAGGCCCAATTGAAAATTTGATCAACATATCATTTGTTCATTATGCAATAAGCTGTCTAACCATTACTCATGAGGTAGCATTTGGAGTTTGGAAGCACCAGTTTCGAAGGCATGAAGATTTAGTGCACTTTGTGAAATTCAATTCAAATTGCCATGCATAAGCTGTTTATACTTCTTGTACACGTCCATATGCAATTCACATGAACCCAACAGGTAATTTCAATCTTCATTGGGCCTTCCACATGATCACACAAGCCCATGCAATGAAAAATCCAGTTGCCATGCACACGAGTAAACTCATGCACTCAGCCATTTCCAGCTATAAATACATGTGCTATGCTTCACAATTCTCCAACCTAAGGGCGCCTGAAATGCTGCAAAAGTGAATCCCTAACCATACCAAAGGAACAAAATTCATTTTTCTTCAAAAATTCATATCTGAAATTCAATTGCATTTGGTTAAATTTCCAAATCTAAAGTTCCTAAACCTTCATGTTTTGACCTATTGAAGTTCTGTTTTGCAAATGGAACCAAGGAAAGGGACTCAAATCTTCACAATCCAAAGGTTTTGATTAACTGCTTTTTTGCTTCGAATCTCATTATTCTTTGATCCATTGGCTTTGATATTGTGTTGTCTAAAGTCCTCTCTATAGAGGCATCATTATTGAGTGCTTAATTGTTGAAATCGAGCAAGTTCAGTTGACCATCACCAAACTTCCATCTCTGATTTCTCTCTTAATAAGAATCTAGAGTGGAAGTGAGTGATATAGGAGTGATGTACATCACTTCACCTTTCGAATGGTGCCCGGATCGTTCATTTTAGTTAGCATTTGAAACTCTGCATTTTTTTGACCTTCGCCGGAGCTCACCGGAGAAGACGGTGGCGCTGGCCACCGTCTCATTGCCAGATTGATTATGAGCCATTGATCTCAATTTCTAGATCTAATCCTAGCGCTCCATTGTTATGACTTTTATTTAATATCCATGTGGTTGCATTGACTGAGGACTTTGCTGCGCGCGCATGCCATGACCATTAGATCATCCACGTCAATTAATGAAATTCCATCCAACGCTTCTCCTTTTTTCGTATTTTCTTATTTTCTGATTTTGTTTTCTTTATTTCTTTTAATTCCATTTTATTTCTAAAATCCATATCTCTTTTATTATTGGTCCAAAAAATATGGGACCAATTGCATTATTTCTCTTTTAATTTCTAGTTTTTAAAAATGATTTTTAATATTTTTTACTTTATCATTTGCTGTTTTTTAGTAACTTTCTCTTTTCTGGTCATTTTTAATTCATTTTAAATAATTTTTGATATTCAAAAAATACAAAAATATTTTCTTAACCTATTTGAATGATGATGGATCTATGAAAAATATTCTCATCAATTTATTAATTGATTTGAGAGTTATTTGAGATTTTAGTTCAATTAGGTTACCTTTCCTCATTTTTAATTGATTAAAAACAGTTTCTGACTTTTAAAAATGCTGAAAATTTTTGTCAAACTTTGTTTGACCTTGTTGAACTTGGGATAATTGACTTGGACTTTTTAAAGTTGATTTGAAGTGATTTTGAAGTTTGACATTTCTTTAATATTTTAATTCAAGTTTATTTTCAAATATTAAAAATGCCAAAAATATTTTGCTTATTTCTTGACTTCCAATCTTCATCTCATTTCTGATTTTTATGGTTTGACCTTGATCTTCCCTATCTTTGGTCAACATTTATGGATTGATACATTCCTTTTCATTTGATGCATTTTATTTTCTTCTTTTCCATTATCCTTTTTCTTCTTCTTCTTCTTTTATTTTTTTTATCAATGAGTTAAAGGTTGATAAGTTAGCATTGATTAGGGAGGTTTAATCTTCCTTGATTCAAATCTAATTCATCTTGATCAAATGATCAAGTGAATGGCTTTGCATTAAGGATAGATTGCTTCTAAATCATACAAAGGACTTAAACCAATACAAGATCATTCCTCATTTTTTTTTTGTCATGGCAAGTTGTTGGAACTTGGTTCACTAATCAAGACTTCTAACTCGTGTTGTTGCCTACATTATTATTGACCGACCTCAGATAGTTGTGACTTCTACATAAGTCCAGTTACGATTGCTTAACATAGCGCGAAATTTGCCTTATGGCACACTAACTACGAACACTAACTATTAACAATTAACATTTACTTTTTGCTCTTTACATTTATGCAATTTACTATTCTTGTACATATTATTCATTTGCTTTTTCCTTTTGCTCATTTGAGCACATATTTATGTTAATGCAATTTGCCTTTTGCTCACTTGAGCATATAATTGTGTATATATCATTGTGCTTGTGTTTTGTTTTGATTGTTGTGGACCAAATGCAAAGAAATGGACAAATGAACTTAGTTTTCTAGGACATTCCCTATTCAAATTGGAGTAAAAGGATCTTAATGTGAAGATAGATTAGAAGGACCAAACCTCTAAACTCATTCTTGTCCATTCTTGATTTACTTCATGGAACTTTTCACGTGTGTGCTTTTATGCTAGGGAGTTTTGTGAGAGCTCAAATTGAAGAACCATTGTCATGTTCATCCAAAGTGAAAGACACAAGATGCATTGAGGATCTCTTAAGAGACTTGTTTGATTGTTGCTTGAGCTTGCTATTATTTTGCTTGCATATTCCAAAGGATGGGAGCTACTTGGATCATCAATATGATCTCAAGAGAGGAACTCCATTTGTGGTCTTGTTTCTTATCCCTTATCTCTTATATGATTAGGATTTTAGCCATTCTTCTTCTTCCCTTCACTCTAACCCAAGCCCAAACTTTTGTGCAAACATTAACACTTCTTTTCAAACATTAGAAACCTAAGCCTTATGCTTTTGATTTCCAAACTTTCTTTTCATAACACTTATTTTGAATTGAACTCCTAAGTCAAACTTTGACCATATTTTGTACATACTTTTCATTGGTAAATATAACTCATTCAAATGTTTTTCTTTGTGGTTTCAATGGCCACTTCTTATCAAAACTTTTCATAACCTTTAGCCATTAGGTTTGAGTTATCCTTGTGGTAGATATAATACTCACCTATATCCTTAGTGATGGACAATGAGTCTTCCATGCTTATTATAGGGTTAACCCCTCACTAGCATGTTGAAGTTATCCTCACATGGTGGATTTATGGTTTTAGGTTGAGTTTTCTCCCTTGGATAACAAAAGACCTTAAGGCTTTTGGACCAATCAATTCACCAACTCATTTTGATATTTTTACCCCAAACTACGAGGTTTTGATCCTAATCTTTTCTAAGATGGTACGTAGGCAATGGGTTTATCCATCCAAACACAAAATGTAAATAAACTTATATATTCTCTTCTCATCTCTTCAATCATGTTTGCACAAACATTTTTCACAAAATACCAACCTTACAACAAGTATGAAAAGGGCTCCCTAGGAGTACCTAGGATGTTTTGGGTGCTTAAAACCTTCCCATTGCATAACGAACCCCCTTACCCAGATCTCTGGCATTTTTACTAGTTTTTTATTTGATAAAACTTTTAGGTTTTTGTTCGCTTTCTAACCATTCCTTTGGATAAATAGAAGTGCGGTGGCGACTCGACTTGTATAGTTTACCTTGGATTTAGTCAATATCTCTAATGGTAACGAATACCCCGCTACAGAAAAGTGGCGACTCTGCTGGGGAGGTTTGCCTAGTGGATTTTGCTTACTTTTCATTGTTTGTTGTATTGTATTGTATATTCTTTTGTGACAAATTTTTTGTGCAATTTGGGATTATTGTATTGTATGTAATGATTGAATTGCTTAAATATTAATTCCTTGTATGCTGGGTGATCTTTGTGAGATGAGTTCTATACCCGAACTCGAGTGCACTTAGGATAGGAGAATGGCATAGTCTTGTTGACTTGTGTGGAGTTATTCCTTAGCAAGTTGACTTGCAAGTCCATTCACTTGGTGGAGGTCATGTTGGGATCAATAATGTCACACAAGTATTTGTGGTTAGACATTACTCTTTCCAATATAGACCTTAGAATCCAAGGACCTTAGTTTACCAAGCCCATCTTAGCCTATTCTTAGGATGTAGTGTGAAAGTCGTTCAAGTGTAAGATTTGATATGATTGTTACGCGATACTACACTCATAAGAGTCTCTCTTGAGAATATTTTTGGAATACGAGTAGTCGTTTCTCCGATAATATTCGAAAGATGGGATGATGACTATGGGAACCTCTTGTAGCACATGTTTGGCATGTTAAACCCTAGTACACTCCCTTTGGGTGGTTCTTAATCGAGACTCTATGCTCGTGACTTGTAACAAACCCTTGATTCATGGTTGATTCGTTCATGTATCCTTAATATCAATGGAACTTGGATGTTGATAAGGTGTAAACCATAATCCACCAAAATGGATGATTGATATTAAGGATGACACGATCTATCCCATGACCTTTGTTTGGTGTGCTTTGCTTGATCCTTGAGTGTGATTGTTGCATTCATGCATTCATGCACCCATTTGCATCCATGTCATCAATAATAAGAAAATTTTCAAGGAAGTTAAGAGGTCTATTTGCAAATTTTCAGACATGGAAAGACAAAGAAGGAATACAAAGAAGTACGGTTTCAGACAACCCGACTTGAAAGGGTTAAGGAATTTGACATCCTATGTACTAGATCCCTTGGGTTTCAAGGCTCGTTTTGGGAAGCTTCTTTCTCTTCTGAATACTCAAGTGGACGAAGGATCGATGAGTGTATTGGTGCAGTTTTATAATCCCTTATACCGTTGCTTCACTTTCCCGGATGTCCAGCTTCTGCCTACACTTGAGGAGTATGCCTACCTTGTGGGTATACCTATTATAGACCAGTTGCCATTCAGTGGCTTAGAGAATATTCCTACTTCTCAGGAGATCGCTGATATGTTGCATATAGATGAAGCTCTACTTAGTGCTCATATGACTATTAAAGGTGGAATTCAAGGTCTCCCTTCTGAGTTCCTCATTGCTCAAGCTACTTTGTATGGGAAGGCCATGAGTGAGGACGCCTTTGAGGCCATATTTGTACTTCTCATCTATGGGTAAGTATTGTTCCCCAACATCGACAAGTTTGTGGATGTGAACGTTATTAGGATTTTCTCTACTCTTAATCCCGTTCCGACTCTGTTGGGTGACACTTATTTTTCTTTGCATATGAGGAATGCAAAAGGTGGAGGTAGCACCGTGTGTTGTTTGCCTCTTTTTTATAAGTATTTTATTTCTCACTTTCCGCAGACGATCACCTTCAAGGAGAATAAAGGATGTCTACGGTGGTCCACGAGACTTATGTCTCTCACTAATGATGATATCTTTTGGTACAATCGTGTGTGCAGATTAGTGACTCTTGTGGTGAATTCTCCAATGTGCCTCTTCTTGGCACATGTGGTGGGATTAACTACAACCCTATTTTGGCACGTCGTCAGCTTGGGTTCCCCCTAAAGGATAAACCCAATAACATTTTTTTAGAGGGTGTGTTATTTCAGGAGGGTAAAGATCCCCAAGGCTTGAAGGGTAGGACAGTCCGCGCGTGGCGCAAGATTCATATGAAAGGAAGGAAGGAGTTGGGACCAAAGAATTGTATTGCTTTGGAGCCTTATACTTCTTAGGTTAGGAGGAGAGCTTCTGAATACCTCATGCCTTACGAGTATCCGAGACCTACACCTTTGATTGAGGTTGGGACTTCAACCCTCCCTGACCAAGGAGTAGAGGAGTTGAGAGACGAGGACCGTTCACGTCCTTGGATCCGTGAACGAGAAGAGTTACTTCAGCAGATTAAGGAGAAGGATGCTTTGATAGAGTTCCTCGAGCATCAGGTCATTGATGATCCTAATGATGCGTGGACTTCTCTAGTTCCTCAGTCTTCTAGGTTTTGGAAGAGGAAGTACGATCGACTCGCCAAGGAGAAGGCAGATATGGAGGCAGCCTAGGGATCCATAGGATGATCATTTTCCTTCTCTCTTGTATTCTATTTGGTTACCAAAACTGTACTTCTTTAATGTAAAAATATTTTCCAGATATTATGTTCCATATGAGATAAATGTTTAATATTTCCCAAAATTTGCAAATAAAACTCTAAAGTTCCTTTGATATAAAAACAAATCATATGCACAAGCATTGCATGCATCATGTGCATAAGAAGGTTTTGCTCCAGGCTTCTTGTCCTTTGGTCTAACTCTATGTTCTTCATTTATTTTAAAGACAAGCTGACTCACCGGTACTACACCAGAGCCAACTCTTCGAGACTGATGGATCATTTGGAACAAGAGAACTGCGAGCTAAAGGAGGAAGTAGCCAAATTGACTGCCCTGATGGAGTCATTCATGGCTGCCCAGAGCCAGTCTTCCCCAACACCTGTAACTCCTCCCCAGAGGACGGTTATTTCTGAGATCGCCACTTCTACTGTGCCTACTGCAACAGCCCACTTTGCGCCATCTATGCCAGCCGGGTTCCCATGGGGAATGCCCGCCAATTTTATGCCAGAGGGTTTTGCTCCTACCGTTGCTTCTTTGCCGGCATCTAGCCCGGTCCTTTTAGTGCCATCTCCCGTTGTGCACACATTACCAAGAGTTGAAGATACCATATACCATTCTGAACCATCTGAAGGTCCAGATGTTTATGAGAAGATGGATGACATGAAAGATCAATTCCTTGAGCTTCGCGAGGAACTGAAGACTTTGAGGGGGAAGGACCTCTTTTGGTAAAAGTGCTGTTGAGTTATGCCTTATGCCCAACGTGAAAATCCCTATTAAATTCAAAGTACCTGACTTTGAGAAGTATAAGGGAAACACATGCCCTCTCAGCCATCTTGTGATGTATTCTCGCAAGATGTCGACGCAAACTGACAATGACCAATTGCTCATCCACTATTTCCAGGATAGTCTGTCCGGTGCCGCTCTCTGGTGGTACATGGGTCTAGAAAGTTCGAACATCCGCTCTTTCAATGATCTTGGCGAGGCCTTCGTCAAACAGTATAAATATAATGTGGATATGGCTCCTGATAGGGACCAGTTGAGGGCAATGTCCTAGAAAGAGAAAGAGACCTTCAAAGAATACGCCCAGAGGTGGCGCGAGTTGGCAGCTCAGATAGTGCCACCACTTTAGGAGAAAGAGATGACTAAGATCTTTTTGAAGACCTTGAGTTCATTCTACTATGAGAAAATGATAGCCAGTGCTCCCTCAGACTTCACCGAGATGGTGAAAATGGGAATGAGACTGGAAGAGGGGGTCCGTGAAGGACGTTTAACTCGAGATGAAGGTTCTTCAGCAAAGAGATATGCAAGCTTTGCAAAGAAGAAAGAGGGAGAGGCACATGCCGTGTCTTCCCATGTTAAGAGAAGACCCTCTCTGAAGAGGAAGATGGCCCGCCCCAATAACAACCAACATCAGGTGGCTCATATAGCACCTGTTTTCAGAGAAGCCTAACATTATCAACAACAACTATCTCAGCAATATCAGCAACAACAGCAGCGTCCACAACAATCAGCCTACCAGCCTCGAAACAATAACAACAATACCAGCACCAACTACGAGAGGAAAATGGTCACCTTTGATCCAATTCCGATGACTTATGCTGAACTCTGTCCATCTTTGATTGATAGAAAGTTAATTACTCCACGAGGCCCTCCCACTGTACCTACTAACCCCCAATGGTGGTACAAGCCTTACCTTCACTATGTATATCATTCCGGTGCTCCCGGACATGACATGGAGAATTGTTATCCCTTGAAGACCAAGGTGCAAGACCTTATGATAAGTGGGATTTTGTTTTTCGAGGACGTAGGTCTGAATGTGAAGAAGAACCCATTGCCCGAGCATGGGAAATCTGTCAATATGGTCACGGGCTGTCCTGGCAAGTACAAGGTCAAATACGTCAGTCATATTCGCCAATCTCTGGTTGAGATGCATCGTTTGATGTGTGACTATAGCCATTATGAACACGACCACGATAGATGTCGAATCTGTTCTGTCAATCAGAGAGGTTGTCGCCAGGTGCGCAAGGATGTTCAGGAAATGCTTGATGAAGGAGTCATTGAAATCCTCCAAAACAGAAATGTTGATGAAGATGTTGTCTAAGTCAACGTAATTTCTCCGGTATTCCGGATACCTGAGCCCGTTGTCATCAAGTATGATGGTAGCAAGCAAAAGGTTTCTCCTGCTCTGACTATTAAGCTAGCCGGTCCTATACCGTACTCTTTCGAGAAGGCAGTTCCCTATCGCTACAATGTTGTAGCATTGGAGAATGGGAAAGAGGTGCCCCTGCCCTCTTCATCTGTTGTTAATATTGCCGACGTCAGCGGCCTGACCCGTAGCAGTCGTGTTTTTTCGGCTCCGTTAAAACCTCAAGCTGATGCTCGAGGAAATGACAATGTTGATTTTGTTGAACGCCCGATTGGGAATGCTGTGAATGCTCTGAATCCGACACTTGTTGCTAAATCTACCCCTATGTTAAGAACTCCTGCCTCTGCTGGCTTGAGTGGCAATGCGAAAGAAGACTGTGATGAGATGTTGAGGCTCATCAAGAGAAGTGAGTACAACGTAGTTGATCAGCTTCTATAAACGCCATCCAAAATCTCTCTTTTATCATTGCTGATGAATTCAGAACCATATCGAGAAGCTCTGCAGAAGGTGTTGGATGTGGCGTACGTAGATCACAATGTCACGATAGAGCAATTTGACAGTATTGTTGCAAACATCACCGCTTGTAACAATTTGAGTTTTTGTGACGCTGATCTCACCGATGAGGGAAGAGACCACAACTTGGCATTACACATATCCATGATTTGCAAAGACGATGCCGTGTCCAATGTGCTGGTTGACACTAGGTCATCATTGAATGTATTTCCAAAGACCACTCTTACGAAGTTATCATATCAAGGGCCTCCCATGAGGCAGAGTGGAGTAGTTGTGAAGGCTTTCGATGGGTCTCACAAAACTGTGATTGGTGAGGTTGATCTCCTAGTCAAAATCGGACTAAGTGATTTCCAGATTACCTTCCAGGTTATGGACATTCACCCATCGTATAGTTGTCTCCCTGGAAGACCATGGATTCACGAGGCAGGCGCCGTGCCGTCCATCCTACACCAGAAATTGAAATTTGTGAAGATTAAGAAGCTGGTGGTGGTAGGGGGACAAAAAGCTCTCATGGTTAGCCATTTGTCTTCCATCTCTTATATAGATGATGAGGATGAAGTTGGAACTCCCTTCCAAGCTTTATCTATTGCTGAACCTATTAAGAAGGGAACTCCTTCATTTGTTTCCTATAAAGATGCAAAGTTGGCCATTGAGCATGGTGCAACTGCTGGTTTGGGGCAAATGATTGAGTTGGAAGACAATAAATCCCGGGCTGGCATAGGCTATTCTTCTGGGGTCTTCAACAAGCAAGGTTTGTTCAAGAGTGGAGGTTTCATCCACACTGGTCAAGATGAAGAGGTTGCAGCCATTCTGGAAGAAGAGGAAGAGGATTCTGGCAATTTCATCATCCCTGGAGGGATCTGCAATAATTGGGTTGCTGTGGATATTCTGACAGTTATCCTTAAGTCAAAGTAATGTTCATTGTGTTCAAAAACCCTTCTCCCATGCCTAAAGGAGAAGTGATGACATTGTTGACGCACAAATACAATGATATCTTCATTCAATAAATTCATGTTAAATGTTTGTTTTTCCAATTATTTTCCCTTTTTGCTTTTTGCATGAAAATGGTGATCACATAAAACCTTAAAAATAAGAATAAAATCAATCTTTTCATCTACATAATGATTTGCTTTGTTTGAATTCTAAAATCTTTTCATATCCAAAACCATTATGCAGGTTGATCAAACCCATTAAACATAATGATCCAACACCATCTCCCAACTTTGAATTCCTTGTATTTCAGCGGATGAAGATGATGTTGAGGAGATTCCTGACGAGATTACCCGTTTACTTGAGCATGAAGAGAAGATCATTCAGCCGCATCTTGAGAATCTGGAAACAGTCAACTTGGGGTCTGAAGATTGTGTGCAAGAAGTAAAGATTGGGGCACTCCTGGAAGAATCTGTTAAGAAAGGGTTGATTGAGTTGCTACGAGAATATGTCGACGTCTTTGCTTGGTCATATGAAGACATGCCTGGTCTAGATACAGATATTGTGCAACATTTCCTACCTTTGAAGCCTGAGTGCGTGCCTATGAAGAAGAAGCTCAGAAGAACTCATCCTGATATGGCAGTAAAGATCAAGGAGGAAGTTCAGAAGCAAATTGATGTTGGGTTTCTGGTGACTTCTACATATCCTCAATGGGTGGCCAATATTGTGCCCGTACCTAAGAAATATGGAAAAGTCCGAATGTGTGTGGACTATAGAGACTTGAATAAAGCTAGTCCGAAAGATGATTTTCCTCTACCACATATTGATATGTTGGTAGATAATACAGCTAAATTCAATGTCTTCTCATTTATGGACGGATTTTCCGGATATAATCAGATCAAAATGGCACCTGAGGATATGGAGAAGATAACATTCATCACACCTTGGGGAACATTCTGTTATCGAGTGATGCCCTTCGGTTTGAAGAACGCCGGAGCCACGTATCAACGAGCTATGACTACCTTGTTTCATGATATGATGCACAAGGAGATCGAAGTATATGTTGATGATATGATTACAAAGTCAAGGACGGAAGTTGAGCATGTAGAGCACTTGTTGAAGCTTTTTCAGCGTTTGAGGAAGTATAAACTTCGTCTGAATCCCAACAAGTGTACATTTGGAGTCCGTTCCGGCAAGCTATTGGGCTTCATTGTTAGTGAAAGAGGTATTGAGGTTGAGCCTGCAAAGGTCAAAGCAATACAAGATATGCCTGCGCCCAAAACTGAGAAGCAAGTCCGAGGTTTTCTTGGCCGCTTGAATTATATTTCTAGATCTGTATCCCACATGACTGCCACATGTGCGCCGATATTCAAGCTCCTCCAAAAAGATCAGTCTCATGATTGGACCTCCAGAAAGGCCTTTGATAGTATTAAAGAGTATTTGTCTGAGCCTCAGATTCTGTCTCCACCTGTGGAAGGAAGACCGTTGATTATGTATTTAACAGTTCTTGAAGACTCAATAGGTTGTGTCCTTGGTCAACAAGATGCATCAGGGAAGAAAGAATACACTATCTACTACCTGAGTAAGAAGTTCACTCATTGTCAGTCCCGATACTCAATGCTTGAGAAGACATGATGTGCTTTGGCTTGGGCTGCTAAGCGCTTACGCTAGTATATGTTGAATCACATGACTTGGTTGATATCCAAAGTGAATCCAATCAAGTACATCTTTGAGAAGCCTACTTTAACTGGGAGGATTGCCCGGTGGCAGATGTTATCTGAGTATGATATTGAGTATCTAGCTCAGAAGGCCATTAAAGGCAGTATCTTGGCTGACCACTTGGCATATCAACCAATTGAGGATTATCAGTCTGTTCAGTTTGACTTCCCAGATGAGATGATTCTGTATTTGAAAATGAAAGATTGCGATGAGCCTACACTCGATGAAGGGCCAGAACCTGGTTCCCGATGGAGCATGGTGTTTGATGGCGCTGTGAATCAATATGGAAATGGTATTGGGGCAGTGATTATTACCCCTCAGGGCACACATTTTCCGTTTACAGCAAGGTTAACTTTCAAATGCATGAATAATATGGCTGAGTATGAGGCCTGTATCATGGGATTGGAAGAATGTATTGATCTTAGGATCAAAATCTTGATGTGTATGGTGATTCGACCCTCGTTGTTAATCAAATTAATGGTGAATGGGAAACAAATTAGCCTGGCCTCATCCCATATAGAGATATGCGAGGAGGATTTCAACATTCTTTACTGAGGTTGACTTTCATCATATTCCTCGAGATGAGAATCGGATGGCAGACGCTCTCGCTACACTTGCCTCGATGATTGTGGTCAAACTTTGGAATGAAGTTCCCAATATCATTGTGATGCGCTTGGACAGACCAACACATGTATTTGCAGTAGAAGAGGTGCAAGATAATAAGTCGTGGTATTATGATATCAAGTGTTTCCTTCAAAGCCATATTTACCCGCCTGGGGCATCTGTGAAAGACAGGAAGACTTTGAGGAGATTGTCAGGCAGTTTCTACCTCAACGGCGATGTGCTTTATAAGAGAAATTTTGATATGGTGCTGCTCAGATGAGTGGATAGACACAAAGCAGACCTGTTAATGACTGAAGTCCACGAGGGTTCATTTGGTACTCATTCCAATGGACATGCCATGGCTAGAAAGATGTTGAGAGCAGGCTACTATTGGTTGACAATGGAGTCTGACTGCTGCAAATACGTGAAGAAATGCCATAAGTGTCAGATCTATACGGACAAGATTAATGTGATTTCATCACCATGGCCTTTCTCTATGTGGGGAATTGACATGATTGGCATGATAGAGCCAAAAGCCTAACGGTCACAGATTCATTCTCGTAGCAATTGATTACTTCACCAAGTGGGTTGAAGCGACATCATATGCAAACGTGACCAGGCAGGTAGTCGTGAAGTTTATCAAGAATCAACTCATATGCCGGTATGGTATGCCAGATAAGATCATTACTGATAATGGATCTAAGTTGAACAACAAGATGATGAAAGAGTTGTGTAGCGAGTTCAAGATAGCACATCATAATTCTTCTCCTTACAGACCCAAGATGAATGGGGCTGTTGAAGCTGCTAATAAGAATATCAAGAAGATTATTCAGAAGATGATTGTTACATATAAAGATTGGCATGAGATGTTGCCATTTGCTTTACATGGATATCGTACGTCTATCCACACTTCAATAGGGGCAACCCCTTTTTCTCTTGTTTATGACATGGAGGCTATACTCCCAATAGAGGTGGAGATCCCATCAATGAGAGTCTTGATGGAAGCCAATTTGACTGATGCTGAATGGGTTCAGAGTCATTATGACCAGTTGAATTTTATTGAAGAGAAGAGATTGACTGCCATGTGCCACGGTCAGTTATATCAGCAAAGGATGAAGAAAGCCTTTAATAGGAAGGTCAAGTCTCGTGTGTTCCGAGAGGGTGACCTTGTGCTCAAGAAAATCTTGCCTATCGCGCCCGATTCTAGGGGCAACTGGTCTCCAAACTATGAAGGTCCATATGTTGTTAAGAGAGCCTTTTTAGGCGGTGCTTTGATATTTACAACTATGGATGGGGAGGATTTCACTCGTCCTGTGAATTCAGATGCAGTCAAGAAATACTTCTCCTAAAAATAAAAACAGAATAGCTCGCTAAGTTGAAAACCCGAAAGGGCGGCTTAGGCAAAAAAGAGCGTCTCGGTGGATTGAAAACTCGAAAGGGCGATCTAGGCAAAAATTAGAGACATAAAAAATAATGAAGATGTATCCCGCTAGATTGAGTACCCCACCCTGGGGCAATCTAGGCAAAAAATAGGGATTTTTGCAAGTAACTGCATCCTGACAGGACTTTGTTCCACAAACCGTCATCCGTCAGAAATCCTCGATCAGTCATCATCAACCGAAGCTTCAAATACATCGGATTTAGAGTTGGTGGAGAAATGGTCAGTATGTTTAATGTAGCCCTTTTCCAATATATATCACCAATTTCAAAATTGTAAAGATCCATAGAGTCTTGCCATTTGCAGACAACCATTCCATCAAATAAATCTTGAGCCTTTATCCAATTATTTGCACTCTTATTTGTTTCTATTCAACAAATGTTTTGCATGTTTTAATTGAGAAATATCATTGTTTTCAAATAATTAAACTGTTCATAACTAGTTTTTAAACAAAGTGAACATTCACTATGATAAAAGGATATTGGGATGTCTTCAGTGCTCTCCCAAGGATGGTAGGATTCTCGCCAGGGTGAGACAATTGTTCATATCCTTGACATGTTTTTATCCTCTTCCTCCGGAGCCTTTTGTGGTTTCCTCTCCTGAGCAGAGTGTATGGTAAAGGTATTCAGGCTCCTTCCTCCCCGGCAGGTGTGAGCTCTTGGTTTGGTGCCCTTGGAAGCTTCTGATTGGTGGTTGTATCCCCACGAAGATCCATCATCCCCTTTGATAATTTTCCCGGTAGAGTGGCTTCCCCAACGGAACTTATCTGTGCCATGATCCTGTTCCCAGTTAGATTGGTCATTGTTCATTCCCCTACAGAGATCTTGGTTCCTGATCCCCGGCAGATGGGATGTTCTCCACTGAGACTGGCTTTCTCTCTTAAGATTTTGTACCGGATGTTGATTCAATCAATCAGTGGACTGGTTTGTATTAAATATGTATGTTCTGTCAGCATTCGTCATACATAAACCATACATATATGCATAGTTTTCACATTCAGATATTCATGTTGCATCCTTTGCTATGAATGGTTATCCTTTCTTCCATATTCCCCACCGAGTTGTGTCCTCGTGGATGAATGGTTATTTCTGTTTCCTTCCAACACATATATTGGGATGGAACCCCCCATTGAGTTATATCCTCATAGGGATGAGTCTTGTTTCTTTATGCATCTCTAGTTTGTTCCTAGATTTGGCTTCTGGAGATTATCCTTGCAATTCCCCGTAGTTCGGATGAATGATTGTTCAGTAACCAGTAATTATCCATCTTTCCCACGGTGGAGTTTGTGGTCTTCTACCCTTATACCGGTAGTTGTAAACCCTACTTTATCCTCTTGCAGAGTTACCCTTTTTGTTCATCCTAAATGATGACGGTTACTTTTCCATGGTTTTCTACCCAGTATCTGGTAGAGGTAATCCCCTCCTTGACAGTTATCATTATCCAATATTCGGTATTGATAGTTCTTCACCCCTTTTGGGTATGTCTCCCAGATCATTGCCTTTGTCAATGTATCCTCAGCGAGTCGTCTTTCATGTGCCGTTTATCGGTAATGATCGTTTCTCCCTTTGATTGGTCATCATTTTATATCTAGTATTTGGTACCCCGATGTCCTTTCTTTTCGATCGATTTATCCTTTATTAACCCAGTAGCCGGTTGTGGATAATCTTCCATGTGAGTATATTATCTAAGTTCCTACGGTAATAGATAATATGTCTCATGCACTCTTTGGTTGAAGTCTTTGTTCTTCCCCAGTCGAGTAAGATTCGTGTCCCCTTTGTGAAGTCGAATGCCCATCCTGTTATCGAGTTTGTTTTTTAGCCCTCTTTTGGATGATGAGTGTCTTGGGAATATTCCCCAATTCACGCCCTGGTCGGTCATCTATTATATGTCTAGTAACCGGTATCCCTGGTGTTCCTTCCTCTCTGCTCCTTATTATGACTTTTGTCCCCTGTGTAGTCAGATTTTCCTGAGGTGAAATATCCTCTTTTAGGTTTTCCTCAGACGATTTCGGATATTTGATATCTCTCACCTGTATACTGGTCTTAGATATCCATTCTCCCCGAGCATGTTGTTCTCTCACCCTTATACCGGTGTTTTGATCACATGTCTCCTTGAGCTTATTACCCAGTAACCGGTAATACCTCACCCTGGTATTTCCCCAGCGAGGTCCTTTAGTGGAATTCCCCCATCTGAGTCCGGATTTTCATCCGAAGTATCCTTTGTGGATAGTTCCGCTTTATTGGCATATTCCCTAGTACATGCGCCTTTGAGTCAGCTCGGGTCTTTCCATTGATTTACTCTTTTGGAATTCTGCTCCCCAAGTTTTGAGTCGTGTCCTGCTCACGCAATTTACCTTTTTTTCTATCCCCATGAGAGTCCCAGAGTCTCTGTCCCATTGAGTGTGTTACTCATATGGATTGTCAATTTCTCCGGATTTCTTTTCTCTTTGTGGACACATATCCCCACGAAGTATTGCCCTTTTTTGCATACATACATCTACATCATGAGGTCTCTTAGGGACCAAAATTCGTCTCTTCGTTATTATTCAAGCCCATTCTACCTCTTCGAGACGAAGATTTTAACCTTCATATCTCCGGCTAGGATGACCTTAAATAGGGGCATCCATAAGACCCCAATTTTGGCCCTAAGATCCCTCATAGCATCATAACATTGTATTTGCAAAGCCTCAAGGATCATGAGCATCTGGGTTCCCTTTGTCTTTGAGTGGTGTCGCATTACGCGAAAAACCGGCGGGAAAAGAAAGAAACAACAGAGCCGCCACCGTGCGTTATTTATCCCAAAAGAGGGAAAGGAAACGCTCGAAGTAAACCTGGGAAAAGACATGGTCTCGCGACCAAAGAGAATGGGTTCGGGAGTCGGTTATGCGAAGGGAAGGTATTAGCACCCCTACGCATCCGTAGTACTCTATGGGATCCACGCACAAAAGGAAGGAATATTGGTTGCTAAAAACGCTGCTCACACGCACACACTGGCTGAAAGAGACACAAGAAACTGACTGAAACTGACTCGGCAGGATGTCGCATCCTGGGCCTACTTAGTCTATCAGGCATAGACATCAGAGTCGAAGTAGTTCGGACTGGGGGAAAACATGCTCGCTAGGATATCGCATCCTATGCATACGTATCTCCTTTGGACGAAGGAGAATCAGAGCATTCGTAGCTCGACTGACACGCACACAAACAAAAAAGACACAGGCAAACGTGGAGCCCGAATGCCAATCACTGGACTTACATCAGCATCCGAACCTAAACACACACACACTGGAACCCAAATGCCACTCGATGGACTTACATCGGCTTCCAAGCACACAACAACACAACAAGTTAATAGGGAGTCGGGGACTCGAGCCTATAACTATCAAACAACACACTCAAAAAGAAAAAAGGCGCCCGGAGAGATCAGCTCAATCTCCTGCCTACATACTTCATCTGGTATGAAGATCAGGGCGATGTAGTTCCCCTACGCAGGGAAAAAAGGACTAGCCTAACCAGATAACAGAGGGAGACACAACACTAGGGAGACTACGACTCGAGCCTAGATGTTGTCATGCAAAATCAACCCTAAGTTAAGGTTTCTAGCTATCTTGGCACAAGGGCCAACCTATCCTAAGCATGGCTTGCACAGGAAGCAAGCCACACACACACTTAACTTGCACAGGAAGCAAGTCAAGCACAAACTATCTTGCACAGGGAGCAAGTCTAGGCTATCCTAAGAAGCAAAGCAGATAAACACAATCACAGATAGCACACACTATATACACACAAGGGGCTCACACAAGGGTTAGGTTTTAGTCGAGGGGTCATATCAACCTCAACAAACAAACCTCTGGAACTGGGTGAATGTGCTCTTAACCTTGACAGTGAGAGCCAAGGTGAAGCAGATGAAAGGAGATGAGGGGTGTGCCTCATTGCTCTTATCCCCGGCCAGGGAGAGCATTTGAATATCAGAAGGTGTGGGAGTTCAGAATGGGGGAACTCTCTCCACAAATGACTCTATAGATCTTGGGCTTTTACCCACTATGCATCAACACAGGTAGTGTGAGCAATGTGAGTGACACACAGACTAGCAGGGGATAGGTTGCTTATCCCTTGGGTTCTGCCAATTGCCTCTTCACTTAGGAGGACTTTTCATATGTACAAGGACAAATTAAACATACACAAACATTGCCTCTTAAGGAGGACTTCAGACAGTTGCCTGGCCAAATAACAGGCCAGGTCTTCCAGACTACATGAAGAAAAAGGGATTACCTCAAAGCAAATTGCTAAATAGCAAAGCAAAGCAAGTTCTAAGCAACTAATGGTACCTGAAATAGTCAAACAGATCAGTACACAGTTCAAAAGTTTAAGCAAAAGGAAGTAGGAATGAACAGTTAAATCAACAGACAAATGTGCAAAAGCACAAGACCCAAATCATATGAGTCAAGCCACCTACAAAACAAAGGTTAGCTCATGATAAACAGATAAACCCAATCAACTTGCAAAAGTTTCTTTGAAGCACTTGTAGCTTAACCTGAAACATGAACTCAATTATAAGCCACAGGACCACTAGGACAAGCCTAGGGTCAAAAATAAATGAGAAAGTCAAAACAGCAAGCCATATCCAATCAAAATCAAATTCAAACATTTAAGAAGCAAACCCAATTGGTTTCAAGTTCATATCATGCATCATCATCATTTCATAAGTAAAAGAAGTCAAAGCATGGCAAATGAGAGCTCATAGAAGTCAACAGCAAGACTTAGCTCAAAAGCAAACACAATCAATTCCAAAAATCACCAAATAAAACATGATCAATCCTAACACATAGCATGGTAAGCATCTCAAATTTAATCCCATTTAGACAAGTGGAAGGTAGTCAATGAAAATCAGAAAGTCAAAGCAATTTTGAACATGCTCAATGAAGTCAACCAAACATGCATCAACTTAGAAAAATCATAAATCAGAGATGGTGTATGATAAATGAATGGGACTAAAACCATGGCAAATATGAGGATGTCTAGTTATCTCATGAAAAATTTCATGTCCATCTAATATAGTATGAGGATTTCACAAAACAATTGGCAACATGTATCTCAAGAAGTCAACATTTTAGTCAAACAGGGGAGAAAATCTCAAACAAATGGAAAATGGCACAAACAATTCCAAAAAAAATCACATACAAACTAGACACAAAATAGAAGGTTCATGCAAAAAATCAATTCATTTGGATGTCAAGAAGCATGGATACAAAAATCAGGAAGCTGCACATCCATGGTGTGACACAAGTTGTCACACCCTACTTCAAAAATTCACAACTCTCAAACCACATAAGATAAAATCATGATATTTACATCAAAATAAACATGAATTAGTTTAGATTATGCACAAAAAATTTCAGATCAAATGGATAATGCATCACAATTTCACAAAAGATTTGGCAAGATGTACAATATTTGGTCACATTCTACAAACCCTAATGCCATTTAAAATTTACTCATCCAAAAAATCAGCAAATATAATGATAAAAAACTAGGGGTCATGATGAAGATGATGCAAAAATTCCCATGAAATTTGGAATTGAAATGAATGATTTATGAATTTTGCAAATGAGCCATGTCAAATGAAATAAAAATATGAAATAAATGATTTAAAATGGATTTATTAATGAACCGGATGGCAAAGCTGTAAATATGAATGTCACTAAACGGAACGGTGCCGTTTTGGAGCACGGATTAAAATGTTTTCATTGGTGCATGAGGCTACAGTAACCATGCATACGTTCAAAACAATTTCTGGGCAAGGCTTTATGAAACTTAGGGTTTGCAAGAACAGTATGAACAATGTTCATCTTCCAAAATCGAGCTTACAAGAATTTTTCCAGAAATCCAAATTGAGTACACATAAATGATCAGCAAGCAATGGTAAAAACGAATCCATCATCAATTTCCATTAAAACACAACAATGATCATGAATCGAGCAAGAATGCAAATCAACATCAAACTTTATTTCAGCATAACTCGAGCAATAATCCACCATTTCATGCGATTCAAAGTTCAAAACACTCATGAACAAAAGATCTACACAATAAATATCATGGATTTGATAAATGGAGAGATCGAGTTCTTACTTGTTTTTGAAGAAAGTTGTGAAACAGTTGTTGTTTGGTCAGTATGAGCTCGAACAGATGGAGATTTAGCCTCTACAAGGTGAATGGTGAAGTTACTTTGGCTCAATGAAGCTTGGAAGTGCCTCAATCCAGATCTGCCATGGATGATATGTTGAAGAACAGTCCAGCAAAAACCCTCTTACAGATGTGGAATAGTGGTTGCAATGAGTCCAAAATGTGGTTTAGATGATGAATCGAGCAAGGCAAGGCTCAGTTCTTTGGAGTATTTTTTGCAGATTTTGGAAAATGGCAAGGAAATGAAATTTGAGAGAATGAATGAATTCTGTGTTTGGAGGCAGCTAGGGTTCACAAATTGACAGAAAATGTGTTATATATGGTCTGTTTTAACTCTAATCCATGTATGCTAAGCATGTTTAACTCAAATGAACCAAATTGCTAATTTGCCAAATTTGACCAAATGGTGGTGTGTGGTAGCATGAGCACGAAAATGGGCCTTTGGCAAGTCACAATTAACATTCTGAATCAATTCCAATTGGTCATTTGGATGGAAATTACTTAATTCAAAAAGTCAAAATTGCACCTCACTTGAAATTAAACATGATAGTTCAAAAAGGGCCATTTTGATTGGCAATGTTTTAGCACATGAAATTTACATTTTTGGAAAGAGGAGGTTAAATATGACTTGTTGGAAAAAACCTCACCAAATTTGGCCAAATGGTTTGAGAGATATCGCCTTTTGAAGTTCAAGAATTTTTGAAAATGAATTGATCATATCTTGCCAACCATACATGGGAATTGAGAGTTCTTGGACTTTTTGGAAATGGGAGAACAAGATCTTCAACTTTAATGTTGGGCAAAAATTCATTTGAAGCTTGTATCATGATGTAAGTTTAGGCTCAAGAAGTTTCCATTTTTTGGCAGTTAAAATTACAGGTCCAGTTTCTATTTTTGGAAATTTTCTGTTTGGCTTCAAATTCTTCAATGATGTTGTTTGCCATGATATATGAGGCCTATTTGGACATGAATAAGCTCTCTCAAACCAAATCCATCCATCAAAACCATAAAATCAGTCACAGTTGACCAAGTTTGACTTTCTAGGGTTTCTGACTGTTTGTGCCTTGACTGATGACCTCTGAGCCTCCAATCTTTGACCTAAACACTTCAAATGGATCCCCAAGTCATGTGAACATGTTGGACCAACCCTAGGGCCTTGGCTCCTTGAGAAACCCACTTGCTTGCTTGGTTGACTGATCTCCTGATCAGTTTGACCTAATTCTTCTGATGATCTTGCACTTGAGGCAAATGGGACAATGCAATGCTATGCAGTGGACCATGTTATGTTATGAACTAATATGAGAATGTATGTACAATGATAGGTGCAAATTTGAGGTGCTACAGCTGCCCCTATTCAATCAGCTGGGAACCCGAATGGATGAGAGCAACGGCTGTCAGACTTTCAGGGTAAACAGGGATTGAATACTAAGAACTGTAGAAATTTGCACCAACTGGATATAATACAAGAATGCCTGTCAGGATCGGCAAAGAAACAGTCTTGAAAGAAAAATCCGTCTGGAACGGAAAAAAGAAATCGGCCTGAATACCGAAACAGAAAACGTCGACCTGGATACCAAAATAAATGGTAACACAGGGATAACCATTGGCCTGAGTGCCATAAGTACATCGACCTGATCGTCGGAAACTTCTTCGGTCTGAATACCGGAAAAACATAAGTACATCGACCTGATCGTCGGAAACTTCTTCGGTCTGAATACCGGAAAAAACATAAGTACATCGACCTGATCGTCGGAAACTTCTTCGGTCTGAATACCGGAAAAAACATAAGTACATCGACCTGATCGTCGGAAACTTCTTCGGTCTGAATACCGGAAAAAACATAAGTACATCGACCTGACCGTCGGAAACTTCTTCGGTCTGAATACCGGAAAAATTGGCCTGAGTGCCAAAGCGTGCATTGGTTTGTGTTCCAAAACACTCAACATCCTGAAGAGGGCTTAGAGAAGCAGTCTTGTTAAAGGATGGACATTCGATTCCACAAGAAATACGAATCTTACTCTGCTGGGGAGGACGACTTCGACCCAAGAGCGCATGAGACATATTATCTATAGCCGTCAGAACGTAGATAATACACTCGCACGGAAGATTATCCATAACCGGGTTGTAGGTTGTTAAATGGATAAACGACCGACATCATCCTGAAGAGAGCGAAGGCAAACTTGTTAAAGGATGGATATTCGATTCCACGAGGAATACGAATCTTACTCTGCTGGAGATAACAATCGGAAGATTGACGAAAGAGTGCATGAGATATATTATCTATAGCCGTCAAAACGTAGATAATAACCTCGCATAGAAGATTATCCATAACCGGGTTGTAGGTTGTTAATGAATAATCGACCGAAAACATCCTGAAGAGAGCGAAGGCAAACTTGTTAAAGGATGGATATTCGATTCCACGAGGAATACGAATCTTACTCTGCTGGAGATAACAATCGGAAGATTGACCAAAGAGTGCATGAGATATATTATCTATAGCCGTCAAAACGTAGATAATAACCTCGCATAGAAGATTATCCATAACCGGGTTGTAGGTTGTTAATGAATAATCGACCGAAAACATCCTGAAGAGAGCGAAGGCAAACTTGTTAAAGGATGGACATTCGATTCCACAAGGAATACGAATCTTACTCTGCTGGAGATAACAATCGGAAGATTGACCAAAGAGTGCATGAGATATATTATCTATAGCCGTCAAAACATAGATAATAACCTCGCATAGAAGATTATCCATAACCGGGTTGTAGGTTGTTAATGAATAATCGACCGAAAACATCCTGAAGAGAGCGAAGGCAAACTTGTTAAAGGATGAACATCCAATTCCACAAGGAATACGAATCTTACTCTGCTGGAGATAACAATCGAAAGATTGACCAAAGAGTGCATGAGATATATTATCTATAGCCGTCAAAACGTAGATAATAACCTCGCATGGAGGATTATCCATAACCGGGTTGTAGGTTGTTAGATGAATAATCGACCGAAAAGAAAGGTATCCGGGTACCAGGACTATGTATGCAAAAGATGACCAATCAAAAGAGGATAAAGTTGCTTACTCGGAGCAAGTATCCAAAAGGAAGGGGAAGACCCAATGGGGACAATACTGCTTGATCAAGGCAAGTATCCAAAGGGGAAAGAATATCAATACCGCAAACCGGATACTGATAACTGCAAAGAGGGGATTACATCTACCGGTTTGTAGGTAGAAAACCACGGAAGTAACCAGTCATCGATAGGATGAGCACACAGGGTTAACTCCACCAAGGGGAGGAATGTGGGATTTTACAACTACCAGCTAGTGGGTAGAAAACCACAAAGATAGGACTTACAACTACCGGGTTGTAGGTAGAGGCCAATGGAAAAGTAACCAGTCATCATCGGGATGAGCACAAAGGGTTAACTCCACCAAGGGGATGAAAGTGGGATTTTACAACTACCAGCTAGTGGGTAGAAAACCACAAAGATAGGACTTACAACTACCGGTTTGTAGGTAGAGGCCGCAAACAATCTGCTGAGAGACAGAGTGAGAAAAGGATTTACAACTACCGGGTAGTGGGTAGAAGACCGTAAAGAAAGGACTTACAGCTACCGGTTCGTAGGTAGAAGCCAACAAATTCCACTGAGGATAAGATGAATGAGTGCCGGTTAGTGAGCAACTATTCATTTATGCCCCAGGGAAGCACAGGAGACAACAGAAAGCCAATTTAGGATTGATCCAAAAAGGCAGACTGAAACAAGACTCATCCTAATGAGGAAAGAACTCAATAGGGAAAACCCATCCCGTTGTAGGGAGGGAACGAAAACAACCGTCATCCACGAGGATGTATCTCAGTGGGGAAATGGCAGGAAAGGATAGACATTTTCTGCTTAAGGGTTGGCTCTACATGGAGAGATCAGACACACCCATATCTGCTTAAGGAAAATCTACTGGAGAGATCTGTATCAACAAATAGCAGGAGGTAACAATCAACAGAGACCCGGCAACAGCTGCAACATGAGTATCTGAATGCTATGATTATGCATGTATGCATTCTACCTAAAAAATGTATGATGAATGCTGACAAACAGACATGCTCAAACCACAGGTCCGGGAATCAACCATCCGGAGAGAAAACCAAAATCCTCATCCTGCAGGGGAGGAAGAGCCACAAGAGGCTTCCGGAGGGATCGTCAGTCGCAACCGGAGAACAAAGTTCAACATACAGGCGGACGCGCCACAACAACTCGTGCTGGAAATCAGAGATACTCAGAAGCAACCAGATCTCTGATGAAGATAGATAAGCATTGATAAGGCTCATCATGCCAAAAACTCCGCTGGGGAATCTATCTGAGGGACATGATGGAGTACTGGGATGTCAATCCACAAAATACTGGATCTTCAGAGAAGAGCACCCATGCTGGGGAGGGGAGAAGACTGCTCTGCTGGAGAGACGAAAGTTGAAGTCTTCAGTACACTCTGCTAGGGGAGCTGCCCCACAAAAATGTCCGAAATAGCAAACTTCCTAGGAATGCCCCACGGTAGGGCTCAAACAGCACTCTACTGGGGATGCCCCACAATAGAGCTAACAGGGACTTGGAGGAAGAATGTTGTACTGCCGGGTAAATGAAGATAAACAACTTCAACCAACACTGCACTGAGCAACCTTGCTGAGGAGAAACCATGAAAATGTTCTGCAGGACAAAGATACAGTCACGCTTGAGATACGAACAATTGTCTTACCCGTTGGTAATCAAACCGCCCTTGGGAGAGCACTGTGGGTCTCCTAAGTATCTTTCCATCATTGTGAAGGTTCACTTTGTTTAAGAACAATTTTGAAAAATTTGTTTATTTTGAAAACAATGATACTTTATCAATTAAAACATGCAAAACGTTTGTTGAGTTGAAACAAATAAGAGTGCAAATAATTGGATAAAAGCTCAAATTGATGTGATGGGATGGTAGTCTGCAAAGGGCGAGACTCCATAGATCTGTACAAGTTTGAAATCGGTGATATATATTGGAGAGGGCTACATTGAACATAATGACCCTTACTCTACCATTCTGAATTTCGATGTATTCGGAGCTTCGGTCGACGACGCATCGAGAATTCCTGACGGATGACAGATATAGAACATGGTCTTGTCAAGATGCAGTTACTTGCCAGATCCCTAATTTTTGCCTAGATTGCCCCAGTGTGAGGTGATCAATCTAGCGGGATGCAAATTCTTTTTTTTCAATGTCTCTAACTTTTGCCTGGATCGCCCTTTCGGGTTTTCAATCCACCGAGACGCTCCTTTTTGCCTAGATCGCCCTTTGGGGTGTTCGACTTAGCGAGCTTTTTGTTCTTTTTTTGTTTTTTTTTGTTTTTTGTAGGCGAAGTATTTCTTGACTGCATCGGGAATTCACAGGACGAGTGAACTTTTTCATCCATTGTTGTAAGTGTCAAAGCACCGCCTGAAAAGGCTTTCTTGAAAACATATGGACTTTCATAGCTTAGAGTTCACTTGCCCCTGGAATCGGGCGCGTAAGACAAGACTTTCTTGAGCACAAGGTCACCTTCTCGGAACACGCGAGGCTTGACCTTCTTATCGAATGCTTTTTCACTCTCTGCTGATATGACTGCCCATGACACATGGCAGTTGATCTCTTCTTTTCGATCGAATTCAGCATCAGTCAACTTGGGACTTTGAGGGTGCTATCTTCTTTTGTTTTCTTTTGATTTTGCTTTTGATTTCTTTTGATTTTGATTTTGTTTTTATTTTGCACCCTCTTCTTTTTTGTGCTTGTTTTTTTTTTTTTTTTTTTTTTTGATGCCCCAGTTGGCTGTTCTGCTGATTCTCGAGATGCAGCTGAGTGATCTTCTTTTCTTGCTCAAGAAGTCGGGAAATCTCGTCAGGAATCCCTTCAACATCATCTTCGTCCGCTTCGAATACAGGGAATTCAAAATTGGGAGATGACGTCCGATCATTATGTTCAATGGGTTTACGAAACAACCTGCATAATGATTTTGATATGAAAAGCTTTTTGAAAAATAAACAAGACAATCGTTATGCAGATGAAAAGATTGCTTTTATTCTTGTTTTTAGGGTTTTTTGTGATCACCAATTTCATGTAAAAAGCGAAAAGGAAAAATAATTGGAAAAACAAATGTTTAACATGCATTTATTTGAATGAAAATATCATTGCACAAAATGTTGCCAACACTGTCATCACTTCTCCTTTTGGCATGGGAGAAGGGTTTTTAAACAAAGTGATTAATACTCTGACTTATAAACAACTGTAGGAACGCCCACAGTGACCCAATTGTGATAGATCCCCCCAGGAACGACAACTGTCAATATCTCTTGCATCAGCAGCTTCTGCTTTTGAACAACCCTCTTTACTGAAGACCTCAGAAGAAAAGTCAATGCCGGCCCGGGACTTGCTGTCTTCAAACTTGATTAGCATTGGGACCTAAGTCCTCCAAGATCAGAATACCTGACCTCACAAGGTCTTGAACCTTCATCTTCAGCTGGAAACAACTATCCACGTCATGACCAGGAGCACCCGAATGATACACATAATGTTGTTCGGGCCTATACCACCACCGAGGGTTGACGGGTATGGGCGGCGGATCTCTGGGAGTAATCAAGTTCCGCTCTACCAGAGAGGGGTACAGTTCGGCGTAGGACATGGGGATTGGATCAAAAATGATCTTCTTCCTCTCATTACTTGTACCAACTTGATTGTCAATGGGAGGCTGGTAAGCCTGCTGCTGAGGATGATGTTGTTGACGCTGATGCTGCTGAGCTGGTCTTCTCTGTTGCTGTTGAGTTTGAGTTGCTGGGATAGTCACAGCAGCAACTTGACGAGATTGTCCTCTATTCATACTCCTCCGTCGGTGCACAGCATTTGTTTCATTCTCTCCCCGTTTGGGTGCCCCAGAGTATGGCTTTTTAGAATTTGACGAGTTTGAAGAGCCATGATCTTGTATCCTTCCTGCTTTGATAAGGCTCTCAGTTCTTTCCCCACAGACAACCACATCTGAAAAGCTACTGAACGGGCAACTTCCCAAGCGATCCATGAACACACCTTGCAAGGTTCCAATGAACATGTCAGTCAGTTCTCTCTCCAGCATCGGCGGTTGCACTCTTGCGGCTAGTTCACGCCACCTCTGGGCATACTCTTTGAAGCTCTCCTTATCTTTCTGATACAAGCTCTGTAACTGGGTTCGGCTCGGCGCCATGTCCATGTTGTGCTTGTATTGCCTCAGAAAGGCCTCACCCAAATCTCTCCAGCTTCTGACTGATTCTTGCTTCAGATCCATGTACCAGTCCAAAGATGCCCCAGATAGACTATCTTGGAAAAAGTACATCCACATCTTTTCGTCATCAGTGTAAGCGGATATCTTCCTGAAGTAAGCTTGCACATGGGTGCGAGGACAGGAAGTGCCATTGTACTTGTCGAAAGAAGGTGCTTTGAACTTGTAGGGAATCTTCAACCCTTCCACCAGACCCATGTCGGTCACATCAAACCCAAGGGAGTTCTGACATTCCATGACTCGGATTTTCTCAGCAAGAGCATCCACTTTTCTATCCCTTTCTTCGGTTTTCACAACGTCATCGTCCTCACTGAGGAGAGTAAACATGTCCTCTTGTCTGTCAAAAGGCGGAGCAGGATGAAGAATCGGAGCCCGGGTAGCTCTGGCATTGACCTCTGCAGCAAGAGGCTGACCATTGATTCTGATACCCCCGAGTTCATCCCTAACGGCATAGTCGTTAGTGGGAGCAGCGACATGAATAGTCTCAGGGACCTGGGCAGGCGCAACAACAGGCGAGGCACGGTTGGATGTCTGAATCACGGCCTCTTGTCTCTGAACCAAGGCTCTAAGCTCTTCCTGACCTTGAGCGACTCCTTGTATCATGTTCATGAACTGGGCCATGTTCGCCCTCATCTCAGCTAACTCAGTCTGAACCTGATCCATACTTCTCTGTTGATTGAGCCTGGTTGAATACCGGTGTGGTCTTCGATCAGCTATCCTGTCTGACAAAGGAACCGGAGTGAGAAGTCTTGTCCCCAAACATGTCTGCAATGCAAGGATGATATGTGCATGATATGCGTATGATGCGGATGCTATTTTATCATGAATGATCCTGAGAAAGGATATGAGCATGCGAGTTAACTTTTTTCATGCATTATTATTTTTTTGAAAATAAACATGCTATGATGCAAATGATGGAGCCAAGACTGGCTGGAACTGGCATCTGAGGAACCATCTGAAACCCCAAAGTCATCTGAGGAGCTGGCATCTGAACCCAAGTCTGGAGAACTGAGTCACCATCTGAGCGAGTACCCTCAAATTCAGCCCAGGGATCCGAAATAAACGGAACCCTCTGATCAATACCAGGGTCAAACCTCCGGCGTCCAGAAATAAATGTCCATAACTCGTAGTCACCATCAGTACCAGGAGTCACCAACTGTACCTGTTAAAATGATCATTCCCTCCCCACTCACGGGTGTCATCTAGGCCAGGGTAAGGTCGAGAGAAACGCAGCATAAATAACCTTTCGCAGAATATCATCCTGTGCACACCCGATGTATGCACCGATAATATCCCACCAGGGTCTGAACTGCTCGTGATATCGATGTTCCGCTGAGTGGCGCAATACCACCCGCTTCCCATGAATCACTCTATTCCTAGGTTTCCTAGATTTCACTCATAGCCTGGGTATTGGGCCTTTTACCTCGAGTAACTCCCACCCCAAACAGAGAAACACAGACAGCACAGCAGATGATAATGAATGAATGCAAACATTGATGCAAACAATAAATGCAAATAATAAATGTACATATATACAATGAATGCAATAAATAACAGCAAAAAGCAGCCAAAACCCTAACCTAGAGAGCGCTAGGAGAGACTCGCTTAGGGAAGATGGACCAGCAAGAGGTCAACTTCTCTTAGTCCCCAGCAGAGTCGCCAGCTGTCGCATTACGCGAAAAACCGGCGGGAAAAGAAAGAAACAACAGAGCCGCCACCGTGCGTTATTTATCCCAAAAGAGGGAAAGGAAACGCTCGAAGTAAACCTGGGAAAAGACATGGTCTCGCGACCAAAGAGAATGGGTTCGGGAGTCGGTTATGCGAAGGGAAGGTATTAGCACCCCTACGCATCCGTAGTACTCTACGGGATCCACGCACAAAAGGAAGGAATATTGGTTGCTAAAAACGCTGCTCACACGCATACACTGGCTGAAAGAGACACAAGAAACTGACTGAAACTGACTCGGCAGGATGTCGCATCCTGGGCCTACTTAGTCTATCAGGCATAGACATCAGAGTCGAAGTAGTTCGGACTGGGGGAAAACATGCTCGCTAGGATATCGCATCCTATGCATACGTATCTCCTTTGGACGAAGGAGAATCAGAGCATTCGTAGCTCGGCTGACACGCACACAAACAAAAAAGACACAGGCAAACGTGGAGCCCGAATGCCAATCATTGGACTTACATCAGCATCCGAACCTAAACACACACACACTGGAACCCAAATGCCACTCGATGGACTTACATCGGCTTCCAAGCACACAACAACACAACAAGTTAATAGGGAGTCGGGGACTCGAGCCTATAACTATCAAACAACACACTCAAAAAGAAAAAAGGCGCCCGGAGAGATCAGCTCAATCTCCTGCCTACATACTTCATCTGGTATGAAGATCAGGGCGATGTAGTTCCCCTACGCAGGGAAAAAAGGACTAGCCTAACCAGATAACAGAGGGAGACACAACACTAGGGAGACTACGACTCTAGCCTAGATGTTGTCATGCAAAATCAACCCTAAGTTAAGGTTTCTAGCTATCTTGGCACAAGGGCCAACCTATCCTAAGCATGGCTTGCACAGGAAGCAAGCCACACACACACTTAACTTGCACAGGAAGCAAGTCAAGCACAAACTATCTTGCACAGGGAGCAAGTCTAGGCTATCCTAAGAAGCAAAGCAGATAAACACAATCACAGATAGCACACACTATATACACACAAGGGGCTCACACAAGGGTTAGGTTTTAGTCGAGGGGTCATATCAACCTCAACAAACAAACCTCTGGAACTGGGTGAATGTGCTCTTAACCTTGACATTGAGAGCCAAGGTGAAGCAGATGAAAGGAGATGAGGGGTGTGCCTCATTGCTCTTATCCCCGGCCAGGGAGAGCATTTGAATATCAGAAGGTGTGGGAGTTCAGAATGGGGGAACTCTCTCCACAAATGACTCTATAGATCTTGGGCTTTTACCCACTATGCATCAACACAGGTAGTGTGAGCAATGTGAGTGACACACAGACTAGCAGGGGATAGGTTGCTTATCCCTTGGGTTCTGCCAATTGCCTCTTCACTTAGGAGGACTTTTCATATGTACAAGGACAAATTAAACATACACAAACATTGCCTCTTAAGGAGGACTTCAGACGGTTGTCTGGCCAAATAACAGGCCAGGTCTTCCAGACTACATGAAGAAAAAGGGATTACCTCAAAGCGAATTGCTAAATAGCAAAGCAAAGCAAGTTCTATGCAACTAACGGTACCTGAAATAGTCAAACAGATCAGTACACAGTTCAAAAGTTTAAGCAAAAGGAAGTAGGAATGAACAGTTAAATCAACAGACAAATGTGCAAAAGCACAAGACCCAAATCATATGAGTCAAGCCACCTACAAAACAAAGGTTAGCTCATGATAAACAGATAAACCCAATCAACTTGCAAAAGTTTCTTTGAAGCACTTGTAGCTTAACCTGAAACATGAACTCAATTATAAGCCACAGGACCACTAGGACAAGCCTAGGGTCAAAAATAAATGAGAAAGTCAAAACAGCAAGCCATATCCAATCAAAATCAAATTCAAACATTTAAGAAGCAAACCCAATTGGTTTCAAGTTCATATCATGCATCATCATCATTTCATAAGTAAAAGAAGTCAAAGCATGGCAAATGAGAGCTCAAAGAAGTCAACAGCAAGACTTAGCTCAAAAGCAAACACAATCAATTCCAAAAATCACCAAATAAAACACGATCAGTCCTAACACATAGCATGGTAAGCATATCAAATTTCATCCCATTTAGACAAGTGGAAGGCAGTCAATGAAAATCAGAAAGTCAAAGCAATTTTGAACATGCTCAATGAAGTCAACCAAACATGCATCAATTTAGAAAAATCATAAATCAGAGATGGTGTATGATAAATGAATGGGACTAAAACCATGGCAAAGATGAGGATGTCTAGTTATCTCATGCAAAATTTCATGTCAATCTAATATAGTATGAGGATTTCACAAAACAATTGGCAACATGTATCTCAAGAAGTCAACATTTTAGTCAAACAGGGGAGAAAATCTCAAACAAATGGAAAATGGCACAAACAATTCCAAAAAAAATCACATACAAACTAGACACACAATAGAAGGTTCATGCAAAAAATCAATTCATTTGGATGTCAAGAAGCATGGATACAAAAATCAGGAAGCTGCACATCCATGGTGTGACACAAGTTGTCACACCCTACTTCAAAAATTCACAACTCTCAAACCACATAAGATAAAATCATGATATTTACATCAAAATAAACATGAATGAGTTTAGATTATGCACAAAAAATTTCAGATCAAATGGATAATGCATCACAATTTCACAAAAGATTTGGCAAGATGTACAATATTTGGTCACATTCTACAAACCCTAATGCCATTTAAAATTTACTCATCCAAAAAATCAGCAAAAATAATGATAAAAAACTAGGGGTCATGATGAAGATGATGCAAAAATTCCCATGAAATTTGGAATTGAAATGAATGATTTATGAATTTTGCAAATGAGCCATGTCAAATGAAATAAAAATATGAAATAAATGAATTAAAATGGATTTATTAATGAACCGGATGGCAAAGCTGTAAATATGAATGTCACTAAACGGAACGGTGCCGTTTTGGAGCACGGATTAAAATGTTTTCATTGGTGCATGAGGCTACAGTAACCATGCATACGTTCAAAACAATTTCTGGGCAAGGCTTTATGAAACTTAGGGTTTGCAAGAACAGTATGAACAATGTTCATCTTCCAAAATCGAGCTTACAAGAATTTTTCCAGAAATCCAAATTGAGTACACATAAATGATCAGCAAGCAATGGTAAAAACGAATCCATCATCAATTTCCATTAAAACACAACAATGATCATGAATCGAGCAAGAATGCAAATCAACATCAAACTTTATTTCAGCATAACTCGAGCAATAATCCACCATTTCATGCGATTCAAAGTTCAAAACACTCAGGAACAAAAGATCTACACAATAAATATCATGGATTTGAGAAATGGAGAGATCGAGTTCTTACTTGTTTTTGAAGAAAGTTGTGAAACAGTTGTTGTTTGGTCAGTATGAGCTCGAACAGATGGAGATTTAGCCTCTACAAGGTGAATGGTGAAGTTACTTTGGCTCAATGAAGCTTGGAAGTGCCTCAATCCAGATCTGCCATGGATGATATGTTGAAGAACAGTCCAGCAAAAACCCTCTTACAGATGTGGAATAGTGGTTGCAATGAGTCCAAAATGTGGTTTAGATGATGAATCGAGCAAGGCAAGGCTCAGTTCTTTGGAGTATTTTTTGCAGATTTTGGAAAATGGCAAGGAAATGAAATTTGAGAGAATGAATGAATTCTGTGTTTGGAGGCAGCTAGGGTTCACAAATTGACAGAAAATGTGTTATATATGGTCTGTTTTAACTCTAATCCATGTATGCTAAGCATGTTTAACTCAAATGAACCAAATTGCTAATTTGCCAAATTTGACCAAATGGTGGTGTGTGGTAGCATGAGCACGAAAATGGGCCTTTGGCAAGTCACAATTAACATTCTGAATCAATTCCAATTGGTCATTTGGATGGAAATTACTTAATTCAAAAAGTCAAAATTGCACCTCACTTGAAATTAAACATGATAGTTCAAAAAGGGCCATTTTGATTGGCAATGTTTTAGCACATGAAATTTACATTTTTGGAAAGAGGAGGTTAAATATGACTTGTTGGAAAAAACCTCACCAAATTTGGCCAAATGGTTTGAGAGATATGGCCTTTTGAAGTTCAAGAATTTTTGAAAATGAATTGATCATATCTTGCCAACCATACATGGGAATTGAGAGTTCTTGGACTTTTTGGAAATGGGAGAACAAGATCTTCAACTTTCATGTTGGGCAAAAATTCATTTGAAGCTTGTATCATGATGTAAGTTTAGGCTCAAGAAGTTTCCATTTTTTGGCAGTTAAAATTACAGGTCCAGTTTCTATTTTTGGAAATTTTCTGTTTGGCTTCAAATTCTTCAATGATGTTGTTTGCCATGATATATGAGGCCTATTTGGACATGAATAAGCTCTCTCAAACCAAATCCATCCATCAAAACCATAAAATCAGTCACAGTTGACCAAGTTTGACTTTCTAGGGTTTCTGACTGATTGTGCCTTGACTGATGACCTCTGAGCCTCCAATCTTTGACCTAAACACTTCAAATGGATCCCCAAGTCATGTGAACATGTTGGACCAACCCTAGGGCCTTGGCTCCTTGAGAAACCCACTTGCTTGCTTGGTTGACTGATCTCCTGATTAGTTTGACCTAATTCTTCTGATGATCTTGCACTTGAGGCAAATGGGACAATGCAATGCTATGCAGTGGACCATGTTATGTTATGACCTAATATGAGAATGTATGTACAATGATAGGTGCAAATTTGAGGTGCTACAAGTGGGACCTCTTGTGAGTGGTTTGAGATTACCAAGAATGTTTGAATTGTATATCATTGCTTTTCTCATTTTATTTACTAACCAAAAGCACAAAAATATGTCACTAACATTTCTTGGTTGTAGCTTGAGCAATCACAAGATCAAAAGCTTCTAGGAGATCCTATGTGCAATGATAAGGCCAAGAAAAGATGGAAGCAAGCATGGCAATGGTTCCTAAAGCTCTCATCCATCAAATATGCCTCCATAGTATCCCAATTCATCATTCATCATCAAAGCAAGTCAAGGGGTTTGAGGTTTGTCTCCCAAGGAAACCCTAATTCATCTGATCATCAACAATGCCTTGCTCATGAAGCAACCTCGGTCCAAGGTCAGATACAATCAAGGGAAGTTCTTTAATTCATCATTCCATGCATATTTTAACTTATTTGAGTGCCCTCAATCATCAATTCATCAAGATTTGAGGCATGGACTTGAGAAGTTGGTCAGTCAATTCATCTGACTATTTTGAAATGCACTGAGACCTAACTTTTTTTGTGTTGGTCAAATGGAGATGATCCCAAGAGAAATAATGTTCTTAAGGACAATATGAATAACTTTCATGTTCATCAAAAATTGATTTGAAGCTTGGAAGATCACCATCCATTCCAAGACATTATAGGTCATTGTGACTGAAACCCTAATTTTGGGTCAACTTCCTAAGGACATAACTCATTCATTTTTTATGATTTTTAGGTGGGATCAAATGAATTAGAAAGCTTATTGTGTCTACTTCAAATGTTATATTTAGCAAAACTTCAAAATCTCAAAATAAATACACGTGATAATGCAAAACATTATAGGTCACTTTGGGACAAATGCATTGAAATGGAAAAAAGTCCAACTTCAAGTGCCCATAACTTCTTCATTAAGACAGAAGGGCTTGAACTTTGGCCAAATTTGGAAACTTCACTTATGCATGTTTTGCACCCTACACTTTAAACTCAAAATTCACTAATTTCCAAGGCCCAATTGAAGTTTTGATCAACATATCATTTGTTCCTTATGCAATAAGTTGTCTAACCATTACTCATGAGGTAGCATTTGGAGTTTGGAAGCACCATTTTCGAAGGCATGAAGATTTAGTGCAATTTGTGAAATTCAATTCAAATTGCCATGCATAAGCTCTTTATCCTTCTTGTACACGTCCATTTGCAATTCACATGAACTCAGCAGGTCATTCCAATCTTCATTGGGCCTTCCACATGATCACACAATCCCATGCAATGAAAAATCCATTTGCCATGCACACGAGTAAACTCATGCACTCACCCATTTCCAGCTATAAATACATGTGCTATGCTTCACAATTCTCCAACCTAAGGGCGCCTGAAATGCTGCAAGAGTGAATCCCTAACCATACCAAAGGAACAAAATTCATTTTTCTTCAAAAATTCATATCTGAAATTCAATTGCATTTGGTTGAATTTCCAGATCTAAAGTTTCTAAACCTTCATCATTTGACCTATTGAAGTTCTGTTATGCAAAAGGAACCAAGGAAAGGGAATCAAATCTTCACAATCCAAAGGTTTTGATCAACTGTTTTTTTGCTTCGAATCTCATTATTCTTTGATCCATTGGCTTTGATATTGTGTTTTCTGAAGTCCTCTCTATAGAGGCATCATTATTGAGTGCTTAATTGTTGAAATCGAGCAAGTTCAGTTGAACATCACCAAACTTCCATCTCTGATTTCTCTCTTAATAAGAATCTAGAGTGGAAGTGAGTGATATAGGAGTGATGTACATCACTTTACCTTTCGAAGGGTGCCCGAATCGTTCATTTTAGTTAGCATTTGAAACTCTGCATTTTTTTGACCTTCGCCGGAGCTCACCGGAGAAGACGGTAGCGCTGGCCACCGTCTCATTGCCAGATTGATTATGAGCCATTAATCTCAATTTCCAAATCTAATCCTAGCGCTCAATTGTTATGACTTTTATTTAATATCCATGTGGTTGCATTGACTGAGGACTTTGGTGCGCGCGCATGCCATGACCATTAGATCCTCCACGTCAATTAATGAAATTCCATCCAACGCTTCTCCTTTTTTCGTATTTCCTTATTTTCTGATTTTATTTCTTTCTTTATTTTAATTCCATTTTATTTATAAAATCCATATCTCTTTTATTATTTGTCCAAAAAATATGGGACCAATTGCATTATTTCTCTTTTAGTTTCTAGTTTCTAAAAATGATTTTTAATATTTTTTATTTTATCATTTGCTACTTTTTAATAATCTTCTCTTTTCTGGTCATTTTTAATTCATTTTAAATAGTTTTTGATATTCAAAAAATACAAAAATATTTTCTTAACCTATTTGAATGATGGTGGATCTATGAGAAATATTCTCATCAATTTATTAATTGATTTGAGATTTATTTGAGATTTTAGTTCAATTAGGTTACCTTTCCTCATTTTTAATTGATTAAAAATAGTTTCTGACTTTTAAAAATGCTGAAATTTTTTGTCAAACTTTGTTTGACCTTGTCGAACTTGGGATAATTCACTTGGACTTTTTAAAGTTGATTTGAAGTGATTTTGAAGTTTGACCTTTCTTTAATATTTTAATTCAAGTTTATTTTCAAATATTAAAAATGCCAAAAATATTTTGCTTATTTCTTGACTTCCAATCTTCGTCTCATTTCTGATTTTTATGGTTTGACCTTGATCTTCCCTATCTTTGGTTAACATTTATGGATTGGTACATTCCTTTTCATTTGATGCATTTTATTTTCTTCTTTTCCATTATCCTTCTTCTTCTTCTTCTTGTTTTCTTTTTTTTATCAATGAATTAAAGGTTGATAAGTTAGCATTGATTAGGGAGGTTTAATCTTCCTTGATTCAAATCTAATTCATCTTGATCAAATGATCAAGTGAATGGCTTTGCATTAAGGATAGATTGCTTCTAAACCAATACAAGATCATTCCTCATTTTCTTTTTTGGCATGGCAAGTTATTGGAACTTGGTTCACTTATCAAGACTTCTAACTTCTGTTGTTGCCTACATTATTATTGCCCGACCTCAGATAGTTGTGACTTCTACATAAGTCCAATTACGATTGCTTAACATAGCGCTAAATTTGCCTTATGGCACACTAACTACTAACACTAACTATTAACAATTAACATTTACTTTTTGCTCTTTACATTTATGCAATTTACTATTCTTGTACATAGTATTCATTTGCTTTTTCCTTTTGCTCATTTGAGCACATGTTTATGTTAATGCAATTTGCCTTTTGCTCACTTGAGCACATAATTGTGTATATATCATTGTGTTTGTGTTTTGTTTTGATTGTTGTGGACCAAATGCAAAGAAATGGACAAATGGACTTAGTTTTCTAGGACTTTCCCTATGCAAATTGGAGTAAAAGGATCTTAATGTGAAAATGGATTAGAAGGACCAAACCTCTAAACTCATTCTTGTCCATTCCTGATTTACTTCATGGAACTTTTGATGTGTGTGCTTTTCTGTAGCGGTGTATTCGTCACCATCGGAAATATTGATTAGATCCGAGGTAAATCTTACAAGGTAGAGTCGCCACCGCACTTTTATTTATCCAAAGGAATGGCTAAAAAGCGAACAAAAGCCTAAGAAGTTTTGCAAATAAAACTAATAAAAGGGGTACAGAGATCTGGGTAAGGGGGTAATTATGCAAAGGGAAGGTGTTAGGCACCCAATGCATCCTAGGTACTCCTAGGGAACCCTTTTCACAAATTGTTGCAAAAAGTTATTGTTTATGAAATATTTATTGTGCAAACATGAGGGAAGAGATGAGAAAAGAATGTACAAGTTAATTATTTTTGTGTTTGGATGGAAGAATCCATTGCCTACGTACCCTTACAGGATCAAAACCTCGTAGTTCGGCTAAAAGATTTCCAAAAAAAGATGAGTGGTCTGATTTTAAACAAAAGCCTTAAGGTCTTTCGTTATCCATGGGAGAAAACTCAACCTATACAACCACAAGTCCACCATGTGAGAACAGCTTCAACTTGCTAGTGAGGGATTATGCCCTATAATAAGCAAGGAAGTCTTACAATTCAATCACTAAGGACAAAAGGCGAGATTCACATCAACCACTAAGATGATTGAGATCTATGGCTAATGTATGAAAACTTGATTAAGGAGTGGACGAAGCCACAAAACAATTGAATGAGTGGAATTAGTCAATTAGAATTATTCATAAAAGAAGTCGAAATATGATTAGAGTTTAATTCAAAAGAAGTATTGTGAAAATGAAGTTTGAAAATCAAAGGCATAAGGCCTAGGTTTCTAGTTTTGAAAACAGGTGAAAATGTTTGCACAATAGTTTTCTGGTTTGGGTTAACATGCAAATGGAGGTTTAAAGAACAAAAAGGTGGGAGGATGAGGAACAAAACATCATAGGATTTCACCTCTTGAGATCATATGTAGATGATCCAAGTGATTCCTTTGGAAAAGCCAACAAGCACAAATCAAAGCAAATAAGCAAGGTTCAAAAAGAATAAAAGTTGGAAACGGATTGCCAATAAATGGTCTTACATCCAACTCCAAAAACGGAACGGGAAACGGAGTGCCAATAAATGGTCTTACATCTGACTCCATAAAAAGAAACAAAACAGGAAACAAATAGCCAATCAATGGTCTTACATCTGACCCCACAAAAGAATTAAAATAGGAAACAGGTAGCCAATCAATGGTCTTACACCTGACTCCACAAAACAAAGCAGGAAAGGAAATGGAGTGCCAATAAGTGGTCTTATATCCAGCTCCCCAATAGGAACAGGAAACAGATGGCCAATCAATGGTCTTACATCTGACTCCTTAAACAAAGCAAATAACAGATGCAAAAAGCAATATGCAACAACATGCAAAAGCAGTATGCAAGAACAATATGCAAAGCAAGCACAAGCAATCACAATCAATCAATTAGCACACACTATACACAATCAAGAGGCTCAATCAAGGTTAGGCTTTAGTCAAGGGGTCATATCAACCTCGACAAATAAGCCAGTTCTGTTAGGGGTGTTTTGAGCTCTTAACCCTAACATTGAGAGTTAGGGTGAAGTAGATGAAATGGGAAATGAGGGTTAGGCCTCACAGCTCTTAACCCTGGCCTGGGTGAGCTTGAATCAATGAAAGTGTGGGAGTCCAAAATGAGGAACTCTACTCCACACGACTGACTCTATATACAATGATCTTGGGTGTTTATTCAAATGCATCAGCACGTAGTGCGGGTAATATGAAAGACTCAACTGAATAGCAGGGGATTGATTGCAAAACCCTTCTATCGGCCAATTGCCTCTTCACTTAAGAGGACTTAACCTGTATGCCTCGACAAGGAGGTCTTAAGCAGAAAGGGAAACATACACAGACATTGCCTCTTAAGGAGGACTTCAGCCAAATGCCTGCCAAACAGAAACGACAGGGCTTCCAGACTACATGGAGAAAAGAGGTTACCTAAGTGGTATGCCAACCACAAGCAAAGCAAAGTTCAAATAATGAACTTAAGCGGCTAAGGTACCCGTATGAAAAGCTAAACAATCATTATTATGTTCAGACAAACAACCAACAGATAACAACAGTCAGACAATCCCAATATGTACAACATGTAGGCCATAAACTCAATTGAGTTCACCACCAAATACCTACCACACAATCAACATTAGTTAAACAAAGTGAATTTCATCTCAAGCAAGGAGATCACATCATTCATTAGAACTTATTGCTTGCACCTGAAATGCACAACTTAAAATGTGAGTCCAAACCCCTAGGGCAAAGCCTAGGGTCAAAAGTGAGGCAAAAAGTCAAAACAGAAACCAATATTCAACATAAAGCTCATTTAAACACATAAGAACATGTCCTAAAAAGGACCAAGTCAAAAGCATAAAGCAAAGTCATCTCATGAGCAAAATATGGCAAAGGCAATTTCAAAGCACATAATTGAACATCAAGAATCAAAATTCCATATTAAAACAGAAATGAATCAAACAATTCTGGAAATTTTTATGAGCATAGAACATGTCAAACATAATCATCATGCCAAAAACTTAGAATCAACAGAACTCAATTGGCCTAGAAATGAAAATGCACAAGTATTACATCAAATTGTGTGACACACATTGTCACACCATACAATCATGTGTATAAAACAGAGATGAAAAATGATAAAAATGCACAACCAAGCCTAAAAAATCAAGCAACATGTTGTGAACCAGCATATAAATTTTCATGGCATTTGGACAATGTATGAGCATTTCACAATAGAATGAATGAAGCATGTCACATTTGGAAACATGTTCAAAGAATCAGTCACATTTAAAATTCCAGAAATGATAATATCCAAAAATCAACACCACAAAATAATAGACACTTCAAAGATCATGTGAGAAAAAATTTGGATTTATTTGGATGCATATGCTATTTTTTATGATTTTTGTAATATCATGGATAAAATAAAATAAAAATTGCAAAAACATGGCAAATAATGTTGAAATGAATTGGAAAATGGAAATGCATTCATGCAGAATCGAACAGGCAAAGGCAAGGTCACTGGCGCTAGTCAAGATGAAACCGTTTAAATTATTGATGTGGCAAGCTACATCACTGGTCAAAGCCTGCGTGGAGTCGGTCAAGGAATCTAGGCCAATAGAAGTGCCAACGTAGCATACACGCAAGCGCTAGTCAGCAGAATTAAAACAAATAAAATGCAACCTGAAGGACTCGAACTCACAACATGAACATGAAAGGCGTCCAAACAGTAACTTGGCAAGGCTGAACCAGAATAAACCCTAACACTATTCACACACGGCCAGGCACGGTGGTTTCCACCGTCTTCTTCATGAAGACGGTGGTGCTACAGTAATCATCAACAATTTTTTTCCATATCCATGCAAATTTTATATCATTCGAAAGCTCATTCAACATACAATCCAAATCTAACATCAATTAATCATAACAAGCCATGGAGAATGAGAATCGAAGGAAAACATTCTTGATTACAAAACTTTAAATCATCATAACACAGCCAATTCTCAACCAAATTCCATGAAATTTATATCAGATTGATCAGCAAGCAAAGAACTACAAGATTATACACATAAAAAAGAGAATTAAGAGGTTCGAAAACCTAACCTCTTGAAGAGCAGTCACTGAAATCTGCAGAATCCAGGCCTTGCAAGTGTATAAATCCAGTCCTGAGATGATGACATGAAGCTTTATGAATGAATTGAAGCTTGGAGATGCTTGGATCTAGCTCAAAAGTCAGTTTCCATCTTCATGTTCATGAGCTTCATGTGCTTAATTTCCACTCGAATTCTTCAAATCAAAGCTTGATCTGCACTAAATGAGGATCAGAGGACAAGAATATGCAATCAAATTCAGGTGTTATGTGGAAGAATTTCAAATTTCAATGGAGAGAAAAATTTGGAGGGAAGAAGAATTTTGGATCTAGAAGTTGTTGGTATGAACAAATCTGTTAGGATTAAGCATTTATACTATGTCCTAATCATGCTGAAAATGTAATTAGGCTTTGGTTAATGCAAAATTAGTAAGAATGAGGTGCATGGCAAAATTAGCAAAAACACCTTATGCATGGCATGGCACACGTGAACAGTGTTGTATGGAGGGTCAAATTCACTCAAAATTCTCTCATGCACATGTTGGCAATGCTATCTTGTTCATATGATGCACCAATTTTGAATTTCCAAATTTCCCTCCAAAATGATCATGAATGAACAAATGGTCATGTGATGAAATTTCATGAAATGTAATGAATGATTTGGAAAATACATGTCATGACAAGCAAAATGCAAAAAGAGGCACTCAAATTGGAGTTATGAGTCAAAAATTTATGGCCTTTTGAAGTTTCAAGCACACTTGGAAATGATTTGATCATATCTCCTCAACCATTCATCATATGCTCATGATATTGGAATTTTTGGAAATGGGAGAGAGAGATATTCAACTTTCATGTTGGGCAAAAATTCATTTGAAGCTTCTTTGATTTTGGAAAGTTGAGTTGAATTTGGACCAAAAACTTTCCATTTTTGGAAACTTGAAATTACAGGTCACTTTCCATTTTGGGAAACTTTTGCATTGGCTTCAAACTCTTCAAGATAAAGGTTTGACATGATGAATAAGCATTGTTGGAACATGAATGGGATGAAGAAAATCAATTCCCCAGTTCAAAACCCACAGTTGACTTTCAGTTGACTGACATAGGTCCTTAGATGACCTGAAAATATTCTGATGAACTTAGGCCTCAACCACCTAGTGAATTTGCTCCAAAATGAACCTCTAGCTCATATAAGCTCAATATAATGATCACATGATCCATATCTCAAGGAAAACCTCATCTCTTGCACAATGGATTCACTTGAATTGCCTTGACCTATTGACTGCTTAAGCTGCATGTAACAAAGGTTAATGACATATTTTTGTACATTTTGGTTAGTGATTAAAAGAAAAGCCATGATATACAATGCAAGCAATGCTTGGTGATCAAAGAACCACTCACAAGAAAGATCCCACCCACAGGGAAGAAAGTAAGGTGCTCAAAGATCCTTGAGGCTATGCAATGCTATGATATGATGCCATAAGGGATTTTAGGGACAAAATTGGGGTCTTACACTTTTGTGCTAGGGAGTTTTGTGAGAGCTCAAATTGAAGAACCATTGCCATGTTCATCCAAAGTGAAAGACACAAGATGCATTGAGGATCTCTTAAGAGACTTGTTTGATTGTTGCTTGAGCTTGCTATTATTTTGCTTGCATATTCCAAAGGATGGGAGCTACTTGGATCATCAATATGATCTCAAGAGAGGAACTCCATTTGTGGTCTTGTTTCTTATCCCTTATCTCTTGTATGATTAGTATTTTAGCCATTCTTCTTCTTCCCTCCACTCTAACCCAAGCCAAAACTTTTATGCAAACATTAACACTTCTTTTCAAACATTAGAAACCTAAGCCTTATGCTTTTGATTTTCAAACTTTCTTTTCATAACACTTATTTTGAATTGAACTCCTAAGTCAAACTTTGACCATATTTTGTACATACTTTTCATTGATAAATATAACTCATTCAAATGTTTTTTTTGTGGTTTCAATGGCCACTTCTTATCAAAACTTTTCATAACCTTTAGCCATTAGGTTTGAGTTATCCTTGTGGTAGATATAATACTCACCTATAGCCTTAGTGATGGACAATGAGTCTTCCATGCTTATTATAGAGTTAACCCCTCACTAGCATGTTGAAGCTATCCTCACATGGTGGATTTGTGGTTTTAGGTTGAGTTTTCTTCCTTGGATAACAAAATACCTTAAGGCTTTTGGACCAATCAATTCACCAACTCATTTTGAGATTTTTACCAGGAACTACGAGGTTTTGATCCTAATCTTTTCTAAGATGGTAAGTAGGCAATGGGTTTATCCATCCAAACACAAAATGTAAATAAACTTATATATTCTCTTCTCATCTCTTCAATCATGTTTGCACAAACATTTTTTCACAAAATACCAACATTACAACAAGTATGAAAAGGGTTCCCTAGGAGTACCTAGGATGTTTTGGGTGCCTAAAACCTTCCCATTGCATAACCAACCCCCTTACCCAGATCTCTGACATTTTTACTAGTTTTTGATTTGATAAAACTTTTAGGTTTTTGTTCGCTTTCTAACCATTCCTTTGGATAAATAGAAGTGCGGTGGCGACTCGACTTGTATGGTTTACCTTGGATTTAGTCAATATCTCTAATGGTAATGAATAGCCCGCTACAGGTTGTAATGATATTCTTTGAGTTTTGTGCACCATTAAATGAAGGGAAGAGAAAATTTGATTTCCATATCTCCATATCAGTAATTACTATAATTATTCAAGCATTCAAATGCCCAATTCACCCCTTAACTTTTCAAACTGAGCTGCATCTAAAGCTTTAGTGAAAATATCTTCCAATTTCTTCTAAGTGGTTACATGCTCAAGAGTAACAATTTTGTCTTCGACAAGATCCCTGATAAAATAATGAAGAATATCAATATGCTTAGTTCTGTTGTAATGAATAAGATTCTTGAATATGTTGATATCATTATGGTTGTCACAATATAATGTCATGACATCTTGTTGGACATTGTATTCCTCTAACATTTGTTTCATCCAAATTAATTGAGAGCAACTTCTTCCTACTGCAATATATTCAGCCTCAACCGTAGATAATGACACACTATTTTTGCTTCCTACTGAACCAAGATATAAGATTATTTACCAAGAAGAAACATCCTCCAAAAGTACTCTTTCTATCATCATCACTGCCTGTCCAGTATATATCATAATATCCTATAAGCAAGGAATTTTCATTATGAGAATACAAAATTCCATAGTCACTAGTTCCATTGATGTACTTCAGGATCCTTTTCACTTGAGGAATATGACTAATTTTGGGTTTATACTGTTACCTTGCACATACTCATATAACAAATGTAATGTCAGATATGCTAACTATAAGATACATCAAACTACCAATCATACTCTTGTACATACATTGATCCATATTTACACCTTTTTCATCTTTAGTCAATCTCAAGTGGGTTGGTGCATGTCTTCTTTTATGACTAGCATTTTCCATGCCAAACTTCTTTACTATACTCTTAGCATACTTGCTTGAGAGATAAAGATAGTGTCATCCATTTGTTTGACTTGGAGCCCAAGAAAGTAAGTCAATTCACCAACAAGACTTCTTTCAAATTCAGATTGCATATGCCTGAGAAAATGTTGAACCATCTGGTTCAACATCCCTCCAAACATAATATCATCAACATATATTTAAGCTATCATGAGTTTACCATCAATATCAAGGCAAGCAACAAGAGTGAAAGTACCATCAAAATGAACCCCTTCAATTTGAGTTTATCCTTGAGCAACAAGTCTAACCTTGTTTCTGGTCACAATTCCTTTTTCGTCAGATTTGTTCTTGTAGGTCCATTTTTCCCAATAGCATTCATTCCTTTAGACCTAGGAACTAAGTCCCATACTTCATTTCTTATAAAATGTCATAGTTCTTCTTGCATAGAATTGATCCAAAATTCATCAGTCAAGGCTTCCTTCACATTTTTAGGTTCAAACTTTTAGGTTCAAACTTTGAGACAAAGCAAACTTTGATATTACATCATTTGACTTCATCCTCCTTGGGTATCAAGCATGTGGAATAGTAGTTAATTTCTTGAGATGTCCGTAAGTAGCAATTGTCCTTAGACCCGGCTCCCTTCATCAGAACTTCATTTTTCTCATCAGTGACCAAACACTCGGATTTTGTGAAATTAACTTTAAGACCCTCATCACATAGATGACTGATACTAATCAAATTAGTCATCGTACCTTTTACCAATAGGAAATTATGAAGACTCGGGATTCCTGTATAGGCTAGTCTTCTAACTCCTTTAATTTCACCTTTAGCCCCATCTCCAAAAGTGACATAACTGGTTGAGTATGACTTGATGTTCTCCAATAACTTCTTGACACCTGTCATGTGTTTAGCACATCCACTATCAAAATACCAGTCTTCTCGAGATGAAACTCTAAGAGAGGTGTGAGCTATGAGACTAGTGTTGACAGGCTTTGGTATCCACTCCTTTCTAGTGTTAGTTACCACTTGATTAGCCCTTGGTTCTGTTGGATACCTGGGATAGCCATATAGTTTGAAGCAGAAAGGCTCTATATGACCATATTTTCCATATTAATGACATCTCTAGCGTAATAACTTGTCTCCAATTTGAGTATTCTGATGCCTCCAATATGACCATATTAATGACATCTCTAACATCTCTAGATCCCTTTTAGGAAGAACAAAGTTGGTCAAAGAACTTTCTCCTTTTTTTTCTAGAGATTGATAATTAAAGCCAATCCCCCTCAGATCTCCAACGACTTTCCCAGCTTGCAAAACTTCATCTAACACATTAGATCCCTTGTTCAACATTCTTACAGCCTTTGTTATGTTATCAAGTTTAGAAGTCAACAATATCACCTCATCTTGAAGATCAGAGATTGTAGATTGATATCTTTATTTTTTAGCCTGCAATTGAGATATAATTTTCTTTTGTTTTTCTCCTAGCTGACACACTTCTTCACTTCTGATGCACGATTCTCTGTAGGAGGTAGCCAGTTCCTCACATGCTACTTCTTCATCACATGAATATTCATTAGATTCATATCTTCTAGTTAAAACAGTTACATGTTTAGTAGTGTTGGTTCTATGTGTTGGCATCAATTTTGGTAAAACCTAGAGTTTTAACAAGTTGTCACAAGTGTTGTCTTGACATGAGATATCAGTTTCCTACAGGGTGTTTAGATATGGTTGTGTAGGATTTAGCTGAGTTGTTAGACCCGATGTCAAGACATGTGTATACAGAACATTCAGTCTGAATGTTATGTATTTTTTTATTGCGCTATTTATGCTAATTTGTGTGTGATTGATGTGGAGATTGAACGCGCCATTCAAGCAGTAATTAAAACCAGATTGATTTATTTTCCAATAAGATATGATCAGCTGTTAAGAAGATACGAGAGGAAAATAAATTTAGGGTTTTATGATGTCCAAGCCCATTCAAAAGCTTCTATTTAAAGGGCATTAAAAACCTGGTTTTAACACACAAGAAAACGAATAAAATAGTGAGAGAATAAGGGTTTTAGTCTTGTGTGAGCTTGTGTATTGTGAGCAATTCATTCATCCTATTGATGATTGAATTGGACTGACTTTTGTGTTGTAATTTGTCCACTTTAAGATTTGAAGCATGAGTGTGTGTTTACTTGGTTTAAGCTTTTAAGCAAGATCAAGTATGTGTTCTTGAAGAGTGTCTTCTTTCTTTGTAATATTTGTTTTTACGTCACTGCTGTGATTGAGGGGGAGTGAGTAGGGTCTCTTATCTAAGAGTTCTTAGATAGAAGTCACACGGGTAGAGATTAGGTGAAAAGAATATAACTGGAAGTTGTTTATTGAGAGTCTTTGAACTAATTCTGTTGAGTGGATTTCCTTCCTGGCTTGGTAGCCCCCATACGTAGGTGAGTTTGCACCGAACTGGGTTAACAATTGCTTGTGTCACTTGTACTATTGTTCTTTATCTTTTATCCTGTTTATATTGTTTAGATATTAGTGTCGTGACATTACCTTCGACATCTCATATCTGATACCAGAATTTCAATTGGTACCAGAGCAGGCATCCTGCTCTGGTTCTGGGTGAGATCTTGGGACGTTACTTTCTGGTACTATGGATAGAGACGGAGGATTTGTTCACAGACCACCAATTCTGGATGGATCTAACTATGACTACTGGAAACCTCGAATGGTAGCCTTCCTGAAATCTTTGGATAATAAGGCTTGGAAGGCTGTTCTAACAGGCTGGGAACATCTCGTTATTACTAAGGAAGGAGAAGTTACAACTGATAAGAAGGATGAGGAATAATGGACCAAGGAGGAGGATGAAGTAGCCCTTGGAAACTCTAAAGCATTTAATACTATATTCAATGGGGTTGATAAGAACATCTTCCGACTGGTGAACAACAGTGAGGTGGCTAAAGATGCTTGGAATATTCTCAAAACCACTCATGAAGGTACATCTAGAGTAAAGATGTCTAGATTGCAACTGCTTACTACCAAGTTTGAAATTTTGAGGATGAAAGAAGATGAAAATATTCATGAATTTCATATGAATATCCTTGAAATTGCTAATGCCTCGGGAGCCTTGGGTGAGAAGATGTCATTTGAAAAACTAGCAAGGAAAATTCTCAGGTCACTTCCCATGAGATTTGCCATGAAGGTGATAGCCATAGAAGAATCTCAAGACATATGCAATATGAGAGTAGATGACCTAATTGGATCCTTCTAAACATTTGAGTTGGGAATGAATGATGGATCTGAAAAGAAAGTCAAAAGCATAGCCTTCATGTCAAACACTGAAGAGAAAGAGGAAGAAAATGGTCAAGATACTGATGGAGATCTGACAAATGATGTAGCATTACTAGGGAGACAGTTCAAGAAACTCCTGAAAAAGATGGATGTAAGGTCAAAGTCTAATGTCAAGAACAACTCATTTGACATCAGTAGGTCCAATGATGTTGGAAGAAGAACGATCGTATGTTATTCGCAAGTGCACGAATTACGTCAAAGTAATATAAAAGAGTATCGATGCCATAGAGACCAATCGTCAATCTATCGGTTACTATCTTTATAGTGTTTATCTAACACTGTATAAAAGAGATATTGGGTTTGCAAAATAACGGTAAATAATAAATGCAGGTAAAGATAGGTTGAATGTATTTCACGTCAGTTAAGTGATGTTTCGATTGGCTAAATAGAACTACTTATGAGACAATATTTTCTACTCTTGAAAAGAATCTACTTAACAGGAACTGTCGCTTTCGCATATTCAGAACCGAGTTTACCCTTAAATTAAGGCCTTTTATTGTCACTTATAAAAGGTGCACAGAACGCTAAAGTAGTAAACCTATTTTTAAGAAATGAGACTCATAAACTTATTAGAAAAGTGATTTTGATTTAAAAAGTTTACCCAAGGAGTTTCCTGACTTTAAATCTATCAACACGTTCGAAAACAGTTTCAAAAGTAGTTTTTCCTTAAAATGATAAAAATTCCTAGTTACTAAGCCAGGGTGTTTTCGCACTCCTCGAATAATTAAAAGTAACCAAGTTTGTTTTTAGAAAACTCAAGTTAAAAATCAAAACATCCTTTAAAGTATTTCTACAGATTCAATATGTGAAACATTACTTTAACCGCGATCCTTACATTCTAACCTTTAAAAGATTTAGCCTGACATAGTAACACAAACAAACACAACAGTGTTAATCATGATGAAAAGTTTGTTTTAGAATGTGAGACGTGGAGAGCGAGTAAAGTAGGTAAAGTAAATAAAGTAAAGCGAGTGCGAAAAATAAATAAAGTAAAGCGAGTGCGGAAAATAAATAAAGTAAAAGTGATGCGGGAAATAAATAAAGTAAAGCGAGTGCGGGAAATAAATAAAGTAAAGCGAGTGCGGGAAATAAATAAAATAAAAGCGAGTGCGGGAAATAAATAAAATAAAAGCGATGCGGGAAATAAATAAAATAAAAAAGATGCGGGAAACAAATAAATAAAGCGATAAATAAGAACCTGCTCCAAATGGAGGCTTCGATTCTAGTACAAAAATAAACCTCCGACTCCTGACGCTAAAGATGACAGCAACTCGAAGTGACCAAACTCAATCTCACAAAGGTGCGATAACCCCCCGATGTGACGGATTATCGTTATTACAAATGATAAATATATGCTTAGTGTTGTAAAAATAAGTTGGATGATTAGAAAATGAAATGGAACGAGCTATTTATAGAGGTTTTCAGCAGCTTGTAAAGACCATGGTGCCCTACAACTTCCCCTTAGTGGGAACGTGACTTCCAAAGGTGGCGCCCGCCATCCCTTCATGGCGCCCGCCATGTGTGTAAATAGGGTGGATCATGGGAATGTGGCGGTTACCTCCTAGTTAAGGGCTGGTGACTCATGGCTTCTCCTATATCGGCTGCCATGTGAAGCACCATGTGTGTAATTTCTCCGAAAAACCCTAATTTTAGGTCTTTTTGCTTCGTTTCTTCCAAAAGAGTCTGAAAGTGCTAAATATCTGAAAGCAAGAGAAAAGAGAGCATAGTACAAAAAATTGATAATAAAGTCCTAATAAACATGTGAAATCTGAGTAAAAAACACGGTGTAATTCAGTGTGATCAAATTCTCCCACACCTAAACCTTTGCTTGACCTCAAGCAAAACTCTTTATAGTTTATGCAAGAAAAACAGTATCAACTATAGTTAATTCGAGGCAAAAATACTTATGAGTTCATTCGAGGAATGTATCGATATGTACTGACGAATCGAACTAAGGATATTGTAGTGACACTTCCCGCAATTGCGGTCGTAGGCTTCGTTCCTATACAAATCAATCCACATTACCCCACCATACCTAAGCCTTATTTTTGTTTTCTTAAAGTCCTTTTCATTCAGGTGCAATCACATTAAGCCCGTTATCCGTACATACTCATAGTAAAGTGACCGGTTAGTGATTATGATCTTAAGCATGGGGCTCTAGTACATAAGTTGGTGTAACCCTTTTATTCAACCCAATTTGCAGTCGTGGGGGATTGGATCGTAATCCACCCTACCAAGTTCAGCACTAGATACCTCTGAACAACCAAGCAAGTGGGCTTATTTTTTTATTTTTCTAAGCATGGGGCTCCGGTACATAAGTTGGTGTAACCCCTTTATTTAACCCAATTTACAGTTGTGGGGGATTGGATCGTAATCCACCCTACCAAGTTCAACACCAGATACCTTTGAACCAACAAACAAGTAGGCTATTATTATTTATTTATTTTATTTTTCTTCTGCATGTTTTGCATATGTTTTTATTTTGCTGGGTTAAATGACCGTGTGAGAGTCACCTAGCCCGGATTTTCATGCGATTTGAGAACAAAGCAGGAATTTTTGTGATCATTCACTTATTTTCATCGGTCCCCTACATAGAGCATGCTTAAGCCGGAGCTGGCTGCTAGGTTAAACTACTTAAGGACTTATTTGGAACAAAACTGGGGCTACATCATATGGGGTATCAGGATCTACTCTTATAATCATGAAGCCTAAGGTGTTAAGACAATACCGATTTTTAGAAAAAGTTTTCCCAAGTCTTTTACATCCTATTATAAACCTGTCTTATAGCCTGAATGTTCAAGATGTACTGTTTTCTTGGCTAAAATTTTTTGGTAAGGTTAAAGAAATGGGGGAAATAAGGATACACTTACCCAGATGACTCGTCAGACACATGTTATTTTATTGAAAGGGAAAAACAAGCAACCAAAATAAACAAAACATACTAAAAATAAAAGAAAACGGTAAAAAGCGATAAAAGTAAAGGAAAGCGATAAAAAGAAATAAAAATAAAAGGAAAGATAAAAAGCGATGAAATCTCCTTCCACACTTAAACCGAACATTGTCCTCAATGTTTCAATATGAGATAGGGTAGGAGTAACCTGGAGAGAGAGAGAGAGAGAGAGAGAGAGAGAGAGAGAGCTAGGGGTGAGCACCGGTACCATCACCATCACCACCATGGTCAGGATGCCTGGGTCGACGATGTGTGGGTCGAGTATTAAGTCCTTCCTGCAGTTGCTGAGAGCGACCTAGGAGAGATCCTTCGGTGGCCTCGATGAGAGCGAAGTGACGCTCATTAGCCTGTCGCTAGCATTGCTGCTCATTAGTGATCGCTAGCAAGGACTTAGTGATAATCCGATGTGCTTGCTCACTACGGTGCGGGGAAGCTACCATAAAACTCATATTATCTGACAGTTGTTGGTTTATGGTGTTCGGGAGGGTGTCACGCCTTTCCTCACGAGCCAGGTGCTCGCGCCACATCTCCTCGGTGATGTAGAAACCGGGAATGGTATCTACAAAAGGGTTAGAGGAAGAAGGTGTGGTGTGTGCAGGTGATGCAGCAGGAATATCATGAATAGGTGACTGGTTGCGCTGGTCATACTAATCATCGGTCCCTTTCCCTTCGTCCATAGGAACGTTAGGTGGCAAAGGACCGATAAAGGGTGGAGCATCTAGATGGTATTTCCAATTCCTCGCATGTCGCACATCCGTACGCTGAGAGCAAGGTAAGACAACATTAGGTACAACTGCACCATGTATCATGAGGTAGAAACCACCTTCTCGCCACACCTGGCATAATTTCATATCTTTCAAAAACTTCAAGTTAATGGTGCGGTGAGGGAGTGGTTCCAAGGTGGCTAACTCAGCGTGTAGATTCAACGCTCTAGCAATGGAGGTAATCAAACCACCGAAAGAGATGGTTCCTCCTTTTTTAAGGATGGCAGACATATGGGCCAACATGAAAGGAACATAATTGATCCTACGATTAGTGAGGCACCCCTATAAAAACAGCAATTCTCGGGCATTTACTTTGTTAGAATTTTTTCGGCCAAATATAGTACATGCCAAAAGGTATCTAAAAATACGTATGGTCGGGTTATGGATATTAGAAGCCAAAATTCCTTCAAAGGAAGTGACATTCACATTAGATAATTTTTTCCAAAAAGTAAATGCCTCGAGTGCCCATTCAGTATCTAAGGGCGTCTCACAAACAGAACCATCACCATAAGGCATTCCGAGCAAACTCGCTAAAGCATAGGTAGTGTACTCGTATTCCACATTAAACATTCTAAAATAAACGGTACCTACCGTGCTAGCAGTGCCAGGATGGACAGTGTAAATTAGGGAACTTAAAAATTTCATAGTGAGCCTATCGTAGGTGGGTGCTTTACTAGCATAAATATCGTGTAATCCTAAATTATCTAGCATGTGGAAAACATTATGGTAGGTTCCTAGAGTGTACAAACAGTCTTCGTCGACATACCTGGTGGCGAGGATCTCCCGAGTTTGCAATCTTTGCAAAATCTTGTTTTATCGCTCACCGGGCTTCCCTCCATGAAGAGTGATGTCGTTAAACTCCATTCCAGCCATTAATGGTGATTGTAGAGAAGAAAGAGTATTTATAGAAAACAAATGAAAAAATGGGATTTAATGGATTTTTCTGGAGAAATGGAGAAGTGAAGTTGGGGAATTGTAATGGCTTGTAGTGAAAATGAGAAGCTTGGAATTTTTTTTATGAATTTTGGTGGAGTTGGGAGAAGAAAAGAATGGGTTTTGAGAGGTTGAAGAAGGTATAAATGGTGAAAAGGCAAATCTGACTATTACTTCATGGCGCCCGCCATGAAGCTTATGGCGCTCGCCATGTCTTTGGATTTGGTTTGGGCTGACTATGCTGTTTGCTTCTTGGGCCTCAATTCTCTCGTCTTCATTTTTGTAATGGGGGGTGTATATAGGTATCCATGAATGCTGTTTTTTTTTTGTTTTTGATTTAAGATTGATAAAACAAAATAAATCAAAACAAAATAAAACAAAATAAAGTAAAACAAAATATAATAAAACAAAACAAAATAAAATAAAACAAAATAAGATAGTAAAGTAAAATATAAAATAAAACAAAATGGACATAAAAATATAATAATTATAATGAAATATATATATATATATATATATATATATATATATATATATATATATATATATATATATATATATATATATATATATATATATTATATATATATATATATATATATATATATATATATATATATATATATATATATATGTATATGAAGAGTCAATAATAATTAACGAGTCCAGAGATCTTAGGAAAAATAAAGCAAGCATAATGTCAGATGAAACAATAAAAATAAGCATGAATAGTAAATAACGGGAAAATAGGAAAATTCAAACGGTATTTCTCGGTTCATGATGGCATCAATGCTCGGGGTACGGTGGAGTCTCTTCGTCTTCGTATCCTCGAAGCTCTGTGATCTGGCGTCGGAGATCAGCGATCTCATCATGCAGCATATCAGTCTCGGCGTCGTGTGAGGCAACTGATACTTCAACATGCAAAGCAACATCAGCAAGCTCCTGGCGAAGCTGAGCTATCTCCATGCAAAGCTTAACTAATTCAGACTGCATGCTCGGAGTCTGGAGATTAGGATTGTTGGTACGGACTTTGATTCTGATCGGTGCAATCTTCGGCGCATCTACCGCCTCTCCTTGTAATGCGCATGCTTGAAATTATGAGTTACCTCCCATGCAGCGCTTGTTTAACATCGTTAGCTTGACGATTCAAACTTTATATGTTAGAGGTAGAAACTGGAGGGTCGGTCAGAGTTTAGTCATGACATTCTGTGGGTATGTCACCTCCTTGGTATTGCTTCAATCTTTGTCCATTTACCACGAATGGATTACAGGAGTTGTTCTAGATTTCAACTGCTCCAGATTTTAGGATTTTGGACACCTCAAAGGGGTATGTCCATCTCGAACGCAGCTTACCTAGAAAAAGACGTAATCTTGAATTGAAGAGGAGAACAAAGTCTCCTATATTAAATTCCTTTTTCACGATCCTTTTGTCGTGCCAAGCTTTGGTTCTCTCTTTGTATATAATGGCATTCTCGTAAGCGTTCTGGCGGAGTTCCTCCAATTTGTGAATATCAAGGACTCGCTTCTTGCCAGACGCCAGGTAATCCAAATTTAGGGTCTTGATGGCCCAATATACCTTGTGCTTGAGTACAAAAGGTAAATGGCATGACTTCCCGTAGACCAACTAGTACGGTGTAGTTCCAATAGGGGTTTTGTAAGCAGTTCTGTAAGCCCACAGTGCTTCTGTTAGCTTTTCAGACCAATATTTTCTAGATATTGATACAGTTTTCTCCAAGATCTGCTTAATCTCTCTATTAAAAACTTCCACTTGACCATTAGTCTCGGGGTGATATGGTGTTGCTACTTTGTGCTTTACTCCATATTTCCTTAGGAGTTTATTTAATATCCTGGATATAAAATGTGATCCACCGTCGCTTATGATAAGTCGTGGAACTCCAAATCTGGGAAAGATAATATTCTTGAACATCTTCATGGCTACTCTTATGTCGTTGGTGGGTGCGGCTATAGCTTCTATCCACTTGGACACATAGTCAACGACTACCAAAATGTACTTATTTCCCAATGAAGATGGAAAGTGTCCCATGAAATCGATACCCCAAACGTCAAATAATTCTACTTCTTGGATGTTCTTCAAAGGCATTTCGTCACGTCTTGAGATGTTTCCAGCGTGTTGGCACCGGTCACATCGGACAATATAAGTATGGACATCACGCTATAATGTCGGCAAATAAAGACTAGCTTGAAGGATCTGAGCGTATGTCTTGGATGTGCTTGAATGTCCACCATAGGGTGAAGAGTGACAATGCTCTATGATGTTTCCGACTTCTTCTTCCGGGCTAGTTAGTTGAGGTCAGGTGGTACAATATCAGTGGCTAGATAGTTCACAAAATCAGCGTACCATGGTACTCTGCTAATTTCTGAAACGGTCCCAAGGTTGTCTCTATCAGGTTCAAGGGAAGCGGTATCTATCTTAGCTATCAGTCTGTCATAGGTGAAGTCATCATTTATAGGTAAATGATCTGACTTTAAGTGCTCTAATCTAGAAAGATGGTCAGCAACTACGTTTTCTGTTCCTTTTTTGTCTCTAATGTCTAAGTCGAATTCTTGTAGCAAAAGGATCCACCTGAGTAATCTAGGTTTTGCATCCTTTTTGCTTAGAAGGTAACAAATAGCTGCATGGTGTGTATAGACTATAATCTTAGATCCTACAAGATAAGACCTAAATTTATCGATTGCGAAAACTACAGCTAGGAGTTCCTTCTCTGTATAATTTAATTTAGCGGCATCTAGGGTTCTACTAGCGTAATGTATTACGTGTAGTTTGTTATCTTTTCTTTGCCCTAAAACAGCTCCTATAGCGAAATCGCTAGCATCACACATTATTTCAAAGGGTTTAGTCCAATCCGGGGTTTGTAGAATGGGTGCTGAAATTAATGCTTGTTTTAAATGATCAAAGGCTTTGATGCATTTTTCATCGAAAATGAATTCAGTGTCTTTCATCAGAAGGCCAGTCAGGGGTTTTGTTATTTTAGAGAAGTCTTTTATGAAGCGTCGGTAGAAACCGACGTGTCCAAGGAAACTACGTACTTCTCTAACTGTCTTAGGAGGGTTAAGGTTTTCTATAACTTCTATTTTTGCTTTTTCGACCTCAATGCCTCTTTCAGATATTATATGTCCTAATACTATGCCTTCTTTGACCATAAAGTGGCACTTCTCCCAGTTTAACACAAGGTTAACTTTTACACATCTCTCTAGGATTTTCTCAAGGTTAATAAGGCAGTCTTCAAAGTCTAATCCACACAACGAAAAGTCGTCAATGAATACTTCCATGATTCCTTTGAGATAATCTGCGACGATTGACATCATATAACGTTGGAAAGTAGCTGGCGCATTACAGAGTCCAAACGGCATTCGTCTGTAAGCAAACGTTCTGTAAGGATGGGTAAAGGTTGTTTTCTCTTGATCCTTGGGGTGTATGGGTATTTGGAAAAATCCAGAATATCCATCCAAATAACAAAAGTAAGAGTGTCTGGCAAGACGCTCCAACATTTGATCTATGAATGGAAGGGGGAAATGGTCTTTCCTAGTTGCCTTATTGAGCTTCTTATAATCTATGCACATACGCCATCCACCTTCTATGCGTTTAGCTACATGCTCTCCCTTCTTGTTTTGCACGACTGTGATGCCTCCCTTCTTGGGTACCACATGTACAGGACTTACCCACTTACTATCAGAAATCTGATAGATTATACCAGATTCCAGTAGTTTAAGGACTTCCTTCTTTACTACCTCGCTCATCACCGGGTTGATCCTTCTCTGATGTTCTCTGGAAGGTTTTGAATCCTCCTCTAGTGAGATCCTGTGCATACACACGGATGGGATAATACCTTTTAAATCAGAGATGTTGTACCCTAAGGCAAAGGGGTACCTTCGTAAAACATTCAAGAGTCGATTCGTGTCGTCTTGATTTCAGGTGGCACTAACTGTTACTGGGTGGTTCATTTCTTCATCCAAGAACTCATATCTTAGGTTCTTGGGTAGTTCCTTAAGTTCTTGGGCTGGTTTTTGAGAATTAGGTGAAGGGTCTGGAGTAAGATCCAGACATTCGTTAGTGTGAGGTTTTGTTTCCTCTAACTCGTCATCTTTTTCGTTTAGGTTTGAAAATGGTTCGATCTTAGGTTCTCCTTCATCAAATTCTCTTATGCACTCATCTATGATATCGATCGCATAACATGCGTCTCCTACAATTAGTGCCATCAGGAATTTCGAAAGAATGAACTCGATCTTTTCATCCCTTACTTCGAAGGTTAATTTCCCTCTTTTGACATCTATTGTAGCTCCGACTGTTGATAAGAATGGTCTACCTAAAAGGATAGGGATATCTTCGTCTTCTTTAATATCCATGACCACCAAGTCTGTTGGTATATAAAGTTGACCGATCCTAACTGGGATGTCTTCTAAAATGCCTACAGGATACTGTCGCATCACGCGAAAAACCGGCGGGAAAAGAAAGAACAACAGAGCCGCCACCGTGCGTTATTTATCCCAAAAGAGGGAAAGGAAACGCTCGAAGTAAACCTAGGAAAGAACATGGTCTCGCGACCAAAGAGAATGGGTTCGGGAGTCGGTTATGCGAAGGGAAGGTATTAGCACCCCTACGCATCCGTAGTACTCTACGGGATCCACGCACAAAAGGAAGGAAAATGGTTGCTAAAACACTGCCCAAATACTCACACACTGGCTGAAAGAGACACAGGAAACTGACTGAAACTGAACTCGGCAGGATGTCGCATCCTGGGCCTACTTAGTCTATCAGGCATAGACATCAGAGTCCAAGTAGTTCGGACTGGGGAAAAGACACATGCTCGCTAGGATATCGCATCCTATGCATACGTATCTTCTCGGACGAGAGAAGAATCAGAGCATTCGTAGCTCGGCTGACACGCACACAAACAAACAAAGGCAAAGGCAAACGTGGAGCCCGACTGCCAATCACTGGACTTACATCCGCATCCGAACCAAAACGCACGCACACTGGAACCCAAATGCCACTCGATGGACTTACATCGGCTTCCAAGCACACAACAACACAACAAGTTAATAGGGAGTCGGGGACTCGAGCCTATAACTGTCAAGCACACACACAAACGAACAGACAACAGATTGCTAAGGAGTCAGGCACTCGAGCCTAGCAACTGTCAAACAACACACACAAAAAAGAAAGAAAAGGCGCCCGGAGAGATCAACTCAATCTCCTGCCTACATACTTCATCTGGTGTGAAGATCAGGGCGATGTAGTTCCCCTACGGAGGGATAAAGGACTAGCCTAACCAGATAACAGAGGGAGACACAACTCTAGGGAGACTACGACTCGAGCCTAGATGTTGTCATGCAAAATCAACCCTAAGTTATGGTTTCTAGCTAAATGGCACAAGGGCCAACCTATCCTAAGCATGGCTCACACAGGAAGCAAGGGTCTCGATTGCAACTAGGGCAAGAGAAAGGGGAGGTCTCAATCGCAACGAGGGCGAGAGAAAGGAGAGATCTCAATCACACAGGGGTGAGAGAAAAGAGTTAGTGTTAGTGGTTAGTCAAACTCGGCAAGACATCGCGTCTCGTGCCTACGTATCTCATCTGAACATGAGAATCAGAGTTGCCGTAGTTCGGCCAAACGGTCTAAACGTGGCTCACACAGGAAGTAAGCCACATAGACTTGACTTTGCACAAGGGCAAGTCAAGCACAACCTATCTTGCACAGGGGCAAGTCCAAGCTAAACCTAAAGAGGCAAAGCAAACAGGCAAACACAATCACAAGAAGCACACTCTATATGCATACAAGAGGCTCAAGCAAAAGGTTAGGCACTAGGGCCAACTGGAATAAGGTAAAAGGTGCTCTTAACCTTGCCATTGAGGGGCTAAGGTGAAGCAGATGAAAGGTGAAGTGAGGATGAGACCTCACAGCTCTTATCCCTGGCCAGGGAGAGCTCAAGACAAGAATGTGTGGGTTCAGAAAGTGGGAACCCTTCTACACATTAAAACTGACTCAACTGTACAGTTGTACAAGATCTTGGGTTTGTATCTGCAATGCATCAACACAGTGGTGTGAGCAAAGCAGATGACACACTGAATAGTGGGGGATAGATTGCATATCCCTACCTTCCACCAATTGCCTCTTCACTTAGGAGGACTTTGACTCTATGCAAGGACAAAAGTAAACACCCACAAACATTGCCTCTTAAGGAGGACTTCAGACAGTTGCCTGGCCAAGTAACAGGCCAGGTCTTCCAGACTACATGAAGTAAAAGAGACATACCTCAATGCAAATTGCTTATACAAGCAAAGCAAAGCAAAAAGTTCACAAGGAACTAAGCGACTAAAGCACCTGAAACAGTCAAGCAGATGTTAGTATGCAACTTCAAACAAAACAAACAGAAACAGACACCAACAGTTAATTGGAGGCACATGGATGTGCAAGGCACAAGGCTTAAGGCATGTGAGCCAAGCCACCTACAAAACAAAGAGGTTAGACAATGATACTTGAGCAAGCTCAGTCAAAAGAATTGGTCTCAATGGCCATTTGATGGTCAACCTGAAATCACAAACTCAAAGGTGAGTAGCAGGACCACTAGGGCTAGCCTAGGGTCAAAAGTGAATGAGAAAGTCCAAACAGCAAGGGGTAAGTATCCAAAATCATGTTCAAACAATTAGGAAACAAAACCAATTGGGTTCACATTCATATCAATCATCATCATCATTTCAAGAACCATTTAGGTCAAAACATGGCAAACAGATGCTCATAGAAGTCAACAGCAAGACTTGCATCAAAAGCAATCTAAACATTTTCCAAAAATCATCAAATAAATCATGATCAAACCTAACACATAGCATGGTAAGCATGTCAAATTTCATCCCATTTGGGCAAGTGGAAGGCAGTCAATGAAAATCAGAAAGTCAAAGCCAATTTAAACATGCTCAAAGAAGTCAACCAAACATGCATCAACTTAGAAAAATCATAAGTCAAGAATGGTGTATGATAAATGAATGGGACCAAAGCCATGGCAAAGATGAGGATGTCTAGTTATCTCATGCAAAATTTCATGTCCATCTAATAGAGTATGAGAATTTCACAAATGAAATGGGAACAAGTGTCACACAAGGTCAACATTTGACTAGGCAGGGAAGAAAAATCTCAAACAAATGGAAAATAGTTCAATTAAATCCAAGAAAATTCACAAATCAACTAGACATACAAGAGTAGGCTCATGCAAAATTTCAATCCATTTGGAGGTCAAGAAGCATGGTAATGAAAATCATGAAGTTGGACATCAATGGTGTGACACAAATTGTCACACCCTAATTCAAAAACTCATAACTATCAAACCACAAATGATAAATTCACAAACTTTATACCAAAATCACCATGAGTATGTCTAGTTTAAGCACAAAAAATTTGGGAGCCATTGGATACATTCTCATCATTTCACAATTGATTTGGCAAAGTGTACAAAATTTGGTCACATGTCACAAACCCTAAGGCCAATTAAAAACCACTCATCCAAAAATTCTGGAAAAATAATGATAAAAAAGTAGAGATCATGATGAACACAACACAAAAAAATCCCATTCAAATTGGATTAAAATTGAGCAAGTTATGATTTTTGGAAGATGGATGAAATAATTGAAGAAAATAAAATGAAATGATAAAACAAGAATGGCATAATTGTAATATTTGACTCCACTTAACTAAACACGGTCGTTTTGGCCCTGGAAATAAAATGTTTTCATTGGCCAGTACAAACCAAGGCCAGGCATACGTGAGGAAAGAGGAAAAACTGGAAAATGGCTTTGGGGTTTACTGTAGCAGCAAGTACATCATCTTCTCAAAACCGTGTTTTTCATAACACTTCCAGAAATTCAAATTGGATGCACACAAATGTTCATCTAATCATGGCAAATAAGAATCCATCAACCGTTTTCATTAAAACCTTGTATGTATCACAAATCGAGCACAAACATAAATCAATACCAAACTTGTTTTCAGCATAACTCGAGCAATAATCAATCATTTTCAAAAACAAACATACCACGAGACTCAGCATGGAGAGACCTTCCAGAAACATCTCATGATTTTTGAAATAGAGAGGGTCGAAATCTTACCTATCTTTGAAGCAGAATGAAAAACAGTTGTTGTTTGGTCCTTTTAGCCTGAAACAGATGCTCCTTAGGTCCTCTAGTGATGGATGATGATTGGTGTTTGGCTTGAAATGGCCTGCAATAGCTTTAAAAGAAACTCTGCCATGGATGAGATGTGAGGAAGAACAGCCATGGAAAAGGTTGTACAGTTGGAGGATGGTGGTGAGAATAGGTTTACAATGTAGTTTGGATGATGTCTAGGCAAGGCAAGGTTTTGTCCCTTGAGAGTTTCTGACAGAAAGTTGAAAAATGCAAAAATGGATTTTTAGAGAATGAGATGAAGTTGGCTTGTGTCTGTGTTATGAGGCTGCTTCTGGTTTCATTGCTGACAAGAAATGATGGAGGGATGTTGAAGCATCAATGCAAAGGTTAGCTCTTTGGAAGTTCTTTTACTGTTTTTTTAGAAAATGCACCAAGATAGTTTTCAGCATGAGTGAATTTTTTCCATGCCAATGTGTTTGATGGTGTTTGATGCTGCTAGTTTAGGGTCAGAAAATGGTGAAGAGATGTTGGGTTGAGCAGGGCCAAATTAGGTCTTTTGTATTTGTTGATTTTGTAAGAGTGTTAAGGTGAGGTTTTGGGAGTGAGTGAGGTCCAATGTTTTGTTATGGTGTGTTGGTTTGTGTGCCTGTTGTAACAGGAAATGTTGGTTTTGTTCTCCTGCTATTTGGATGTTGCTAGCAGGTTTTGGAAAATGCAAGTGCCAAAAGCCAGGTCAAGCTGAAGAGAGTGTATGCTGCTGGCAGTTGGTTTGTGTTGGTAAGGTTTTGGTGCTGTTTTTCATGACAGGAGATGGTGCTTTTCAATTTGCTGTTAGAAGCATGGCACAGTTGGTCTATGGCAGATTTCATGTCATGTTAGCAAGGCAAAAGGTTGGTCTATTGGGAGTTAGAGATGCAATGCAAGTAGCAAGGTGTGTGCAGGTTTGAGAATCAACATCAAAAAAAAAATGAAGTGCTGTTGTTGGTTTTATGACAGGGTTACAAGGCAAGGCTTGGTTTTGCAGGTAAGCAAAGGCTTTGGTTGGTCTGCTACTGTTTGTTCATGGCAGAAAAATAGTGAGGAGCATTGTGCAAGGCAAGGCAAGGTTGTCCCTTTGGGTGTCTTTGGACAGAAGAAAATAGGAATGCAAAGCCAAGGGTGAGTGCTTTTTCTGCAATGTGTTTTTGATGGTTGTTAACTTTTGTTTCAAGTGACAGAAAAGAGGATCAAAAGCCCTGCTATTAGAGGTTGTTTTTGGTACAAGGCCATGTTACAACTTTGGTGCTTTTGGACAGAAAAAACCAGAAATGCCAAACCAAGATGAGTGAGCTATGCTTTTTCTGCCTTGGCCAAAATGGTATATGACAGGGAAATGAGGTTTGGATATGGTGTCAAGGCCAGGTTTGTTTCCTTAATGTTTTTTGGACAGCTTTGGTGAAATGCAAATGAGCAAGGTCATTTTTAGAATGAGTGTGAATTCATGAAGCTTGGTTGGTTTTTTTGATGTGGTGGCTGTTAATGAGATTTTTTTAATGACCGAAAATGCAACATAGAACCTGCTGTTAGAAGTTGCTAATGTGGTTTTCAGTTTTGTAGCTTTGGTCTTTTGGACAGTTTTTGACAGAAAAATTTAGAATGCCAAAACAGCCAGGTCAGGTTTGATAGAGTGTGAACAAATGGCTTTTGTTGCTGTGTTCAAAATGGTTTTGTGTGTCTGCCATTGGTTTGTAGCATGACAGCAAAAATGGCAAGGCTGCTATGTGCAGTACCAAGCATGGCTAGTTTTGGTCCTTCCTTCCCAATTTTAAGCAAGCAAGCATGGCCATATGTACTACTGGTTTTTTGGCTGCAAAATGTGTGCACAATGACAGAAAAAATGCTGCATAATTGCTGTTCTTATGAGGTACAAGGCAAGGCATGGTGAATGGTATGGACAAGTATGGTTAAATTGTACCTTTCTTACAATTCAAGCAACCAAGTATGATTCACATGTGCTGCATAATTTGACTTTGCAAACACATTCTAAATGACATTTATGAGCTGTTCCAATTGGCCAAATGTTGAAAAAATGTTTAAATCGAAAAGTCAACTCTTGGTCAAACTTACATTTAAATGAAAAAGGTCAAAATATGCCATTTTGATTGGTGAAGTTTTGGCACATGAAATTTATATTTTTGGAAAGAGGGGATCAAATGTGACTTGTAGGAAAAAACCCCACCAAAATTGGCCAAACGGTTTGGGAGATATGGTCCTCTGAAGTTCAAGATTTTCTGAAATCGATTCGATCATAACTTGCCAACCACACATGGGAATTGAGAGTTCTAGGACTTTTTGGAAATGGGAGAACAAGATCTTCAACTTTCATTTTGGGCAAAAATTCATTTGAGGCTTGTATCATGATGTAAGTTTGAGGATCAAAACTTTCCATTTCTGGTAAGTTTCAGTTACAGGCCCAGTTTCCGTTTTGGGAAATTCATGATCTGGCTTCAAATTCTTCCATGATGGTGTTTGGCATGATATATGATGACTAATTGGACATGAATGAACTCTCACAAACCAATTCCAATCATCCAATCACTGATTAAATGGACAGTTGACCAACAGTTGACTTTTAGGGTTTCTGACTGATTATGCATTGACTGATGACTTCCAAACCCTAATTCCTTGAGGACTTGACTTCAAATGATGTCCCAAGTTGTATGAACTCTTGATTATTGATCATGGTGCCCAAATTCCACAAGAATGACCACCATCCACTGCCTTGACTGACAGTTGACTTTTTTAGGGTTTTTGACTGTCTGTGTATGAACTGCTGACCTCTGAGCCTTCAACTCTTGCCTTGAACACTTCAAATAGACCTCCAAGCCATGTGAACTTGTTGCACAAACCCTAGGGCCTTGGTTCAATTAGAAATTCCTTTGCTTGCTTGGTTGACTGATCAGGAGATTAGTTTGACCTAACTCTTGATTGCTTGCTCTTGAGGCAACTGAGGGACAATGCAAATGCTATGCAATGGATCATGATATGCCATGACCTAATATGAAAATGTATGCATAATGATAGGTGCAAATTTGAGGTGCTACAGCTGCCCCTATTCAATCAGCTGGGGACCCGAATGGATGAGAGCAACGACTGTCAGACTTTCAGGGTAAACAGGGATTGAATACCAAAGAACCGTAGAATTTGCACCAACTGGATATAACACAAGAAAAACCACGTCATTTACTGATGACGACTGCAATTGACAGCTTCAGAAAAGCGAAACCATTTACCGATGGTTAGAAACTGGAAACTTGATATTTACCGATATCAACTTCAGCACGACCATTTACCGATGGCGACTGGGGGAAACAAACTTCTGAAAAAGCAAAACCATTTACCGATGGTTAAAATTGGAAACTTTGATATTTACCGATATCAACTTCAGCACAACCATTTACCGATGGCTGCTGGGAAAACAGATTTCTGAAAAAGCAAAACCATTTACCGATGGTTAAAATTGGAAACTTTGATATTTACCGATATCAACTTCAGCACAACCATTTACCGATGGCTGCTGGGAAAACAGATTTGATGTTGAAAGGAAGCAAGACCATTTACCGATGGTGGCTTCAAGGAAACTTGGACATTTACCGATGTCAACCTAGCAAGGCCATTTACCGATGGCTGCTGCAACTGGGGATCCGATATTTACCGATATCGAAGAACGGGGCCATTTACCGATGGCGTCTCCACTTGGGGAGGGACAAAATCTTTGTGGTGTAACCAGACAAGACGTTTACCGACGACTTCTGGGGATTTCGATTTTATCGACCAGACATTTACCGATGACTGGGATGAGACTCGATGTTTACCGACATCGAAAGATGATGTTTACCGACATCAAAAGAAATGACCAGACATTTACCGATGACTGGGATGAGAAATTAATTGGGGAGATACAAACAAATATTTGCAACTGGAAACCAGATAGGACATTTACAGATGACTCTACTGGGGATTTCTAGCTGGGGATTATCAGACATCTACTGACGACTGCAGAAAAGACTCGATGTTTACAGACATCGAAAGATGATGTTTACCGACATCAAAAAATGACCAGACATTTACCGATGACTGGGTGAGACTCGATGTTTACCGACACCGAAACAATGGTGTTTACCGACACCAAACAAAGATGACCAGACATTTACTGATGACTGGAGAAAATACTCGATGTTTACAGACACCGAAACAATGGTGTTTACCGACACCAAAAATGATGACCAGACATTTACTGATGGCTGGAGAGAAGACTCGATGTTTATGGACACCGAAACAATGGTGTTTACCGACACCAAACAAAGAAACACACGCGGGTGTTGATATGACACTTACTGGTATCACAAGGGTAACATCTGATATGCCAAGGCAAGGCTGATCACTTGTTGGAGGTCTCACTGAGGAGAAACAAACTTTCTGTCACCATCGGGTGAGGAAATAAACCTCTGTCACCATCGGGTGAGGAAATAAACCTCTGTCACCATCGGGTGAGGAAATAAACCTCTGTGGGGAATAAACAATTCTGAATGCTGTCAAGAGCAACTGTAGCAGACTTGCTGTGCTGATGTTGAATGAAATGATCCGCCTCTGCCGGGGATACGGTCTGGTGAAGTTGACACATGAATGCATATGTTTGAATTTTTCTATGGCGTAATGCTCCATATTGAATGGGAATGCTACGCAATTTGAGGATGCAATGATTACTACATGCAAAAATGCAAATGAACCCTGGCTAGGGAGCCGAAATGATCAGATACTCTGACTCTGTGGGGAGACTCCTCTTGGGGAAATACTCTACGGGGAACTCTGCTTGAGGAATACTCTGCGGCTTCACTGGGAGAAAGACTCAACCCACCTTCAGATAGGATAAACCCTGCTTGGGAGAATGTCTGTTACTCTGCTAGGGATAACCCACGCGATCCATAGGTAGAATCAACTCAGCTGGGGATGCAGATATCAGTCTACTACAAAAATCCGTCCAAACCACTGGTAGGACGAACTCTGTTGGAGAAATAAATACTACTCCACTAGGGACGACCCAACCAATCCATATGTAGGAGAATCACTGCTTGGAGATGTATTTCATGAGACCCGCTCCACTCGGGGATGAAAGTGGGATTTTACAACTACCAGCTAGTGGGTAGAAAACCACAAAGATAGGACTTACAACTACCGGTTCGTAGGTAGAGGCCAACAAACGATCTGCTGAGAGACAGAGTGAGAAAAAGGATTTACAACTACCGAGTAGTGGGTAGAAGACCATAAAGAAAGGACTTACAGCTACCGGTTCGTAGGTAGAGGCCAACAAACGATCTGCTGAGAGACAGAGTGAGAAAAAGGATTTACAACTACCGAGTAGTGGGTAGAAGACCATAAAGAAAGGACTTACAGCTACCGGTTCGTAGGTAGAGGCCAACAAACGATCTGCTGAGAGACAGAGTGAGAAAAAGGATTTACAACTACCGAGTAGTGGGTAGAAGACCATAAAGAAAGGACTTACAGCTACCGGTTCGTAGGTAGAGGCCAACAAATTCCGCTGAGGATAAGATGAATGAGTGCCGGTTAGTGAGCGACTATTCATTTATGCCCCAGGGAAGTACAGGAGACAGCCAACAGGAAGCCAATTTAGGATCGATCCAAAAAGGCAGACTGAAACAAGACTCATCCTAATGAGGAAAGAACTCAATAGGGAAAACCCATCCCAATGTGTGTTGGGAGGGAACGGAAGCAACCGTCATCCACGAGGATGTACCTCAGTGGGGAAATGGCAGGAAAGGATAGACACTTTCTGCTTAAGGGGTTGGCTCTACATAGAGAGATCAGACACACCCATATCTGCTAGGGGAAAATCTACTGGAGAGATTCTTATCACCAAACAGCAAGAGGCACCAATCAACAGATACATGGCAACAGCTGCAACATGAGTATCTGAATGTTAGGATTATGCATGTATGCTTTATACCCAAAATGTATGATGAATGCTGGCAAACAGACATGCTCAACACACAGGTCCGGGAATCAACCACCCAGTACTACTCTTCTTCCATAGGGAAGGCCAAAAACACCAGAGAGCAAACGCGATCTGCTGGAAATCGGGATATCAGGGAACAACACCATCCTGCGGGGAGAGGAGAAGACTGCTCTGCTGGAGAGAGGAACGCTAACGTCTTCAGTAAACACTCGGCTTGGGGAACTGCCCCACAAAAGTATTCCAACAGCGACCTTGCTGGGAATGCCCCGCGGTAGGGCTCAAACAAACCTACTGGAGATGCCCCACAATAGGGCTAATAGGGACTTGGAGGAAGAATGTTGTACTGCCGGGAACATGAAGATAAACAACTTCAACCAACACTGCATCGGGCAACTTCACTGAGGAGAAAACCATACGAGGTTCTGCAGGACAAAGATACAGTCATGCTCGAGATACGAACAAATGTCTTACCTGTTGGTAATCATACCACCCCCGGGAGAGCACTGTGGGTCTCCTAGGTATCCTTTCATCATTGTGAATGTTCACTTTGTTTAAGAACAATTTGTGAAAAATTTGTTTATTTTGAAAACAATGATACTTTATCAATTAAAAAACATGCAAAACATTTGTTGAGTTGAAACAAATAAGAATGCAAATAATTGGATAAAAGCTCAAATTGATGTGATGGAATGGTAGTCTGCAAAGGGCGAGACTCCATAGATCTGTACAAGTTTGAAATCGGTGATATATATTGGAAAGGGCTACATTGAACATAATGACCTTTCCTCTACCATTCTGAATTTTCGATGTATTCAAAGCTTCAGTCGACGACGAATCGAGAATCCCTGACGGATGACAGATATAGAGCACAGTCTTGTCAAGATGCAGTTACTTGCCAAATCCCTAATTTTTGCCTAGATTGCCCCAGTGTGAGGTGATCAATCTAGCGGGATGCAAATTCTTTTTTTTTCAATGTCTCTAACTTTTGCCTGGATCGCCCTTTCGGGTTTTCAATCCACCGAGACGCTCCTTTTTGCCTAAGTCGCCCTTTGGGGTGTTCGACTTAGCGAGCTTTTTGTTCTTTTTTTTTTCGTTTGTAGGCGAAGTATTTCTTGACTGCATCGGAATTCACAGGACGAGTGAACTTCTTCATCCATTGATGTAAGTGTTAAAGCACTGCCTGAAAAGGCTCTCTTGACAACACATGGACTTTCATAGCTTGGGGTTCACTTGCCCCTGGAATCGGGCACGAAAGACAGGACTTTCTTGAGCATGAGGTCACCTTCTCGGAACACACGAAGCTTGACCTTCTTGTTAAATGCTTTTTCACTCTCTGCTGATGTGACCGACCGTGACACATGGCGGTTGATCTCTTCTTTTCGATCGAATTCAGCATCAGTCAACTTGGGACTTTGAGGGTGCTATTTTTCTTGTTTCTTTCTTTGTTTCTTTTTCCTTTGATTGGGATTTCTTTTGATTTGGTTTTGCACCCTCCTCTTTCTTTTTTTCTCTTTTTTTTTCTTTTTTTTTTTTGATAATGCCCCAGTTGGCTGTTCTGCTGATTCTCGAGATGCAGCTGAGTGATCTTCTTTTCTTGCTCAAGAGGTCGGGAAATCTCGTCAGGAATCCCTTCAACATCATCTTCGTCTGCTTCGAATACAGGGATTTCAAAATTGGGAGATGACGTCCGATCATTATGTTCAATGGGTTTGAGAAACAACCTGCATAAAGATTTTGATATGAAAAGCTCTTTGAAAATCAAACAAGACAATCGTTATGCAGATGAAAAGATTGCTTTTATTCTTGTTTTTAAGGTTTTTTGTGATCACCAATTTCATGCAAAAAGCGAAAAGGGAAAACAATTGGAAAAACAAATGTTTTAACATGAATTATTTGAATGAAAATATCATTGCACAAAATGTTGCCAACAATGTCATCACTTCTCCTTTTGGCATGGGAGAAGGGTTTTTAAACAAAGTGATTATTACAAGGACTTATGAACAACTGTAGGAAAGCCCAAAGTGACCCAATTGTGGCAGACACCACCAGGAATGGTGAAATTGTTCAAATCCCCTGCGTCCTCTTCCAAGATAGCAGCATCCTCTTCTTCAAGTTGATCGTCATGGATGAATCCTCCACTCTTGAACAGACCTTGCTCATTGCATGCCCCAGAATAGTAGCCAATGCCAGCCCGGGATCGGTTAACCAGGAATAAATCCATCAACAGTACAAAGTCTGGCAAATATCTCTCTGAGTTCACAATTCTCTTGCTCAGGATGATCCATCAATCTGGCAGAGATGGCTCTGGTATAATACCGGCAAAGTGCGTCTTCAAAATAAATGAAGATCGCAGGGTCAGACCACAGGACAGGAGACCGGAACAGAACCTGCTGATGCAAATGATGCATGAGGTGTTTATGCATATGCTTGTTTTTATTTCAAAGGAACTCGAGGGTTTTATTTGCAAACTTTGAAATATTTAGCATTTTGATCATATATGAGAATATCTCCTCAGATATATCAGGTGAAAAAATTTTCCGGGTTTTTTCATGTTTTGAAATTTTTTGCAAATAAACTCCTTTGAGTTCCTTGAAAATTTTCTTTTTGATTTTTTTTTTCTGATTTTTTTTCATTGCGTTTCTTTTGAAAAATAAATATGCTATGATGCACATGATGCAGACTGGACTGGCTGGTTGTGCAAACTCTGACTAGGTCGAAGCTTCAGTCAAGATCAGAACATAAATCCAACTTATGGTCAAACTGATCACACTGTTGTCTGAACTAGAGTCACCAACAGAACCAAAGTCACCAACGGTACCTGTAATGAATAACCCTTCCCACTCACGGGCGTAGTCTAGGCCAGGGTAAAGTCGAAAGAAACGCAGCATAAATAACCTTTCGCAGAATATCATCCTGTGCACACCCGATGTATGCACCGATGATATCCCACCAGGGTCTGAACTGCTCGTGATATCAATGTTCCGCTAAGTGGCGTACACCACCCGCTTCCCATGAATCACTCTATTCCTAGGTTTCCTAGATTTCACTCATAGCCTGGGTATTGGGCCTTTTACCTCATAGAACTCCCACCCCAACAGAGAGAAACAGACAACCAGCCAGGTGAACAGATGAATATGAATGCAAACATAATTACAAACATAAATGCAAACAACAGACAATGAATGCAAACAATGAATAATGAATGCAATAAATAAACACAGCACAAAGCAACCAAAACCCTAACCTAGAGAGCGCTAGGAGAGACTCGCTCAGGGAAGATGGACCAGCACAGGTCAACTTTACCATTCCCCAGCAGAGTCGCCAGCTGTCGCATCACGCGAAAAACCGGCGGGAAAAGAAAGAACAACAGAGCCGCCACCGTGCGTTATTTATCCCAAAAGAGGGAAAGGAAACGCTCGAAGTAAACCTAGGAAAGAACATGGTCTCGCGACCAAAGAGAATGGGTTCGGGAGTCGGTTATGCGAAGGGAAGGTATTAGCACCCCTACGCATCCGTAGTACTCTACGGGATCCACGCACAAAAGGAAGGAAAATGGTTGCTAAAACACTGCCCAAATACTCACACACTGGCTGAAAGAGACACAGGAAACTGACTGAAACTGAACTCGGCAGGAGGTCGCATCCTGGGCCTACTTAGTCTATCAGGCATAGACATCAGAGTCCAAGTAGTTCGGACTGGGGAAAAGACACATGCTCGCTAGGATATCGCATCCTATGCATACGTATCTTCTCGGACGAGAGAAGAATCAGAGCATTCGTAGCTCGGCTGACACGCACACAAACAAACAAAGGCAAAGGCAAACGTGGAGCCCGACTGCCAATCACTGGACTTACATCCGCATCCGAACCAAAACGCACGCACACTGGAACCCAAATGCCACTCGATGGACTTACATCGGCTTCCAAGCACACAACAACACAACAAGTTAATAGGGAGTCGGGGACTCGAGCCTATAACTGTCAAGCACACACACAAACGAACAGACAACAGATTGCTAAGGAGTCAGGCACTCGAGCCTAGCAACTGTCAAACAACACACACAAAAAAGAAAGAAAAGGCGCCCGGAGAGATCAACTCAATCTCCTGCCTACATACTTCATCTGGTGTGAAGATCAGGGCGATGTAGTTCCCCTACGGAGGGATAAAGGACTAGCCTAACCAGATAACAGAGGGAGACACAACTCTAGGGAGACTACGACTCGAGCCTAGATGTTGTCATGCAAAATCAACCCTAAGTTATGGTTTCTAGCTAAATGGCACAAGGGCCAACCTATCCTAAGCATGGCTCACACAGGAAGCAAGGGTCTCGATTGCAACTAGGGCAAGAGAAAGGGGAGGTCTCAATCGCAACGAGGGCGAGAGAAAGGAGAGATCTCAATCACACAGGGGTGAGAGAAAAGAGTTAGTGTTAGTGGTTAGTCAAACTCGGCAAGACATCGCGTCTCGTGCCTACGTATCTCATCTGAACATGAGAATCAGAGTTGCCGTAGTTCGGCCAAACGGTCTAAACGTGGCTCACACAGGAAGTAAGCCACACAGACTTGACTTTGCACAAGGGCAAGTCAAGCACAACCTATCTTGCACAGGGGCAAGTCCAAGCTAAACCTAAAGAGGCAAAGCAAACAGGCAAACACAATCACAAGAAGCACACTCTATATGCATACAAGAGGCTCAAGCAAAAGGTTAGGCACTAGGGCCAACTGGAATAAGGTAAAAGGTGCTCTTAACCTTGCCATTGAGGGGCTAAGGTGAAGCAGATGAAAGGTGAAGTGAGGATGAGACCTCACAGCTCTTATCCCTGGCCAGGGAGAGCTCAAGACAAGAATGTGTGGGTTCAGAAAGTGGGAACCCTTCTACACATTAAAACTGACTCAACTGTACAGTTGTACAAGATCTTGGGTTTGTATCTGCAATGCATCAACACAGTGGTGTGAGCAAAGCAGATGACACACTGAATAGTGGGGGATAGATTGCATATCCCTACCTTCCACCAATTGCCTCTTCACTTAGGAGGACTTTGACTCTATGCAAGGACAAAAGTAAACACCCACAAACATTGCCTCTTAAGGAGGACTTCAGACAGTTGCCTGGCCAAGTAACAGGCCAGGTCTTCCAGACTACATGAAGTAAAAGAGACATACCTCAATGCAAATTGCTTATACAAGCAAAGCAAAGCAAAAAGTTCACAAGGAACTAAGCGACTAAAGCACCTGAAACAGTCAAGCAGATGTTAGTATGCAACTTCAAACAAAACAAACAGAAACAGACACCAACAGTTAATTGGAGGCACATGGATGTGCAAGGCACAAGGCTTAAGGCATGTGAGCCAAGCCACCTACAAAACAAAGAGGTTAGACAATGATACTTGAGCAAGCTCAGTCAAAAGAATTGGTCTCAATGGCCATTTGATGGTCAACCTGAAATCACAAACTCAAAGGTGAGTAGCAGGACCACTAGGGCTAGCCTAGGGTCAAAAGTGAATGAGAAAGTCCAAACAGCAAGGGGTAAGTATCCAAAATCATGTTCAAACAATTAGGAAACAAAACCAATTGGGTTCACATTCATATCAATCATCATCATCATTTCAAGAACCATTTAGGTCAAAACATGGCAAACAGATGCTCATAGAAGTCAACAGCAAGACTTGCATCAAAAGCAATCTAAACATTTTCCAAAAATCATCAAATAAATCATGATCAAACCTAACACATAGCATGGTAAGCATGTCAAATTTCATCCCATTTGGGCAAGTGGAAGGCAGTCAATGAAAATCAGAAAGTCAAAGCCAATTTAAACATGCTCAAAGAAGTCAACCAAACATGCATCAACTTAGAAAAATCATAAGTCAAGAATGGTGTATGATAAATGAATGGGACCAAAGCCATGGCAAATATGAGGATGTCTAGTTATCTCATGCAAAATTTAATGTCCATCTAATAGAGTATGAGAATTTCACAAATGAAATGGGAACAAGTGTCACACAAGGTCAACATTTGACTAGGCAGGGAAGAAAAATCTCAAACAAATGGAAAATAGTTCAATTAAATCCAAGAAAATTCACAAATCAACTAGACATACAAGAGTAGGCTCATGCAAAATTTCAATCCATTTGGAGGTCAAGAAGCATGGTAATGAAAATCATGAAGTTGGACATCAATGGTGTGACACAAATTGTCACACCCTAATTCAAAAAATCATAACTATCAAACCACAAATGATAAATTCACAAACTTTATACCAAAATCACCATGAGTATGTCTAGTTTAAGCACAAAAAATTTGGGAGCCATTGGATACATTCTCATCATTTCACAATTGATTTGGCAAAGTGTACAAAATTTGGTCACATGTCACAAACCCTAAGGCCAATTAAAAACCACTCATCCAAAAATTCTGGAAAAATAATGATAAAAAAGTAGAGATCATGATGAACACAACACAAAAAAATCCCATTCAAATTGGATTAAAATTGAGCAAGTTATGATTTTTGGAAGATGGATGAAATAATTGAAGAAAATAAAATGAAATGATAAAACAAGAATGGCATAATTGTAATATTTGACTCCACTTAACTAAACACGGTCGTTTTGGCCCTGGAAATAAAATGTTTTCATTGGCCAGTACAAACCAAGGCCAGGCATACGTGAGGAAAGAGGAAAAACTGGAAAATGGCTTTGGGGTTTACTGTAGCAGCAAGTACATCATCTTCTCAAAACCGTGTTTTTCATAACACTTCCAGAAATTCAAATTGGATGCACACAAATGTTCATCTAATCATGGCAAATAAGAATCCATCAACCGTTTTCATTAAAACCTTGTATGTATCACAAATCGAGCACAAACATAAATCAATACCAAACTTGTTTTCAGCATAACTCGAGCAATAATCAATCATTTTCAAAAACAAACATACCACGAGACTCAGCATGGAGAGACCTTCCAGAAACATCTCATGATTTTTGAAATAGAGAGGGTCGAAATCTTACCTATCTTTGAAGCAGAATGAAAAACAGTTGTTGTTTGGTCCTTTTAGCCTGAAACAGATGCTCCTTAGGTCCTCTAGTGATGGATGATGATTGGTGTTTGGCTTGAAATGGCCTGCAATAGCTTTAAAAGAAACTCTGCCATGGATGAGATGTGAGGAAGAACAGCCATGGAAAAGGTTGTACAGTTGGAGGATGGTGGTGAGAATAGGTTTACAATGTAGTTTGGATGATGTCTAGGCAAGGCAAGGTTTTGTCCCTTGAGAGTTTCTGACAGAAAGTTGAAAAATGCAAAAATGGATTTTTAGAGAATGAGATGAAGTTGGCTTGTGTCTGTGTTATGAGGCTGCTTCTGGTTTCATTGCTGACAAGAAATGATGGAGGGATGTTGAAGCATCAATGCAAAGGTTAGCTCTTTGGAAGTTCTTTTACTGTTTTTTTAGAAAATGCACCAAGATAGTTTTCAGCATGAGTGAATTTTTTCCATGCCAATGTGTTTGATGGTGTTTGATGCTGCTAGTTTAGGGTCAGAAAATGGTGAAGAGATGTTGGGTTGAGCAGGGCCAAATTAGGTCTTTTGTATTTGTTGATTTTGTAAGAGTGTTAAGGTGAGGTTTTGGGAGTGAGTGAGGTCCAATGTTTTGTTATGGTGTGTTGGTTTGTGTGCCTGCTGTAACAGGAAATGTTGGTTTTGTTCTCCTGCTATTTGGATGTTGCTAGCAGGTTTTGGAAAATGCAAGTGCCAAAAGCCAGGTCAAGCTGAAGAGAGTGTATGCTGCTGGCAGTTGGTTTGTGTTGGTAAGGTTTTGGTGCTGTTTTTCATGACAGGAGATGGTGCTTTTCAATTTGCTGTTAGAAGCATGGCACAGTTGGTCTATGGCAGATTTCATGTCATGTTAGCAAGGCAAAAGGTTGGTCTATTGGGAGTTAGAGATGCAATGCAAGTAGCAAGGTGTGTGCAGGTTTGAGAATCAACATCAAAAAAAAAATGAAGTGCTGTTGTTGGTTTTATGACAGGGTTACAAGGCAAGGCTTGGTTTTGCAGGTAAGCAAAGGCTTTGGTTGGTCTGCTACTGTTTGTTCATGGCAGAAAAATAGTGAGGAGCATTGTGCAAGGCAAGGCAAGGTTGTCCCTTTGGGTGTCTTTGGACAGAAGAAAATAGGAATGCAAAGCCAAGGGTGAGTGCTTTTTCTGCAATGTGTTTTTGATGGTTGTTAACTTTTGTTTCAAGTGACAGAAAAGAGGATCAAAAGCCCTGCTGTTAGAGGTTGTTTTTGGTACAAGGCCATGTTACAACTTTGGTGCTTTTGGACAGAAAAAACCAGAAATGCCAAACCAAGATGAGTGAGCTATGCTTTTTCTGCCTTGGCCAAAATGGTATATGACAGGGAAATGAGGTTTGGATATGGTGTCAAGGCCAGGTTTGTTTCCTTAATGTTTTTTGGACAGCTTTGGTGAAATGCAAATGAGCAAGGTCATTTTTAGAATGAGTGTGAATTCATGAAGCTTGGTTGGTTTTTTTGATGTGGTGGCTGTTAATGAGATTTTTTTAATGACCGAAAATGCAGCATAGAACCTGCTGTTAGAAGTTGCTAATGTGGTTTTCAGTTTTGTAGCTTTGGTCTTTTGGACAGTTTTTGACAGAAAAATTTAGAATGCCAAAACAGCCAGGTCAGGTTTGATAGAGTGTGAACAAATGGCTTTTGTTGCTGTGTTCAAAATGGTTTTGTGTGTCTGCCATTGGTTTGTAGCATGACAGCAAAAATGGCAAGGCTGCTATGTGCAGTACCAAGCATGGCTAGTTTTGGTCCTTCCTTCCCAATTTTAAGCAAGCAAGCATGGCCATATGTACTACTGGTTTTTTGGCTGCAAAATGTGTGCACAATGACAGAAAAAATGCTGCATAATTGCTGTTCTTATGAGGTACAAGGCAAGGCATGGTGAATGGTATGGACAAGTATGGTTAAATTGTACCTTTCTTACAATTCAAGCAACCAAGTATGATTCACATGTGCTGCATAATTTGACTTTGCAAACACATTCTAAATGACATTTATGAGCTGTTCCAATTGGCCAAATGTTGAAAAAATGTTTAAATCGAAAAGTCAACTCTTGGTCAAACTTACATTTAAATGAAAAAGGTCAAAATATGCCATTTTGATTGGTGAAGTTTTGGCACATGAAATTTATATTTTTGGAAAGAGGGGATCAAATGTGACTTGTAGGAAAAAACCCCACCAAAATTGGCCAAACGGTTTGGGAGATATGGTCCTCTGAAGTTCAAGATTTTCTGAAATCGATTCGATCATAACTTGCCAACCACACATGGGAATTGAGAGTTCTAGGACTTTTTGGAAATGGGAGAACAAGATCTTCAACTTTCATTTTGGGCAAAAATTCATTTGAGGCTTGTATCATGATGTAAGTTTGAGGATCAAAACTTTCCATTTCTGGTAAGTTTCAGTTACAGGCCCAGTTTCCGTTTTGGGAAATTCATGATCTGGCTTCAAATTCTTCCATGATGGTGTTTGGCATGATATATGATGACTAATTGGACATGAATGAACTCTCACAAACCAATTCCAATCATCCAATCACTGATTAAATGGACAGTTGACCAACAGTTGACTTTTAGGGTTTCTGACTGATTATGCATTGACTGATGACTTCCAAACCCTAATTCCTTGAGGACTTGACTTCAAATGATGTCCCAAGTTGTATGAACTCTTGATTATTGATCATGGTGCCCAAATTCCACAAGAATGACCACCATCCACTGCCTTGACTGACAGTTGACTTTTTTAGGGTTTTTGACTGTCTGTGTATGAACTGCTGACCTCTGAGCCTTCAACTCTTGCCTTGAACACTTCAAATAGACCTCCAAGCCATGTGAACTTGTTGCACAAACCCTAGGGCCTTGGTTCAATTAGAAATTCCTTTGCTTGCTTGGTTGACTGATCAGGAGATTAGTTTGACCTAACTCTTGATTGCTTGCTCTTGAGGCAACTGAGGGACAATGCAAATGCTATGCAATGGATCATGATATGCCATGACCTAATATGAAAATGTATGCATAATGATAGGTGCAAATTTGAGGTGCTACAGATACTTAACAGACCTATCGTCTAATTAAAGGGACGTCTTAGTTGGTTGCATTTCTCCTAGGTTTAACCTTTTACATACAGCTAAGGGCATTAAACTTACACTAGCGCCTAAGTCTAGGAAAGCTTTGTCAATCACATGACTCCCTAAAATGAAAGGTATAGAAAAACTACCAGGGTCTTTCTCCTTCTTAGCAAGTTTATCCTCAGAAATAAAGTTGCATTCCAAGGGTTTTGGATCGTCGAGCCTACGCTTGTTGGTTAAGATGTCTTTGAGAAATTTGGCGTAAGATGGAATTTGGGTGATAACTTTGGTCAAAGGAATCTCTACATGAAGCTTTTCTATCACTTTTATAAATTTTTGGTATTGGTTGTTAATTTTGGTTTGTTTAAGTCTTTGCGGATATGGGATTGGTGGTTTGTACGGGGGTGGTGGTTTTTAAGTTTTATCCTTGGCTTCACCTTCTTGGTTGGTTTGTTTCTCGGGTTCCTCCGGATCCTCTTCTTGGTTGGTAGGTATGGATGTTTTGGACTCGCTCATTGATGGGTTACGAGCCCCTTTGTAAGAGGTCCCATTTCGTAATGAGATAGCATTAGCTTGCCCTCGCGGGTTTGGTTGAGGTTGTCCAGGGAATTGGCCTCCAAGTGTAGTTTGTAGGGCTTGGTTTTGTGCTACGTGTGAGATATGGGTTTCAAGCATCTTGTTGTGAGTGATTATCTGATCAACCTTGGTTCCTAATTGTGTTATAAGTTTGTTTACATGATGTTCTGGTTTAGGAATTATTTATTTTGCTGAGTCTGGCCCGATATAAAGCTCTCCATGATTTTCTCAAAGTTAGTCTTCTGGGGCACAACTTGCATAGGTTGGTTTGGTTTTTGGGCTTGATAACCTTACGGTCTCTGAGGTGCATGATTTTGGATAGGGTTCTGGTTTTTATAGGAGAAATTTGGATGATTCTTCCATCCAGGGTTGTAAGTGTTTGAAAATGGGTTACCTTGGGCATAATTCACTTGGTCGGTATTCAGTCCGTTCAAAAGGTTACACTCCGCGGATTCGTGTCCTTTAGATCCACAGAGTTCGCAGTATGTGTGGACTACTGCTACGGTGTTAGTGTTTGTAGACATATGTTCGATCCTAAGCGCTAAAGCGTGCATTTTCGCCTCCATCATGTCTAGAGAGCTTACCTCATGTATTCCACCTTGGGTCTCCTTTTTCTCTATTGATGCTCGTTCAGTTCCCCATTGGTAATGGTTTTGGGCCATATCCTCAATTAGGTCCCAAGCTTCTGGATAAGGTTTGTTCATCAACGCGCCACCAGCGACAGTGTCAATACTCATCTTGGTGTTACAATGGAGTCCATTGTAGAAGATATGAATGATCAGCCATTATTCTAGGCCATGGTGTGGACAGACTCTTAATAGCTCTTTATATCTCTCCCAAGCTTCGAAAAGAGATTCTCCTTGGTTTTGAGCAAATCTAGTTATTTGGTTTCGAAGAACAACAGTCTTACTAGGGGGAAATATCTAGCAAGGAATACTCTCCTAAGGTCTTCCCAAGTAGTTATTGAATTAGCTGGAAGTGAATCTAGCCATGAACATGCTCTATCCCTGAGGGAGAAAGGAATTAATCTTAAACGGATCGCATCGGGTGAAGCGCCGTTAGATTTAAAGGTGTCGTCTAGTTGGATAAAAACTTTTAAATGTTGATTATGGTTCTAAGTAGCGAGACCCGCGTATTGGGTATGTTGCACTAATTGCAACAAAGACGGTTTTAGTTCGAAATTGTTAGCAGGAATAAGGGGGTTTACTATACTCAAACTAGGTTCCTCATCAGAGGGTTGGGAGAATTCCTTAAGAGGTCTCCTATCGCGATTCTCGGCCATAGCTTTCTTAATTCGGATGAGTAAGAGGCGTGTACGGGTATAACGTTCGGGTTCCGCTAAAAGATCTACTAAATTTCCAGTACTACGGGTTCTTTACATTTACGGATAATAATGCCTTAGTCTATACGGTGTAACAACAAGGTACGAAATTTGACAAAGTTGGTCCCCGACAACGGCGCCAAAAACTTGATCGTATGTTATTCGCAAGTGCACGAATTACATCAAAGTAATATAAAAGAATATCGATCCCACTGAGACCAATCGTCAATCTATCGATTACTCTCATTACGGTGTTTATAAAAGAGATATTGGGTTTGCAAAATAACGGTAAATAATAAATGCAGGTAAAGATAGGTTGAATGTATTTCACGTCAGTTAAGTGATGTTTCGATTGTCTAAATAGAACTACTTATGAGGCAATATTTTCTACTCTTGAAAATAATCCATTTAATAGGAACTGTCGCTTACGCGTATTCAGAACTGAGTTTACCCTTAAATTAAGGCATTTTATTGTCACTTATAAAAGGTGCGCAAAACGCTAAAGTAGTAAACCTATTTTTAAGAAATGAGACTCGTAAACTTAGTTGAAAAGTGATTTTGATTTGGAAAGTTTACCCAAGGAGTTTCCTGATTTTAAATCTATCCAAGGACTTTGCACAATCTTCTGCAAATTTGATTTCAATTAGATCAAATGTTTCCTAAAATGTTTTGACATATTTACTTCGTAAACAAGTCAAGGAAAAAATAGTCTTTTGCTTTTTTTTTAACCTATCTGTTGATACCTCAGGATTGGCATTAATTTTAGAAAACAAATAATGTAACCACCTCTGTTGTTTTAATATGTTGGGTTGAAGAAATTCAACATCTGGACCAACATGTCATGTACGATGTCACGACATCAGGTCTGTGACATCGCACATGTGTAGGACACTGAATTAATTAATTCAGTATATGTTCTGGGATCAGCAAGGATATCTGGTGAATATCCCAACTCCCTTGTGGAGGTCTTGAAGACTAAATCAGAATATATATAGGCTCTAAATATGGAGATATATATGGAGAAAGTTTAGGAACTTGAAGACCTTGTTTGTAGCAGAATTTTTTTGCTGAAGTTGTAACAGCAAAGAACAAGTCTGCTGCAATTTTTGAAGGCCCAAATCCAGTTGGGTGATTAGGTTATAAATAGATGATTGTAATCTAGTTTTTGTAAGCCTCTTAGAATGAATTTTTAGGGGTGTGTGTAAGGTAAACCTCCCAATTTGTGGGAAGGTTACCATGTGTTTCTCAGTGGTAAAACCTGAGAGTGTTTGTAGCTCAAAGCCTGTAGGCAAGAGTGATTATGTTCTTGAATGAAGCTGTGAAGCAAGTTCAAGGTGTTTGAACATTACATTGTATTTGTAGTGATAGGAATGGAAACTGGAGGTTTCTATCTAGGAGTTCCTAGGTATAGATTGCATTGGGTAGGGATTAAGTGAAGAGTTGTAAACGGGTGAGTTTAACTCTGAATTAATACTGCTGATAGTGGATCTTCTTCCTGGCTTGGTAGCCCCCAGATGTAGGTCATGTTGGACTGAACTGGGTTAACAATTTCCTGTGTTTGTTTTCCTTCTGTATGATATAATCATGTATGCCACAACCTAGCATGTAATCCAGTCTGTTCATCAAGATAATAGCAGACCTGATACATAGCCTTCTGTTGGAATGTCAATCAGAATGTCTTGACATTCATCAACAACATCACATACTGTATAATAAGCTGATGATTTCAGTTCAGTATGTAGTGAAGTCTGGATTTCAAAAGCATAACAGACCTGGCCAAAAGATCATTGTGAAACTGTCAAACTGGGTGTCTTGACAGTTCTTCCAGTAAGCTGATACTAAAGTAGAGACTGATTGGTCTGTTACAGTACATTAAATTTAGCACAGTCTGTTTTCAGGAACTAAACAGACTTAGCATATGGTCCTGGACTTGGATGTCAAACGGAATGTTGTGACATTCATTCCTGACAGCATATGCTGAATTGTTGGATGGTTAGTTTTTCTGTTTCAGGATTTTTCTCAGGCTATTCTTCAGGAATCCAACAGCTGATCTAAAATCTAGGAAACTAACAACTAAGCTACAATTAAGGAACCTAGCAAATAATCTAATTGGTAGCTCCTTAATAAGTGGAGATTAGTTTAACTTGTTACAACCTTTAATTTAGGAAATACAAGTACATGACCAACAAACTGGAACAATGTAACAGATGATGTTCAAAACAGGATTGAGACATCGTGCTGATATATGTGTAGGAAAACAACAGAAGTGAAGGTTATGGTGCACATAACTAAGTGTTCCTCCTTTCTAGGATGACATAGAAGGAGAGGCCGTGACACTGTGAAAAGGTGCACATTAGTACAGAGTGTAATAACTATCTTGCTGTAATAGATACAATGTTAGATCAGATGTCATGACTTGAAGTAGAACATCTGAATACTGACTGCGCCAGAATTTCAATTGGTATCAGAGCAGGCATCCTGTTCTGTCTCTGGATGAGATCCATGGGTGATACTTTCTGGTAGCTGGCAAGGAGTTATGTTAGTACTGAAGTTGGAACCTGTGTAAGGTTCTGTAATTCCCTGAATGGTCCCTTGAAGTAGGTGGATGGACTGTTCATGACAGGAATGGTGTGTACCTGTCTCTGGAGGTTGGCAATTGGCCTGTGTGTGAGACAGCTGTGCCAGTACTGAATCACATTCAAACTTGGTATGGTCTTGGAGGCCGATCTGGTGAAGTGTGTGTTCATAGATTGAGTTGTATTATGATTTCCGCTGCATAATACCTGGCAATACTCAAACTCTGATGTAGTTTCCCCTCATGTGGATAAAAGGCTGTTGTGGTCAAGATCTCATCATAATCTACTGAAGATGTCAAAGATACTTGAGTCTCCTCAAGTCCACTCATCATGACGTTCTCACTTCAGGATGGTAAGAATCACTTAATCACTGATTCTTTTACTCTCTTGAGTAGTGTATATGAAGACCTTGAAGACCTTCTAGGAAGGTTTGTACCAAGGAGGTGGAACCAATGTCCTATGTGATGTTAGAACATGTTGTTCAACAAGTATGCAGCTACTAGTTGAAGAGCAGCTGTGTTTGGGTTTCAAACAAAGGGATAATTCTGTTTGGAACCTACTCCTGACCTGGAAGAGGAGGCATCTGTGTGTGCTAAGTTGACAAGAGTAGGGTCAACGGTGTGTCTGCTCAAGAAGATCATCTGTAGAAGTCTGATCTCTAGAAGTTGAGCTGGTTGAGATGTGACATTGTGCAATCTCATGCTGTGTGGCATATTCCTGCAGTTTGATCAGGGTTGGATAGTTGTTCCCTGAAGTACTAGTGTGTAGGAAGACAAGTCCCCTGAATGCTAGCAGTCAAGAGTGGGGTAACCTGATGGCTATATCATTTAAGAGGATTGGAACCATGAATCTTGTTATTCAAACACCATGTTCAGAAGTGGCAGTTCTGTCAAGGAGTAAGAATATGAAGATTCAGAGGTTGGTTGAGGTAGTATGCCCTGGCAATGCATAGCTACTATTGACGGGTATTGTGTGTCTCACTAGTTTTTATGGTCAGCTGGAGTCTGATTGGAGGAGTTAGTTGCCACTGGTAGGGATAGCGTATGTCAGGTTGAGACATATGTATACAATGCATGGATATTGGTGTGGAGTTTCCATGATTGTTAAGTTGAGGGGGAGTTTTGGTTAACCTCCTCAAGTTTGGCCAGCCTAGGGTCTGGTTGGCTGTTGACCTGTGTCACATGGGTTCTGGTGGCTGTGTGACACATTTGCAAGGAAGAATTCATCTCTCTCATTCCTAAGGGTGAATCTAATCTGGAAAGAGTCTCAAGACTGTTGAGGTGCTTGCAAGCAAAAGATGTTGACACAAGAAGAGTACCTTCAAAGTATTCTTATGGTGGAAGTATCTGAAAGGATAATTGGGAAAGGATTTAAGATCAATGTCTACTTGTGTCAAGTACAAGTATTTAATTGATTATCCTTGGAGCTCAAGACAACTGATGTTCTTAAAGATGTTGGAACATCTCTTCTTCAAGACCCTGTGTAGAATCACAGGAAGGATAGTACATTGGCTTAGGATCTATCTCTTTGGTGGCAGCAAAAGCGTATGATCTCTGAAAAGGTTTCCTGGCAAGAAACATGTACAGCCTCGGTGTGTACCAGAAGAAGAAGACATCATAGTCCTGATGGTGGTTACTTGGATCAGGTTATTTCTGATCTAGGTAAGGAAGTGCATTGGCTAATGCACACTGTGGAGTCAAGAACAAGTGACAGCATTCTTGACATCATGGAAACAGCCTTGCTTTAGGAAGTAGAATCCTTGGCAGAGCTGAAGGGTTAGGTTCCAACTGGTCCTTCTGAAGACTCATGCATCAGAGTGTCTGATGTCTTTAGAGAAGAAGCAGGGATTCATCAAGGTGTGAGCTTGGATGACTTAATTGCAAACCTGCAAGATGGAGGTTGTTTACTCAAACTTGGTTCCAAAATCAAGTCTATGAGAACATTGAACTCTTGTTCTGTAAAGGGAGGAAGTTCTTTCAAGTGGCAGAAGAAGGAGCTGAATTCAACAGCCGGATGTCAAGCACAATGTTGTGACATTTGGTTCAGCATCAGATTCTTAGTTGGTGAAGTGGCACATCAACTTGAGATAGAAGGATCTACAGTGGTGTAGACTGGACAGTTCAAAAATTTGAAGTTCAAATCTCACTTGAAAGGTCAGAATATCTTTGGGAGAAGTCTGATAAACTTGGGGAGGTCAAAAGGCAGCATTTGACCTTGTCATATGAGAATTCATGAAGGAGGTAATCAACCAGTGGCATTTGGTCTATCTCAGAAGTGAGTTCGAAGAATCAAGATAATCAACATAAGGAATCTGATTATTCTTGAGGAAAGTCTGAGACAAATTACTTTTGAACAGAAAAGTATTAAGTTGAAGACAAAAGGAGGTGTTCTCTATTCATCCCTTGGAGCTTGTGGTAGGAGTTCTGAGCTATCTATGGAAGACTGTCTCTGGTAGTGGGATGAGAGTGTATATATCCCAATGTATGTCTGGGTTCCTCTGGCCCAAGCTGGGGACTCAGTAATATCTAAAGTCTATCAGATAGTGCTCCTTGTGATGCTGTGAAGGACGTCCCAGCTGATGTTAAAACATCTTGTGAAGTGATCTTCTGTTCTGGTTAGAAGAGAGATTGACACAGAGTGTGGATGTGTTCAGCCAAGAGGGTTGGACAGAGGGTGCGCTCTTGAAGACATGAAGATGCGTCTTATGTTTTCCTTTCATCAAGTGGTCTGGAATCTCTTTGAATCAGGAAGTATGTGAAGGTCCAACCTTGGGGTGTTGGATATGATCATGTGTGACCTCCAAGAGAGTAGGTTGTCCATGACAGGGGGAGTGTGTCCGTGTGCTGCAAGTAATCACAAAGCTTGTGGTCTATGTGCTCTCAGATAACTGGGTATGGCACCCTGTTAGTTATCAGGATGCTGTGATGTGTGGCAAGGCTGAGTGAGCAGAAGAATGTCTGACCGGATGTCATGACATTGCCCTGGACAATGCTGTTAATTCCTTCTGGATCTTAAAGTCATTAGGAGTTATGAGGGTGATGTGGCTAAGTCTGATAAATCAGAATAAGCCTGATGGCTACAGCTGTGTGGTACAGGGGGAGTAACCATCTACTGAAGTGTGAAAAAGTGGCTGTAGCAGTGCTAGGTGTCAAGTCCCTACTGGAGGTATGACAGGGGACTTGGGATATGTTGAATACTGGCTGAATGCAGGAAAAGGCCGCGTGGAATGTCAAGACATCGCGTGCAATGTGTCTGACTGCATATGTGGAATAGTCTCCATACACTGGAACGGCTGTTTTGGAAAAGAAACAGTCAAGAGCTATAAAAGGTATTCAAAGATAGTGTGAGATTTTGTTGGTGATTCTCTGACTGTTTCTCAGCAAAAATAAATGCATCTTGACCAAGCATTTATTTCTACCGGAAATTCCTAAGCACGGGCTGGACTATTTAAAGGATGCAAGAGCCCTCTTCTCCTCACAACAGAAACACTCCATTCTCAGAATCATAGGGTATGTTAAGGTCTGGGCAAGCTGCGCCTGGATCTGGTTTTGTGAGGGGTGCCTTTACAAATGTTTAGCTAAAAAGGGGGAGAGAAATATAGTCATAGTGGGGGGAGATAATAACAGAGGTTTATTTGTGTTAGCTAAAATTTGCCAAAGGGGGAGATTGTTGATACCTCAGGATTGGCATTAATTTTAGAAAACAAATAATGTAACCACCTCTGTTGTTTTAATATGTTGGGTTGAAGAAATTCAACATCTGGACCAACATGTCATGTACGATGTCACGACATCAGGTCTGTGACATCGCACATGTGTAGGAGACTGAATTAATTAATTCAGTATATGTTCTGGGATCAGCAAGGATATCTGGTGAATATCCCAACTCCCTTGTGGAGGTCTTGAAGACTAAATCAGAATATATATAGGCTCTAAATATGGAGATATATATGGAGAAAGTTTAGGAACTTGAAGACCTTGTTTGTAGCAGAATTTTTCTGCTGAAGTTGTAACAGCAAAGAACAAGTCTGCTGCAATTTCTGAAGGCCCAAATCCAGTTGGGTGATTAGGTTATAAATAGCTGATTGTAATCTAGTTTTTGTAAGCCTCTTAGAATGAATTTTTAGGGGTGTGTGTAAGGTAAACCTCCCAATCTGTGGGAAGGTTACCATGTGTTTCTCAGTGGTAAAACCTGAGAGTGTTTGTAGCTCAAAGCCTGTAGGCAAGAGTGATTATGTTCTTGAATGAAGCTGTGAAGCAAGTTCAAGGTGTTTGAACATTACATTGTATTTGTAGTGATAGGAATGGAAACTGGAGGTTTCTATCTAGGAGTTCCTAGGTATAGATTGCATTGGGTAGGGATTAAGTGAAGAGTTGTAAACGGGTGAGTTTAACTCTGAATTAATACTGCTGATAGTGGATCTTCTTCCTGGCTTGGTAGCCCCCAGATGTAGGTCATGTTGGACTGAACTGGGTTAACAATTTCCTGTGTTTGTTTTCCTTCTGTATGATATAATCATGTATGCCACAACCTAGCATGTATTCCAGTCTGTTCATCAAGATAATAGCAGACCTGATACATAGCCTTCTGTTGGAATGTCAATCAGAATGTCTTGACATTCATCAACAACAGCACATACTGTATAATAAGCTGATGATTTCAGTTCAGTATGTAGTGAAGTCTGGATTTCAAAAGCATAACAGACCTGGCCAAAAGATCATTGTGAAACTGTCAAACTGGGTGTCTTGACAGTTCTTCCAGTAAGCTGATACTAAAGTAGAGACTGATTGGTCTGTTACAGTACAGCAAATTTAGCACAGTCTGTTTTCAGGAACTAAACAGACTTAGCATATGGTCCTGGACTTGGATGTCAAACGGAATGTTGTGACATTCATTCCTGACAGCATATGCTGAATTGTTGGATGGTTAGTTTTTCTGTTTCAGGATTTTTCTCAGGCTATTCTTCAGGAATCCAACAGCTGATCTAAAATCTAGGAAACTAACAACTAAGCTACAATTAAGGAACCTAGCAAATAATCTAATTGGTAGCTCCTTAATAAGTGGAGATTAGTTTAACTTGTTACAACCTTTAATTTAGGAAATACAAGTACATGACCAACAAACTGGAACAATGTAACAAATGATGTTCAAAACAGGATTGAGACATCGTGCTGATATCTGTGTAGGAAAACAACAGAAGTGAAGGTTATGGTGCACATAACTAAGTGTTCCTCCTTTCTAGGATGACATAGAAGGAGAGGTCGTGACACTGTGAAAAGGTGCACATTAGTACAGAGTGTAATAACTGTCTTGCTGTAATAGATACAATGTTAGATTAGATGTCATGACTTGAAGTAGAACATCTGAATACTGACTACGCCAGAATTTCAATTGGTATCAGAGCAGGCATCCTGTTCTGTCTCTGGATGAGATCCATGGGTGATACTTTTTGGTAGCTGGCAAGGAGTTATGTTAGTACTGAAGCTGGAACCTGTGTAAGGTTCTGTAATTCCCTGAATGGTCCCTTGAAGTAGGTGGATGGACTGTTCATGACAGGAATGGTGTGTACCTGTCTCTGGAGGTTGGCAATTGGCCTGTGTGTGAGACAGCTGTGCCAGTACTGAATCACATTCAAACTTGGTATGGTCTTGGAGGCCGATCTGGTGAAGTGTGTGTTCATAGGTTGAGTTGTATTATGATTTCCGCTGCATAATACCTAGCAATACTCAAACTCTGATGTAGTTTCCCCTCATGTGGATAAAAGGCTGCTGTGGTCAAGATCTCATCATAATCTACTGAAGATGTCAAAGATACTTGAGTCTCCTCAAGTCCACTCATCATGACGTTCTCACTTCAGGATGGTAAGAATCACTTAATCACTGATTCTTTTACTCTCTTGAGTAGTGTATATGAAGACCTTGAAGACCTTCTAGGAAGGTTTGTACCAAGGAGGTGGAACCAATGTTCTATGTGATGTTAGAACATGTTGTTCAACAAGTATGCAGCTACTAGTTGAAGAGCAGATGTGTTTGGGTTTCAAACAAAGGGATAATTCTGTTTGGAACCTACTCCTGACCTGGAAGAGGAGGCATCTGTGTGTGCTAAGTTGACAAGAGTAGGGTCAACGGTGTGTCTGCTCAAGAAGATCATCTGTAGAAGTCTGATCTCTAGAAGTTGAGCTGGTTGAGATGTGTGCTGTGTGGCATATTCCTGCAGTTTGATCAGGGTTGGATAGTTGTTCCCTGAAGTACTAGTGTGTAGGAAGACAAGTCCCCTGAATGCTAGCAGTCAAGAGTGGGGTAACCTGATGGCTATATCATTTAAGAGGATTGGAACCATGAATCTTGTTATTCAAACACCACGTTCAGAAGTGGCAGTTCTGTCAAGGAGTAAGAATATGAAGATCCAGAGGTTGGTTGAGGTAGTATGCCCTGGCAATGCATAGCTACTATTGACTGGTATTTTGTGTCTCACTAGTACTTATGGTCAGCTGGAGTCTGATTGGAGGAGTTAGTTGCCACTGGTAGGGATAGCGTATGTCAGGTTGAGACATATGTATACAATGCATGGATATTGGTGTGGAGTTTCCATGATTGTTAAGTTGAGGGGGAGTTTTAGTTAACCTCCTCTAGTTTGGCCAGCCTAGGGTCTGGTTGGCTGTTGACCTGTGTCACATGGGTTCTGGTGGCTGTGTGACACATTTGCAAGGAAGGATTCATCTCTCTCATTCCTAAGGGTGAATCTAATCTGGAAAGAGTCTCAAGACTGTTGAGGTGCTTGCAAGCAGAAGATGTTGACACAAGAAGAGTACCTTCAAAGTATTCTTATGGTGGAAGTATCTGAAAGGATAATTGGGAAAGGATTTAAGATCAATGTCTACTTGTGTCAAGTACAAGTATTTAATTGATTATCCTTGGAGCTCAAGACAACTGATGTTCTTAAAGATGTTGGAACATCTCTTCTTCAAGACCCTGTGTAGAATCACAGGAAGGTTAGTACATTGGCTTAGGATCTATCTCTTTGGTGGCAACAAAAGCGTATGATCTCTGAAAAGGTTTCCTGGCAAGAAACATGTACAACCTCGGTGTGTACCAGAAGAAGAAGACATCATAGTCCTGATGGTGGTTACTTGGATCAGGTTATTTCTGATCTAGGTAAGGAAGTGCATTGGCTAATGCACACTGTGGAGTCAAGAACAAGTGACAGCATTCTTGACATCATGGAAACAGCCTTGCTTTAGGAAGTAGAATCCTTGGCAGAGCTGAAGGGTTAGGTTCCAACTGGTCCTTCTGAAGACTCATGCATCAGAGTGTCTGATGTTTTTAGAGAAGAAGCAGGGATTCATCAAGGTGTGAGCTTGGATGACTTAACTGCAAACCTGCAGGATGGAGGTTGTTTACTCAAACTTGGTTCCAAAATCAAGTCTATGAGAACATTGAACTCTTGTTCTGTAAAGGGAGGAAGTTCTTTCAAGTGGCAGAAGAAGGAGCTGAATTCAACAGCCGGATGTCAAGCACAATGTTGTGACATTTGGTTCAGCATCAGATTCTTAGTTGGTGAAGTGGCACATCAACTTGAGATAGAAGGATCTACAGGGGTGTAGACTGGACAGTTCAAAAATTTGAAGTTCAAATCTCACTTGAAAGGTCAGAATATCTTTGGGAGAAGTCTGATAAACTTGGGGAGGTCAAAAGGCAGCATTTGACCTTGTCATATAAGAATTCATGAAGGAGGTAATCAACCAGTGGCATTTGGTCTATCTCAGAAGTGAGTTCGAAGAATCAAGATAATCAACATAAGGCAGCTGATTATTCTTGAGGAAAGTCTGAGACAAATTACTTTTGAACAGAAAAGTATTAAGTTGAAGACAAAAGGAGGTGTTCTCTATTCATCCCTTGGAGCTTGTGGTAGGAGTTCTGAGCTATCTATGGAAGACTGTCTCTGGTAGTGGGATGAGAGTGTATATATCCCAATGTATGTCTGGGTTCCTCTGGCCCAAGCTGGGGACTCAGTAATATCTAAAGTCTATCAGATAGTGCTCCTTGTGATGCTGTGAAGGACGTCCCAGCTGATGTTAAAACATCTTGTGAAGTGATCTTCTGTTCTGGTTAGAAGAGAGATTGACACAGAGTGTGGATGTGTTCAGCCAAGAGGGTTGGACAGAGGGTGCGCTCTTGAAGACATGAAGATGCGTCTTATGTTTTCCTTTCATCAAGTGGTCTGGAATCTCTTTGAATCAGGAAGTATGTGAAGGTCCAACCTTGGGGTGTTGGATATGATCATGTGTGACCTCCAAGAGAGTAGGTTGTCCATGACAGGGGGAGTGTGTCCGTGTGCTGCAAGTAATCACAAAGCTTGTGGTCTATGTGCTCTCAGATAACTGGGTATGGCACCCTGTTAGTTATCAGGATGCTGTGATGTGTGGCAAGGCTGAGTGAGCAGAAGAATGTCTGACCGGATGTCATGACATTGCCCTGGACAATGCTGTTAATTCCTTCTGGATCTTAAAGTCATTAGGAGTTATGAGGGTGATGTGGCTAAGTCTGATAAATCAGAATAAGCCTGATGGCTACAGCTGTGTGGTACAGGGGGAGTAACCATCTACTGAAGTGTGAAAAAGTGGCTGTAGCAGTGCTAGGTGTCAAGTCCCTACTGGAGGTATGACAGGGGACTTGGGATATGTTGAATACTGGCTGAATGCAGGAAAAGGCCACGTGGAATGTCAAGACATCGCGTGCAACGTGTCTGACTGCATATGTGGATAAGTTTTTTTTGTTAATCGTGCTAAGCGCACTCTGATGGGGCTTAGCGTGATTTCACTGTTTTGGACCATGCTATATATACTTATGGCAAGATATTTTGGATCATATTTCACTCCAACTTTATTTCAAAGGTTTTTTCAGATAAAAAATCATCAAGAACTAAAAATCAAGATTTCAAAGCATCAATCTTCGAGTTTTTCGACGTTGATGCTTGTGAATCTCTTCTTGTTACTTATTGGAAACCCAACATGGTTATGGGTAGCTAAACCTTCTTGTATCAAGATTAGATGTAATCAATCTTAACTTGTATGTATTTCTTTTGATCTTTTGTATGTGAACAACTTGATAATGAATGTATATGATATTCTTTGCTTTTATTGAATATTTGTGGTTCAAAACATGTTGAGAAAGATCTTTTAAGTCTTGGACTAAGTTTATCATCTATCAAAGAACAAGCCTAGAAATGGAAGTGGAATTTGATATTCACGTTGTATCAGATCACTAATGTTATTTGTATTGTTTAATAGGTTGAGACATCTCGATTAAACAATACGGTAAAACTCACAATATCGTCTTAGGCATGAGCGATATGGTTGAGCGATATGTGGTTATGTTGGTTATAAATGAAGTTAACATGCTTAATTAATCGAATACATACAAAATAGGTTGATGAAATCTAGTCTTGATATATCTTTTAAAACGTTAATCTTTATAAACTTTTATCATTGCTACAAACTCTTATGAATGTCACTTTCGCCAAACCAAAACCATTTGAAACCCTTTCTTAAGACATTGTAAACTGTAGAGTGGCGGTAATATCACATCAATCCAGGTGGAGACGATAAAATAAATACTCACCGAAAAACACTTTTCAACATGGTTGTATATGTGTTACTTACAATCACTGTCTAGTGCCCATTGTAGAAAACTAGAATACGCGCTACCTAACATCACGGTTGTATTACATAACCATTGTGAAATGTTTAAAGGTCATTGGTTCGATTCCCATCAACTCCATTTTTGGGATTTAAATTATTCTGGATAGCGTTCAACAATCAACATATAAACACATTTGAATTTAGCAACCGTTGTGAAATCAATTTCTTTTTATATATATATATTTATGCTTTTATACATTTCCCCATTTTTAACATGTATTTTTGTGAATCGTATCAGACCATAAACAATAACATGCATTTGTAAATCGTATCATACCAAAAATTATATTACATCAAAGGCAATGATTAATTCATGATTAACATATACATCATATCATCTAGTCAACTAAACACAATGGCCTATAATTATTTTTACTTATAAACAATTGCATTCCATAATTATTATATTATTTTGACTCACACAATTGGCATGCACAATTAATACATTGATTGAAACACTTGATGAATTAAGGCATGCCAACTAGGTGATACATTGATTTATCAAGCTAAATTTTTATTGATAATAATACATAAAGCTCTAACCTGAATTAGTATTAGTTTTGTGTTCCACACTTCAGTTTTAAAATCAATTGAATACAGGCACCTATATTAGCCCGATCATACTTTGACACATTAAAATTTATTGGATACATGAATGACAGTCTTCAATCTTCCTGCCTAGTTGAATTCATGCAGTTCTCAAGGTCTTCATCTGATTTAGAATCAGTTGAATCCAGATTCATTAGGTCCTTCACAACAGCCTCTACCTTCCTTATCTTTTAAGGATTAAGATTCTTGATAAGAATCTTCTTATAGCATGTTCCACCAGAAGATGGGAAAGCTAATGACGAAGAAGATGAGAGAAAATATGTGCTAGGGTTTTTCTATGAGAGATAAGGCGATATTGTCAAGAAGCGATAGCTAATTCGCTTATAAATGGATAAACAACTTCACCACGGTCGTATTCAAAAATCATGATGAAATATAAGTATAACACTCATTGTAACGAAAAAATAGAAAATTATTGGAGTTGTAATTCGAATTTTGTCACTCCATGAATGTATAATCACGGTTGATGGTTTTGACCGTAATGCAATATTTTTCGTAAATATAAATATAAAAAAACGCGTTAAAAAATGAGGTATTACCACGACTAACTTGAAACCATTTTAGGTTAGTGTTATCAAAGGTATATTTTTTAGTAGTGATGACAAAATATGTTTTGTTATCTTATCCGACGATCATGCCTTAATTTTTCGAACAAGTACTTTTAAGGACATGTCTTCGCCTACTCCCGAGGTTCTAGAACTTCGTATTTCTAAAAGAATCCTAAATTAATTAGTCTTATGTCATCCTTTTCATAAATAGTTTTGACTTTTAAGCATTAATTTGGTCTTACCCATGAGAGCATAGACATGTTTGAACTTGTCGTAACTCAGGTCTGTGAATTATTATATTAATGGGTCAGTTTCGAATCTTCCTTGGTCTAGGCAGGAAAAGGACCCGACTAAATTCAAAATAAAAAAGAATTTTTAAGCTTTTTTAAAACTTAATCATCCAATATATATTTATTTATTTATTATAACTTTTGTTTATTTTTATATTTCAACAATTCAATGACACACATTTCCTTTCATCCAAATATACGTTATTATCAATTGTGAATTTTTAATCTTATCTTTTGAAATTATTGATCAGCTTGAACTACTAAGTTAATATTAACTATAACCTATGGGTGGGATATAAGGCAATCAAAATTAATGAATTGTGCTTGCTAGTTAACTCTATCACATCAATTGCACCGCATTTCAAAGTTAAATTTTATTCAACAATACACTTTATAAATTCGTAAACACATTTTCTTACCATATTGTTTATCTGTTGTGTTTTAATCTTTCATGTCTTGAAAGGTTTGAACTAATTAGTAAAAATTGGTTAGTTTTACTTTTGTTTTAATCTTTCATGTCATTAAAGATTTGAACAATATGGTAATACTGATTAGTTTTTTTTAATCTAAAATGCTTACTAAATATGCTAGGAGGACAATACAACACATTTTCTACCACTATATAAAGGACACTATTGTTTAATTGATGTAAGGAGAGTTTGAACTTTAAAAGATATAAATTGATAAAACTATTTCTTAAATACAAAGGAAGAAAAATGGCTGGAATTATCAAGTTTATTCTTACTATAATTATCTTTATTTCTATATTGATGGTGTCATCCAACGCTGAAAGTAATTTATTTTTTAAGATTTAAAAAATTTCCTTGTTACTTTGTACACAATATTTTATCAAATATTAGCTAAACTTATAAGCAATATAGGAATTGTTAAATGTATACAAGATACGGATTGTTTACAATATCATAGGTGTCAGCCACCAATGCTAATGAAGTGTGACAATAAACAATGTAAATGTGTTCCAGTGACCTATTTCATTCGTTATGTTCCCATATGATTCTTCATATTAAGTTCTCATATGGTTCTGCATTTAGTGTTATATCTAAGATATTATTGTATTGCTATATCATAATTTGTTTTTTTATTTTTCATTTCAAGAATTTTGTAGTTAAGTTTAATTTTATTTAAATCGAGTTCTTCTCTTTTAATTTCAAAATATCTTCATAGATTTCATTCCAGGTATGTATCATGGTCATTTGAATCCTACCATCTATTAGAATAATACGTGTAATAGTTAAGTTGAATAACTGTTTATATTGCTTATAAGTCTGCACGTTTTTTTACATGTTCATGTTATAGTATCAATACACTTCCCACCTTCAATTTTCATTTCTTTTATATTTTAATTCTTTTATTGGTCTCATATGTACTATTCAATTTTAAAAGATATGAAAATCTAGATATTCACTATAAAAATGTAAAAATCTATTGTTATAAGTGCATATTTAATAGAAGAGTTGTCTATGTTTCTACTTACTAACTAAATATAATGTGTGCTTAATATATTTTCTATTTCAAAATAAATCTCGCATAACTAAATTGAATTAGATTATGTAAAGGTTATAATTTATTATAAAATTTACATGTAATTTAAAATGAATATGTTTCAAAAGACTTTTTTTTATATCTTTAATTTTCTATGATTTTGTTGGGGTTTTTTTTTTTGAGAGGGGTATATAAATTTGCATTATTATTATTATTATTATTATTATTATTTTCTAACTTTTATATTTAAATTGGGGTGTGAGTTTTCTGGTGAGTATGGGTGGTTGAGAGTTTCGTTAAATTTAAATTTATTAAATGATTTAGATTATAAAGAAAAAATGTGAGATAGATGAAAATGCAAGGTTTGGGAGATAAGAATTTTTTTAAGTGCGTCATGTGTATATGTGTGTGTGATCATATATGTATTAATTGTTTTGATATTAGATATGATTGGATATAAAGGTAAGCTAATGGATTATCATAGTATATTGTTTGTCCATAACAATTTAATTTTGAAGAGTCATAGTGCATCTTAAAAAACAACATAGTAAACATTGTTGTTTGTAAAAAAAATTAGTTACAGTTAAGAAGAATTTTTATAAGGTCCCACATAATTAATGAAGTAAAATATAAATATAATACAACCTAAGAGTACATTAATGAGCTTTGAATATGTACTAATATACACACAAAAAAGATATAAATTATGACATATCATCTACAAAATGATTTTAACCTTTTAAAATTTATAGACCATGACCAAAACCACCGGCTCACCTCCAAAAGAATAACACTAAGCTAGCATCATATATAGATTATAATATGTTTGACACACCACAAACAAGAGGGAGTGACTCTTGGATTTAAGAAAAGTTATAGTTTGAAAATCTTATGTTATCATTTTTAAAGTTTAAAAATATCTTGATTAAAATATTTATAAATTAGCAACGGAAAGTAAATATGTGAAAAATTAAGAGTTAAGGGTAAGAGAAATGAAAACAAAAATTTAAATAAGTTCAATTAAGAAGACTTATTCATGTCCCAAATATTTGATCTTAAGAGTATTCAGTAATACTTAAGAATTTTTAGTAGGTTAAAATCTTGAACCCCCTAATACAAGGAAAAGTGAAATTTCAAATTAACTTTTAACCAAACAATGAACGATGGAGTGAAGTGGTTAGTCTTCCTTCCAAAGAACGAACTTGAAGTGATTAGTCTCAAAGCTAAATCGTGATTTTCTACGGACTTGTCTCGAACCAATATGAGTTTTTAATCTAACTAAATTGGGGTTTTGACCAGACTGACCATGAACCAAGATGAGAGTTTTAATCATGCTTATCTTGAACCAAAGTGAGTTTTTAATCATGTTTAAATCATGAACCGAGTTGATATTTTGAATATGGTTGATATCAAGCCAAAGTAAGATTTTAACATGGGTTGAGCTTACAAGCCGAACCGACGACTTAGAAACTAAATCTCCAAACCAAAGCTTTTAAAGGATTTAACTTTGAACCCAAACAAACACTCCCTTAAGGATAAATTATTCAAATAAGAGAAAAACACTCTTTGGTGAGCTTACAATAATACCCTTCCCAGAATAGAAAATTATTCACCAAACACAAAGACTTTCTCGAAGCGCAACGACTAAAACTAATGTGAGAGAAAGTAGCAAATAGTTTAGAAAGAGTGATGAATGAGATACAAGGATCACTTTTATGGATATGAAAATGTGAAAGAAAATGCCTCTATTTATAGGCTAAAGCTTTGATCAAAAAAGGAAATATCCATGGGCCTAAATTAATGAGCCAATCGATTGACTTCTTGTCCCAACTAATTGAGAGGCAAAAATAAATGATCATAAATGCTTAAAATTCCATATTAAAAGAGAAATGAATCGAACAATTCTGGAAATTTTTATGAGCATACAACATGTTAAATATAATCATCATGCCAAAAATTGTAAACAGAGGAGCTCAATTGGCAAGGCAATGAAAATGGAGAAGATCGACATCAAATTGTGTGACACACATTGTCACACCATACAATCACATGCATAAAACAGAGATGAAAAATGCTAAAAATGCCAAACCAAATCTCACAAGTCATGTATCATATTGGGAATCAGCACACAAAATTTCATGGCAATTGGATCATTATTGAGCATTTCACATTAGTTTGAATGAAACATGTCACAAATGCACACATGTTCAATTAGTCTAACACAAATAAAATTCCAGAGATGATAAAATCATACAATCAACACCATAAAATTCTAGACATTCACATGAACAGGTAGAAAAAAGTTGGGAATTAATTGGATCATCTAGCTATTTTTTATGATTTTGTGAATATCATGCATAAAATGAAATTAAAATTGTGAAAACCTAAAAATAATATGAAAAAAAATGAATGAAATGGAGATTGCAATCACCAGGATTCGAACTGGCAACACAAGGCTCAATGAAGCGCGCCTCAAAATGCTTCGTTTCATTAATCTGATGTGGAAGCCACATCAACGGTCATGGCATGCGTGTACAAGGTCAAGGGATGTGGACCAATGGAAATGCCAGCATATGCCATGTGAGCGCTAGTTAGCAAATGAATTAAAATAAAAGATGCAAAGCTGAAGGATCGAACGTGCGCTTGTAACGTGAAAGGCACTTCCACAGTGTTTTTACATGAATGAACCAGAGTAAGCCCTAGCCTGTACAGACGCAGCTGAGAACGGTGGAAACCACCGTCTTCTTCGTGAAGACGGTGGAGGAACAATATGCATCAACAATTTTTTTTCCAGAATCGGCCAAAATTGATATCATTCGAACCATTATCACACAAGGAACACGAATCCATCATCAAATCATATTAATTCATCACAATAAGTGCAAATCGAATCAAAACATTATTGGATTCAAAACTTCAATCAAGCATAACTCAGCCAATAATCCACCAAATCACATGAAACTTCCATCAGATTAATCCACATAAGAAGATCTACACTATCATTGCAAAAGATTGGAGAATTAAAAGCTTCGAAAAACCTACCTCTTGAAGAGCAGTTTCTGGAATCAGCAATTTCAAGGCCTGGCACGATTCAAATCCACTCCTCTATCACTGTTATGAAGCTTTGTGAAGAAATTGGAGCTTGGAGAGGCCTAGATCTTGCTCAAATAACAGTTTCCATCTTCACCTTCATGAGCTTGGTATGCTTGATTTTTGCTCGAATTCAATGATCCAATGCTTGATCTACACTAAATCAATATCAGAGAACAAGAATATGGAAGAAAATCACTAGCTTATGTGGAGAAAACTTGAATTTGGATTGGGAGAAAATTTTGGAGGGAAAAAAGTTTGAGATCTAGAAATGATGAATAATCCAAAATTCTGTTAAGATTTACTATCTATATGCTGGCCTAATCCATTTCCTAATTACAATTAAGCATGGTTAATGAGATTTTAGTGAGAAAAGAGGTGTTATGCAAAAATTGGTTTTTTCACCCCATACATGCAATCCCACGTGAACAGTAGCAAATGGCCATGCAATTTCACTTAAAATCATTTTATGAACATGTTGGAATGATCAAAAGGCTCATGTGATGCACCAATTTTGAATTCATGATTTTCCCTCCAAAAATCACATGTATGCACCAATGATCATATGAACAAATTTCATGCAATTCAATTTTGGTTTTGGAAATTATAGGTCATGAGAAGAAATTTGCAAAAAGAGGCACTCAATTTGGAGTTATGAGTCAAAAGTTATGGCCTTTTGAAGTTCCATGCACACTTGGCAATGATTTGATCATATCTCCTCAACCATTCATCAGATGCTCAGGATCTTGGACCTTTTGGAAATGGGAGAGAAAGATATTCAACTTTCATGTTGGACAAAATTTCATTTGAAGCTTCTTTAATGTTGAAAAGTCAAGTTGAATTTGGTCTAAAAACTTGTCATTTTTGGAAACTTGAAATTACAAGTCACTTTCCATTTTTGGAAACTTTTGATCTGGCTTCAAATCCTTCAAGATAAGTGTTTAACATGATGAATAACCTCTTTTGGACATGAATGAAGTGTCTCAACCCATTTCTCCACCTTCTAGCCCTCAGTTGACTTGCAGTTGACTTTTATGGGCCCCAGATGACCTGAAATTGCACTGTGAACTTTGAGCCTCTAGCACTTGGTCAAATTGCTTCAAAATGAACCTTGGCTCATATAAGCTCTCTAGAACAACCATAAGGCCTTTATCTCAATAAAAACCTTGCTCTTTTGCACTGAGGAATTATTCTGATACCAGTCTTGACTGATGAGATGCAGTGCACCATGCAATGTTAATGTAATGTTAGTGTAATGTCAATGACCTAAAAATGAAATGAATGCATAAATGGGGGGGTGCAAATTTGAGGTGCTACAGCTTCCCCTATTCAATCAACTGGGAACCTGAACGGGTGAGAGCAACGGCTATCAGACCTTCAAGGTAAACAGGGATTGAATACCAAGGAACCGTAGAATTTGCACTCTGCGGGGGATGATCAAAATAGTCGACTTGGTATACACTGATACCAAGGAACGCGAGGCCATTTACCGATGGCGGCTGGTGGAACAGTCGACTTGATATACACTGATATCAAGGAAAGCGAGGCCAATTACTGATGGCGGCTTGAACAGTCGACTTGATATACGCGGATATCAAGGAAAGCGAGGCCATTTACAGATGGCGGCTTGAACAGTCGACTTGATATACATTGATATCAAGGAAAGCGAGGCACATTTACCGATGGCGGCTTCGACTGGAGAGGCTTGATATACTCGGATATCAAGGAAAGCGAGGCACATTTACCAGATGGCGGCTTGAAAACAGTCGACTTGATATACACTGATATCAAGGAAAGCGAGGCACATTTACAAGATGGCGGCTTGAAAACAGTCAACTTGATATACACTGATATCAAGGAAAGCGAGACACATTTACCGATGGCGGCTTGAAAACATTCGACTTGATATACACTGATATTAAGGAAAGCGAGGCACATTTACCGATGGCGGCTTCGACTAGAGAGGCTTGATATACTCGGATATCAAGGAAAGCGAGGCACATTTACCAGATGGCGGCTTTCAACTGAAGAGGCTTGATATACGCGGATATCAAGGAAAGCGAGGCACATTTACCAGATGGCGGCTTTCAACTGGAGAGGGACAAGATGTTCACAACTGGAACCAGACAAGACGTTTACCGACGACTCTACTAGGGATTTGATATGTACCAAAAAAAAGGATACATGACCAGACATTGACCGATGACTGGGAAAAAAGATATACAACCAGACGTCAACGGACGAATGGGAAAAAACTCGACGTTTACCGACATCGAAGGATGATGTTTACCGATACCAAAGGAAGGACGACCAGACATTTACCGATGACTGGAAAAAAGATACACAACCAGACGTCAACGGACGAATGGGAAAAAACTCGACCAGACATCAACGGATGAATGGGAGAAAGAAGCCACGACCAGTCATCGAAAGATGATGAATGGGAAGAGAAACCACGACCAGACTCCAACGGACGAATAGGAAGGACTAAACCAGACATCAACGGATGAATGGGAGAAAGGCTGATGTTACGGACATCGAAAGATGATGTCTACTGACACCAAAAAAGGAAAGACCCACACGGGGATCAACATGACACCTACCGGCATCACCAGGATGACATCCACATCTCAGGACAAGGCCACACACTTGTCGGGGACTACGCTGGGAAGTCAAGCTTTCCTTTCACGGACCGGTGAGGAAATAAACCTCTCTGGGGATTATCAATCCTGAATGCTGTCTGTCAAGAGCAACTGTAGCAAATGTGCCATACAGATGTTGAACCATGATTCACCTCTGCTGGGGAACTGATCCAAGCTTGCAAGATGCTAAGGGAGGAAAACTCCTGTTGGGAAAGCAAGCGATCACTTTGCTGAGCACACCATCTCTGATTCGATCTCCCAACTCTGTGGGGAATAACACTGCTGGGGATACCCACTCAACTAAGGAGTCACTTGTTGGGAAAACACCAACCCTTCAACTATGCTGGGGAAACCCATTATGAAATCGACCCAATGTCGCGATGCTAAACTCCTCCGAGTGTCATCTTTACCTACCATTTGAACCCATTCTCGGATGTTCGCCACGACTTAGGGCTGGTCTATGCTTGCAATGCTGATGCATGAGTTTTTTTCAGCGCAATGCTCCATAATCATGGAAATACTACGCACTTAATGATGCAATATGCTATGCTTATCTAAATGATGAATGCATAAAAACATGTCCCCTCCGGGGACAACACTGGGGAGCTCGAGGAACTCTGCTGAGGAGCTGGATACCACTCCAATTTCCTCCCTGCTGGGGAATAGCACTGCTGCTGGGGAAAGTATAATCCTCACCGGGGACAACTTTCACTGAATCCAATCCACTTGGAGACTCCACTAGGGGAAACAACCAATGCTCACCTCCACTGGGAATAACTGCCAACCCACGCGCAGGATTAACTCTACTAGGGATAATTTTCACCGAACCTGATCCGCTTGGGGATTTCGCTGGGGAAAATCATCGACGCAAACCTCTGCTGGGGAGACTGCCAACCCACGGGCAGGATTAACTCTACTGGGGATAATTTTCACCGAACCTGATCCGCTTGGGGATTTCGCTTGGGAAAATCATCGACGCAAACCTCTGCTGGGGAGACTTACTAGGGGAAAACATTCACAACCCTGCTGGGGAAAGGCATTCACGACCCTGCTGGGGATTACAGTACTTCAGACCCGACTGCTGAGGAACAAACTACCCACAGGCACCACCGTTGGGGATATGGCAACCTTCAGGCTTGCTAGGGTAAGAACAACCTTCAGGCTTGCAGGGGTAAGAGCAACTTTTAGGCTCGCTGCTGAGGAAACATCGATCTCGAATCTGCTGGGGAGATAACACTCCCAAACCCACTGGGGGATACGGCCTATTTGACACGGAACGCCCATCAACTCGTCGAACATTGGCATTCACAGTCTAACGACAATGTCAGCTTTCCACTTTTGAAAGCTCCCAGACTCCTCCGATCTCTTCTGATTCATCACCTTGTATTCTCGACTTTTCTCTTCTTCGAGACAATCGGTCTCCTCAGATTCAGGGCCAACTTTCTAATCTTCAGACTTTGAAGAGTCTTCTTGATTACCCTTTAGGATCGTCGCAATTCTTTCGCCGTCTTTTCACCGTTCTTTTATCCCTTACCCCTGATTGGACTCTGCGGGGATCTCTTGTCAAAATGCTCCACATCACAAACTGCAAGTGAGTGAGAATATCTAACAGCACCTGCAAAAGGGATTGTTAGATGAAAACGTGCCCCAGGCGTGCCAAAATTTCAACACCTAGGTCACTCAGGCTTCCGAATAAGATTTCAAATTTTCAATCTTATAAGCATGCATCGGAAGGGACCTTTATGTCTCAAAATGCAAAGATTCTTTATCAAAACAAACGGATGTTTTTGCAATCGAAGCGGTAATGAAGACAAAAACAAAATTATTTGACTGAACATGCATTTATTGACTAAACAAAAGGTGGCTTAGAACCGAGCAACACACAGGAAGCAATCCCTGAAAAGAGGTGAGCGCGCATAGAAGGAAAAATCTATCCTAATGGCAATGTGAAACCGTGATCTCATCGAGTTCCAACTCGGTTACACCCCATATGTCCTCAAGACTTTCCGTGCTTTCTGCATTCTGAACAAGACGCTTCTGACTGATCTTTGTCGGGGATTATCCAGGATGTCCTAACCGAAGTATCAACGATCGTGCTGGACGCAGTTGTTCGTTTCATTCCCTCTTTTGCCTGGACCGCCCTTTCGGGTTTTCAGTCCACCGGGATACCCTTTTTTGCCCAAGCCACCCTTGCGGGTTTTCGACTTACCGGGTGTACATATTCTTTCATTCTTTATCCCTAACTTTTGCCCGAACCTTTTTTTTTTTTTGGTTCGCCGGGATGCCCTTTTTTGCCTGGACTATTTTTTCTTTTCGTCCAGCGGGTCTTTTTTACGAAGTATTTTTTAACCACGTCCGCATTCACAGGGGACGAAAAATCCTCACCCTCCATGGTCGTCCACTAGAAGACTCAGCCAGAGAAAACCTTCTTGACCACGAATGAACATTTATAACTGTGTATCCACTTGCCCCTACGATCTCTGAGGAGGAATGATCCTTTTCAACACCACATCTCCCACAGGATATACACGCGGTCGTACCTTTCTCTCACATGATACGCACGAGGCCGCACCTCTCGGTCAAAAGCACGTTTCGTTCACTAGGTACAACTTTCCACGACAAATAACTGCCATCCTCCTTTCCTCAATCAGGCTCAACTCTTCATACCGAGTCCTTACCCACTCAGCCTTTTCCAACTTTCATCCATCAGGACTCTCCCTGATGGGATCCGGACCTCAATAGGTAATACCACTTCTATCCCATGCACGAGCGAGAACGGCGTTGCCTCAGTAGACGCACGCACCGCAGATCGATACCCAAGACACAAGCTTCGTACTCAGCCACCGGTCAACGAAGGGAACGTGGGATCCCTTTGGCATAACCAAAGAAACACCAACTCATACCATTCACGTTAACAACCCCATCAGACAACAGAATCCATTCGGATTCAGGGTCAGGCCCCTCCTCCAGGATCGGTTCCTCACGATCTTTCGATTTGAGAACCTCGATGTCCTCATCAGGGAACTCAGACTTCCTTGATTGATAATCATCAATGGGCTGCTGGGCGAGGTAATCAGACAGTACACTCCCCTTGATCGCCTTCTGAGAGGTATACTGTATATCAACATCAGTCAAAATTATTCACCATTTCGCAACCCGTCCGGTCGATGTTGGCTTCTCACTTGTTTACTTGATCAGGTCCATCTTGGAAATCTACAAAGTGGTATGAACCAGCATATGCTGTCTTAGTCGGCGAGCAGCCTATGCCAAAGTACAACAAGTTTTCTCGAGTAGTGAATATATTGTTCCACAGTCGATAAACTTTTTGCTAAGGTAAATTGCATGATCTTTTCGGCCAGACTCGTCATGCTGCCCCAGTACACACCCTATAGACCCCTCGAGGGCTGTCAAGCACAGAATTAATGGTCATCCCTCCACAGGGGACATCATAATTGGAGGCTCCTGCAAATACTCTTTTATCTTTTCAAATGCCACTTGGCAATCATTATTCCACCTGACCGTTTGATTTTTTTTTTCACACGTGTCTGTTAGATGAGATGTGAACCGTGAAATGCAGTTCAATCTATCTAGGAAACCATGAACTTCTTTTTCTGTTCTCGGTTCATGCATTTCTTGTATTGCTTTGCTTTTTTTTTTTTACTTTTTTTTCTTTTCTTTTCTTCTCTTCTTTTTTTTAGCAGGATCTCGATTCCTCTTTCGCTCACAATAAGCCTCAGCAACTTACCGGACCGCACTCTGCAAGTGCACTGATTCAGATTCAACCTCAATCTGAATTGTCTCAACCGGCCCAACAACTTGGCCAGATCCATCAGATGCCCCTCTTCTGTTCGGGACTTTTCTATCATGTCATCAACATATCATTCAATTTCATGATGAATCATATCATGAAACAAAGTCACCATGGCTCTCTGATACGCGGCACTGGCGTTCTTGAGACCGAATAGCATCACCTTATAACAAGAAGGTGCCCCACGGTGTGATGAACATTGTTTTCTTCATATTATCTGGCGACATTTCAATTTGATTATAGCCAGAAAAGCCATCCATGAAGGAAAACACCGAGAACTGAGCCGTATTATCTACCAACACATCGATGTGATGGGAAGTCATCTTTCAGACTGGCTCTGTTCAATCTCGGTAGTCCACACGCATTCTCACCTTCTCATCCTTTGCTGGCACCGGCTTCTGCTTCACTGGAGGACAGTCTTCTCTTAATGGTAGCTTGTGTACCGCGATATCGGTATCCAACCCTGCCATACCCTAATACAACCAGGCGAAGATATCAACATGCTCTTTTAACAGTGCTACCATTCTGCTCTTGACATTTGCCTCTGAAGCGACCCCAACTTTCACTTCCTTTCTGACCTCGGCGGTGCCTGGATTAACAATCTTGAATCGCTCCTCGTGCAGTTGAATCACCTTCGCCTCTTGTTTCAACAACCTGGCTAATTCCAGCAGATCATAATCTTCTTCGCCTTCTTCTTCGGCATGATGGATCGGATTGTCGAAGTCATACAGAGGTGTAACCGAATTGTTATCAATGAGATCCGGAGAATTATTTTTGAAGTCGGAACGAGACAAATCAAAAAGGAGGAAAAATGAAAACAAACATTGCCATTTTTATTATTTTAAACTGCAAAAATAAGTGAAAAACAGGGAACACCGCTTTTACTACAAAACATCCATTTATTAATGATGCAAAATGTTGCAAAATGAAACACATGAGGTGGCCCTTACAATGGACCAATACGTTCCGGGCAAAACGTATGGCTTTCATGCGAACAGAATTGAAAAACTGAAACATTACTCTTCATGATGAGTGACAATGATGATCTTAGAGGCCTTCCAGTTCCCTGGTACGCACGATTTTATCCACGAGTCAAGCTCGCGTTCACTGTCAATCTCTTCACCCACTGTACAGGCGTGACCTGGATCCAGCATTCCAGCACTGACGAGTGTGAATGGTTGACGACGCCCTCTATTTTGTCTAGACGAATCTTGACCCGGCTGATAGCCAACCCCGAACATATCAGCTTTTACCACAATGTCTATGATCTTTCCCCAGCCTAGGGCTTCTCCGTTCTTCACGACTTCCATGGCCTGTTTGTAAGAAGAAATGGACAGCTTCTTCTCTTTCTCAGCACCCATGTCATTCTCCACCTTGACGGTTTCAACTGCCTGACATGCTGTTTCACGTATTACACCGTCCATTCCTACTTCCATCATTCCCTGAATTGTTTCCCTCATCATTGCACACCCATTTGTAGCGACAGCCGCACAACAATTATCACAACCAGGGAAAGCTCCACTTTTCATCAGATGCCTCTGGACTGCAGACATGGGCGTTATTAACTGATCCCCATTCGTTTCCTCCATTTTTCTCTTGTCCTTTGACATCACGTTCACCCCCACAGGACCATGCATCGGCACGGGGTTAGCATTAACATTCAGTGTCGGTGCCAAACTGATGGCCTTAGAGTCCACCATATCTTGGACGACATGCTTAAAAGCTCTACAACCCTCAATGTTATGTCCGGATGCCCCAGAATGGAACTCGCACCTGGCGTTCTCATCGTAGTTTGCAGGCCTCCGATGCAGTTCCACAGGAACCAATATCGTCGGTCGTACTAACCCAAGATCCCTCAACCTCTTGAACAGAAGGGTATAAGTCACGGGTGGCTTATCAAACTGACGATCCGTCGTCCCCTTCTTCACTTGGAACCCAGATTTCTGTGCTTTCTGTTGAGGTGGCGGTTGTTGCTGTTGTGCAGGTGGATTACCAACAGGAGTGGTTACAGTGGTAGCATAAGGGTGGTAACCATCCTTACCATGTTCCTTTCTGGTATGCACACCACTTGATTCAACATTCTTCTTGTGCTGACCATTGCCAGAGGGCTTCTTGACTCTAGACGATGGAGCATTCCCCTATATTTTCTCCGCTATCAGCCAGTTTTCAATCTTCTCCACCCTCTCAGCAATTGCTTTCTGCCCCACGGCGAGCCCTTGCACGACTTTGAACAACTCTCTCATCATCTCTTTCAATTCGAGAATGTCGGCGTTGGGTGGATCCATCAGTCTGAGTTTGTTGAGTCTGGCAGGATATCTGAACGGAAGAGCTATGCGCACCGGTTAGATACTGACACCTACAAAACAACAAACAGGTTAATATGACTCACACATGTAATGTCTATCCGTATGGAGAATATTATGTGCTTTGATTCTGGCTTCATCGAGACGAATAATATTTCAACAATAACATTCTGACATCAGGATGTCTCTCAATCAGAATCTCAATCAAAAATGGACCCTGAGTACGGATAGACATGGGTTAAATGCAGATGAATGCGAAATGGGAATGATGCAAATGCATGCAGGCAGGTCACTGTACCATAAATCCAACTTGGGGAGTTCCGAAATAAACGGAACCGGGGGATATATCACTATCATCACAGGAAATCCACTGAACGACTGACAACAAAGTCCTCTAAACCAGTACCTTCAAATTCAACCCGGGAATCCGACATAAACGGAACCCATTGATAGATATCACAGACAGAACTCCGGCGTGTCAGAAATAAATGCCCATAAGTCCAACTGAACCATAGTCACCATCAGTACCTGCAAATGATTCAATCCTGCCCCACTCACGGGTGTCATCTAGGCCAGGGTAAGGTCAAGAGAATCGCAGGATAAACAACCCTTTCAAGAATATCATCATATACACACCAGATGTATGCAACGATAATACCCCATCAGGATCTGGACTGCTCGTGATACCATGTTCCGCTAAGTGGCGCTATACCACCCGCTTCCCATGAATCACTCTATTCCTAGGTGTCCTAAAGTTCACTCATAGCCTGGGTATTGGGCCTTTTACCTCTGGTAACTCCCATCCAACAGAGAAACAGATACACAGCCAGCACAATGATAATATGATGCATGCAAACATATATGCAAATATACAATCACAACATAATAATCATAAATGCAATAAATAAAGCAGTAAAAGCAACCAACACTATCCTAAAGAGCGCTAGAATTGACTCGCTTAGGGAAGATGGACCAGCAAGAGGTCAACTTCTCTAACTTTCCCCAACAGAGTTGCTAGCTGTCGCATTACGTGAAAAACCGGCGGGAAAAGATACAGTGCCTCCACCGTGCGTTATTTATCCCAAAGGAGGGAAAGGAAACGCTCGAAGTAAACCTAGAAAGGAAATGGTCTTACGACCAGAGATTGATAGGATCGGGAGTCGATTATGCGAAGGGAAGGTATTAGCACCCCTACGCATCCATCGTACTCGACGGGATCCACGCTCAGAAAGAATAGACGAAAGGTTGCTAAACAAAACTGCTCAAAACTACACACACGCTGGAATCAAACACAAATGAAAGACGGAGGAGACGGGACTCGGCAAGATATCACATCCTGGGCCTACGTAGTTTGTCAGACACAAACATCAGAGTCGACGTAGTTTGGGGAAAGGGGAAACGTGCTCGCTAGGATGTCGCATCCTATGCATACGTATCTTCTCTAACCAGAGAAAGAATCAGAGCACTCGTAGCTCGGATAACGCATGCCAAACAGAACACAAACAAGAAACCGACTGCCAATCGTTGGACTTACGACAGACTCTAAACAAACAAACACAAACACGGGAAACCGACTGCCAGTCGCTGGACTTACGTTAGACTCCAAACAAACAAACACACGCAGGAAACCAACTGCTAATCGCTGGACTTACGTTAGACTCCGCACAAACAAACACCCACAAGAAACCGACTGCCAATCGCTGGACTTACGTCAGACTCCAAACAAAGAACAAACAAACGCAGGAAACCGACTGCCAGTCGCTGGACTTACGTCAGACTCCACACAAACAAGAGGTTTGAAAATGAAAAAGGGCGCCCGGAGAGATCAGCTCATCTCCTGCCTACGTACCTCATCTGGTATGAGGATCAGGGCGACGTAGTTCCTCTTAACAGGGAAGAAACTTCTATCCTAACCAGAGACTAGGGAGATAACAACTAGAAGGGAGACTACGACTCAAGCCTAGAAGTTGTCATGCATACGATCCCTATGTTGAGGTCTCTAAACAGCACCTAACTCGCACAGGGAGAAAGCTAGCCTAAACATCAATCAAGCAAACATAAGCATAGGATGTAGCACCTCAAATTTGCACCTCCTATTTGTACATTCATTTCATTTTTTAGGTCATTAACATTGCATAGTAGATTGCATTTCATCAGTCAAAACTGGTTAGGGGATTCATCTGTGCAAGTGAGCAAGGGTTTTTCCTTGAGATAAAGGCCACATGAGTATTCCAATGAGCTTATGTGAACCCAAGGTTCATTTTGAAGCAATTTGGCCAAGTGTTGAAGGCTCAAAGTCCACAGTGCAGTTTCAAGTCATCTGAGGCCCATAAAAGTCAACTACAAGTCAACTGAGGGCTAGGAAGTGGAGAAATGGTTTGAGACACTTCATTCATGTCCAAAACCGGTTTATTCAACATGTCAAACATCTACCTTGAAGATTTTGAAGCCAAATCAAAAGTTTCCAAAAATGGAAAGTGACCTGTAATTTCAAGTTTCCAAAAATGGCAAGTTTTTGGACCAACTTCAACTCAACTTTCCAACATCAAATAAGCTTCAAATGAAATTTTGTCCAACATGAAAGTTGAAGATCTTTCTCTCCCACTTCTAAAAATTCCAAGATCATGAGCATCTTATGAATGGTTAAAGAGTTATTATCAAATCATTGCCAAGTGTGCTTGAAACTTCAAATGGCCATATCTTTTGAACCAAGACTCCAATTTGAGTGCTCCTTTTTGCACATTTCTCCTCATGACACGAATTTTCCAAATACCTCTTTACATTGCATGAAATTTGAATATATGATCACTTGCTTATTCATGAAGTTTTTGAAAGAAATTTGCCAAAATCAAAATTGGTTGATCACATGCATGTAATTCCATTTCCAATGTGTGCATGGGCTGATTTTGAATGAACTTGGACCCTTGGTGTGTATTGTTCACGTGTGGTTTCCATGCATGAGGTGAAAATGCAAATTGGTGCATACACATTGTATTCTCTTAATCTCAATTAACCATGGCTTAAGTTTGATTTCAGATTAATTAGCAGGGCATATATAAGCTTAATCACAACTGTATTGAACACAACACACAATTTCAGATCTAGAATTGGAGTTTTGAAAAAAAAAACTCTCACAAAGAACTTCAAGATTCCTCACATAAGCCTCATTTCTCTTGGTGAATTCTTGATCCTGGGGAAGTTTTGAGTAAGATTGAACGTGCATTTTGTGGATTGCTGCTCAAAATCATGCATACCAAAGCTTGAAGGTGTTGATGGCAATTTCAAATTAAGCTGGATCTACACGTTTCTAAGCCTCAAATTCTTCATCAATCATCACTACAAGTAGTCAGAAGGAGATTTGGATCATTTGGAGCTTTGGATCGTGCAAAACCAGAATCTGCTCTTCAAGAGGTAGGACTTTTGACCTTCACAATTCTCAAATCCAGGAGTATGTTTGTGTAGATCTTTGTTTGCTGATGAATCTGGTGGAAAAATCACATGAAATGATGCATTATTGAGTGAATTATGTGTGATTGAAGTTTTCAAGTCAAAAATGTTTGTGATCGATTTGCACAATATATGATGTTTTAGCATGAATTGACCATGGATTGTTGATCTACATTGCATGAGGATTTGTTTGGTATATTCATTTCATGATTCTGGAAATTTCTGGAAAAATCTGGAAAAGCTTGTATGAAGTTCATGCATCTTCATCTTCATCTTCATGAAGAAGATGAAGATCTTCGTTAGCGACGGATTTGTCCAGGTTAGCGACGGATCTGGTCATTTCACACGCTGGCCTAGGGCTTGTATCCTATTAGTCCACACAGGCGCCTCGCTAGCAGATTGGTTGGCTCACATTAGTCTAACCAAGTCCACATAAGCATTGACCAGCCAACGCATTAATGAAACGGTGCGTTTCATTCGTTGGGGCGCCTCATTTCAAATTGCCACACAGTTCGATTCCCAGCGTGTGCAATATTTCAAATGTTCATCATTTTTATGCCTTTTCCCTCCATTTGCCATGCTTTGCTTATTTTTGATTTTCATTTTTATGCTAACTTAGAAAAATAATATCTAATTGAAAAATGCCTCAAATCACTCCCAATTTTTTGCAAAATGATCCTTGGTTTGTCTAGTTTTTTTTATGATGAGTTTTGAATTTGTGCATGGCTAGATTTCTGTTTGTGCTATACTCTTTGGACATAGGTGCATATGTGACCTAGCTTTGCTCATCTCATTGTGAAATGCTTGATTTTAATCCAAATTGCTTGAAATTTTGCATGAATGTTCTTGACATGTTGCTGGACCTTTGAGAATTGATTGTGCATTTTTCTCATGTACCATTTCTATTTTACACACATGTTTGTATGGTGTGACAATTTGTGTCACACCTTTGGTTGATCAATTTGTGTCACACCTTTGGTTGATCAACTTGTGCAATTTAATTTCCATATCAAATGACATTGGATGTTTCTGATTTTTTGTATGATGATCATATTGGATGTGTTGATTGCTCATGAAGTTTTCCATAATTGTTTGAATCATTTCTATTTTGATTTGGAATTTTCATTCATGATGATCATTTGGATGCCTTGAATTGGTCTTTGACTTCTCTTGCTCACCATATGACCTTGCTTATTGATTTTGGTTTGGTCCTTTTTAGGACTTGTTCTTACTTGATTAAATATGATTCATGTTGAGTTTGAGTTTCTGTTTTGGCTTTTTGATCCACTTTTGACCTTAGGCTTTGACCTAGTGGTTTGTTACTTACATTTGAGTTGTGATTTTCAGGTTCAAGTATGCATCTCCATGATTGACGTTGCCCCTTTATTTGAGCTTGATCATTTGTTATTGTTGGCTAACACTTGTGTGTTTTGTAGGTTGATGATAACTCACTTGAGTTTGGCTTATATGTTGCATATGGGATTTGTCTGTGTGTTTGATATTGACTGTTGACTGTTGGTCTGAATTCTGTACTGATTGGTTTAGTTGTTTCCACAGGTACCTAAGTTGCTTTAAGTTCATTTGAACTTTGCTTTGCTTGCTTGTGGTTGGCATACCACTGAGGTATAATCCCTGATCTTCATGTAGTCTGGAAGACCTGTCATGTTACTTTGGCAGGCACTTGTCTGAAGCCATCCTTAAGAGGCAATGTTTGTGGTTGTTTAATTTTGTGCCAAGCAGGTTAAGTCCTCTTAAGAGGCAATTGGCAGATAAAAGGGATGTGCAATCCATCCCCTGCTATTCAGTTGTGTCATTCACTTTGCTCACACCATGTGTTGATGCAATTTAAATAAAGAACCCAAGATCTTGTTGTGTCAGTCATGTGGAGAAGAGTTCCTTCATTCTGAACTCCCACACTTTCTATTTGATTCATGCTCTCCCAGGTCAGGGATAAGAGCTGTGAGGCATAACCCTCATCTCCATTTCATCTGCTTCACCCTAACCCTTAAAGTTAGGGTTAAGAGCTAAAAACACCCCATTCCAGTTGGCTTGTTTGTCGAGGTTGATGTGACCCCTTGACTAAAGCCTAGCCTTGTGTGAGCCAATTGTGTGCATATAGTGTGTGATACTTGTGTTTGTGTTTGCTTATGTGTTGTTTAGGCTAGCTTGCTTCCTGTGCAAGTTAGGATTAGAGACCTCAACATAGGGATCATATGCATGACATCTTCTAGGCTCGAGTCGTAGTCTCCCTAGTAGCTTGTTATCTCCCTTGTCTCTAGTTAGGTTAGAAGTTCTTTCCCTGTTTAGGGGAACTACGTCGCCCTGATCCTCATACCAGATGAGGTACGTAGGAAGGAGATGAGATGATCTCCCCGGGCGCCCTTTTTCTTTTTCAACCCTCTTGTGTGTGTTTGGAGTCTGACGTAAGTCCAGCGATTGGCAGTCGGTTTCCGGTGTGTGTTTGTTTGTTCGGAGTCTGACGTAAGTCCAGCGATTGGCAGTCGGTTTCCTGTTTGTGTTTTGTTTGGCGTGCATTAGCCGAGCTACGAGTGCTCTGATTCTTTCTCTGGTTAGAGAAGATACGTATGCATAGGATGCGACATCCTAGCGAGCACGTTTCCCCTATCCCCGAACTACGTCGACTCTGATGTCTGTGCCTGACAGACTACGTAGGCCCAGGATTCGATATCCTGCCGAGTCCGCTTCTTCCGTCTTTCATCTGTGTTTGATTCCAGCGTGTGTGCAATGTTTGAGCAGTATCTTTAGCAACCTTTCTTCTATTCTTTCTGAGCGTGGATCCCGTCGAGTACGACGAATGCGTAGGGTGCTAATACCTTCCCTTCGCATAACCGACTCCCGATCCCATCAATCTCTGGTCGCGAGACCATGTCCTTTCTAGGTTTACTTCGAGCGTTTCCTTTCCCTTTTTTGGGATAAATAACGCACTGTGGCGGCTTTGTTGTTTCTTTTTCCCACCGGTTTTTCGCGTAATGCGACAGCTGGCGACTCTGCTAGGGACTACCCCGAGAAGTTGACCTCTTGCTGGTCCATCTTCCCTAAGCGAGTCAGTCCTAGCGCTCTGTAGGATAGGTGTTGGTTGCTTTTACTGTTTCATTTATTGCATTGATTTGTTTATGTTTGCATTTATGTTTGCATTTATGTTTGCATTTATGTTTGCATGCATCATGCTTTCATTGTGTTGGCTGTGTGTCTGTCTCTCTGTGGGGTGGGAGTTACAAGAGGTAACAGGCCTAATACCCAGACTATGAGTGAACTCTAGGACACATAGGAATAAAGTGATTCATGGGAAGTGGGTGGTATTGCGCCACTTAGCGGAACATGGCATCACGAGCAGTTCAGATCCTGATGGGGTATTATCGGTGCATACATTTGGTGTGTACATGATGATATTCTATGAAAGGGTTGTTTATCCTGCGTTTCTCTTGACCTTACCCTGGCCTAGATGACACCCGTGAGTGGGGAGGGAATGAATCATTACAGGTACAGTTGGTGACTTGATCTGTTGGTGACCGTATTCTGTTGGTGACTTGGTTCTTGTTATATGGGTCTCAGATGACTTCGGATTCCAGATGACTCTGATTTGTGGTTCCGATGTCGAAGTTCTGATCCTGTGCTCCGTGATACACAGCCAGCCAGTCATCATTGCATCATTTGCATCATAGCATGTTTATTTTCAAAAAATAATGCAAAAAAAAAATAATAATAAATGAAAAAAGAAAAGAGAAAAGAAAAAAAGCTAATCTCCTCATGCATATCATTTCTCAGGTTCATTCAGGAGTTTGATTCACTGTGAGAAATGGCAACCATTCCAGAGTTGAAGAGGAAGACTTGCTCCTACAGTTTTCACCGTGAGTCGTTGACACCTTTGGTAGAGTTGAGCAATCTTGTGACCGGCTGTAATCAGAAGGCGTTTGATGATCAGTATAGGGATATTTTGACACTGTTGAAGATGGTGGTAGATCCAGTACCGTTGCAGACTCTCCTATAGTTCTATGACCCAGAGCTTCGTTGCTTCACTTTCCAGGATTATCAGTTAGCGCCCACTCTTGAAGAATATTCTATCCTGATGAATGTCCCGATCAGATATCAAGTTCCCTTCTTAGATGTTCCAAAGGAGGTTGATTTCAGGGTTGTTGCTAAAGCTCTCCATCTGGGTATCAAAGAAGTGAGTGACAATTGGAAGTCAAGTGGAGATGTTGTGGGTTTGCCTTTGAAGTTCTTGGTGAGGATGGCTAAGGAAGAAGCGAAGAAGGGAAATTGGGAAGCTTTCAATGCTCAGATGGCTATCATGATCTATGGAATTGTGTTGTTCCCGAGTATGCCCAATTTTATGGATCTTGCTGCTATCACTGTTTTCATCGGAGGAAACCCAGTTCCCACCTTGTTAGCTGACACTTATTATGCTATACACAGCAGGCATGGTAAGGGTAGAGCTATCAGATGTTGTCTCCCGTTGTTACTCAGATAGTTCTTGTCCTTTCTGCCAACCAGTGGACCTTTTGTGGATGCTCAGAACACTCATAAGTGGACTCAGAGGATCATGTCTCTCATATCCTATGATATCAGGTGGCAAGCTTACAGGTTGAATGTGCGTAATGTCATCATGAGTTGTGGAGAGTTTCGTAATGTGCCACTCATAGGGACTAAGTGTTGCATCAATTACAACCCGGTTCTTTCTCTTCGTCAGTTGGGATTTGTCATGAATGGAAGACCGCTAGATGCTGAGATAGATGAGAGTGTGTATTTTGAGAAGCGGAGTGACCCGGCTAGATTGGAACAGGTGGGAAGAGCTTGGAAGACTATTGGTGTCAAAGATGGAGCTGTGTTAGGGAAGAAGTTTGCCATTGTTATGCCTGCTTACCTTGATTGGGTCAAGGAGAGAGTTGAGACTTTGTTGTTACCCTATGATAGGATGGAATCGTTGCAAGAGCAACCACCTTTGATCCTTTTTGAGAATGTGCCTGCTGAGCATTACAAGCAAGCCTTAATGGAGAATCGTCGGTTGAAAGAGAAGGAACAAGATACCCAGATGGAGCTTTACAAAGCCAAAGCTGACAAGTTGAACTTGGCTCATCAACTCAAAGGCATGCAAAGGGAGGATGCTAGCAGATTGAAGAGTAAGAAGAGGTCCTATGAGGAGATAGAGACATTGTTGAATGAAGAACACCATGAGTGCTTGAGGTTGCAGAAAGCTGAAGCTAATTACCAGAAGAAGATACGAGACTTGGAAAAGCAGCTTAGGGACAAAGACATTCAATTGAAGAAGGAGGTAGACCTGAGACATGCATCAGAGAGCCAGCTTGGAGGAGAAGTTGTGGATCTTAGAAGACAACTGAAGGAGAAGCTCACTCCCCTGCCTGAGTGTTCAGAATGTGACCTGTTGATAGACCAGTGCCAGTATCTGAAGACTCTCATTCCTGGAGGACATCTTTCTTAGTTTTTCTTTGCTGTTTATGTTGAGAATCACCTCCAGGATTGTTAGATGGGATTCATTGTTGTACTCTGATCATTTGGATCTTTGCTTGAATAATGTTGTATGATCCTTGTTGCTCATGTCTATAGATGAGATTGTTGATGTTTCACCTTGTGCTCATTATCCTGTGTAGGTTGCTTCTTTGTTGTTCATTGTTGCAGGTTGCCATTTCTTGAAAGATGAATTAGGCTCTTGAATGCCTGAGAAATGAACATATCATGTGCATCATACGCATCATAAGCATCATACACATATCATCTTGCAATACAGGTGTTCTTGAACGAGACTTCTCACTCTGGTTCCTGTTTTAGGCAGGATTGCTGATCAACGTCCGCACCGCTATGCTACCAGACTGAATCAACAGAGGAGTATGGATCAAGTTCAAGCTGAGTTGGCTGAGATGAGGGCTAACATGGCCCAATTCATGACCATGATGCAAGGGGTCGTTCAAGGGAAAGAGGAGTTGCGTGCCTTAGCCCAGAGACAGGAAGCTGTGGTTCCACCTGCCAGCCGTGCTTCACCAGTGGGTGTCCCTGTGAGTGATAACGTTGCTGCTGCCACCGTCCCTGTCAATGATTATGTTGTGGGTGATGAGTTGAGGGGTATCAGAATCAATGGACAGCCTCTTGTTGCAGAGACTCTTAATGTCATAGCGACCCGTGCTCTAGTACGCCATCCTGCTCCGCTGGTTGACAGGCAGGAGGATATGTTCACCCTGCTCAATGATGAAGACGATGTGGGGAGAATTGAAGAGAGGGATAGGAAATTTGATACCCTTGCTGAGAAGATCAGAGCCATGGAGTGTCAGAACTCTTTGGGGTTCGATGTTACGAATATGGGTTTGGTGGATGGATTGAGAATTCCTTATAAGTTCAAGGCGCCATCTTTTGACAAATATAATGGCACTTCTTGTCCTCGCACCCATGTGCAGGCCTACTACAGAAAAATCTCCGCATATACTAACGACGAGAAGATGTGGATATAATTCTTCCAGGACAGCTTGTATGGAGCGTCCTTGGACTGGTACATGGACATGAAGAGGGAGTCTGTTAGAAGCTGAAGGGATCTGGGTGAAGCCTTCTTGAGGCAGTATAAGCATAATATGGATATGGCTCTGAGCCGAACTCAGTTACAGAGCTTGTGTCAGAAATCAGGGGAAAGCTTCAAGGAGTACGCCCAGAGATGGCGAGAATTAGCTGCAAGAGTGCAACCTCCTATGCTGGAGAGGGAGTTGACCGATATGTTCATTGGGACTTTGCAAGGAGTGTTTATGGACCGGATGGGGAATTACCCGTTCAGTAGCTTCTCTAATGTGGTTATTTATGGAGAGAGAACTGAGAGCCTCATTAAAGCAGGAAAGATTTAGGATGCTGGTTCTTCGTCTTCAAAGAAGCCATTTTCTAGGGCACCCAGAAGAAGGGAGGGTGAGACTAATGTCGTACACAGTCGTAGAAATGTGAACAGAGGACATTATCGCCAGATTGCTGCTGTAACTATCCCAGCACCCCAACATCAACCTCAACAACAACAAAGAGCACCACAACAACAACAACAACAGCAACGTCCCTTTCAGCCGAGACAGAGAATGTCGGATCGGCATTTCGACCCGTTACCTATGACATATGCTGAGTTGCTGCCCGAATTGCTCAGATTGGGGTTTGTTGAATTGCGTACAATGGCTCCGTTGACGAAGATACCTGCTGGGTATGATGCCAACGTTCGTTGTGACTTCCATTCCGGTGCACCGGGGCACCATATTGAGAATTGTCGGGCTTTCCATCATAAGGTCCAGGATCTGATTGATGCTAAGACAATCAACTTTGCTCCTCCTCCAAATATGGTGAAGAATCCTATGCCTCAGCATGGTGGGCCTAGGGTGAACAGTGTGGAAGATGGGGAAAGTACGAACTTGATGAATCATGGCGACGTCTTTGCAGCCAGTAGTGAAGACGGGGACAGTGATTATGATGTGGACAACTGGGTGCCCCCGTGTGCTCCAGGGGAGTCGATCAACAATTGGACGGCCGAGGAAATGGTCCAAGTTACTCTTCAAATAGAGTAATTTTCTTTTGTTTTTCATTTTTCACAAAACCCTACGTTCTGCCCAAGGCGTAGTGGTTCATTGTAGGGCCTCAGCATGTTTTTCAATGATATCATTAATAAAGGATGTTTTGCAAACAATTTTGTGCTCACTGTCTTTCTGTTTTTGTTTTTCATTTTTTTACAAAACAATAAAAATGGCAATGTTTTTGTTTTTGTGACTTTTTTTTTAACTCTTTTCTAAAATAAAGCATTAAACATGCAGAATCGATCTTACGGACTCCACTATAAACAGTTCTGTTATGGCTCAGTATGATTTCAATAATCCCATCTACCAAGCTGAAGAGGAGAGTGAGGAAGATTGTGAACTCCCCAAAGAACTTGTCAGATTATTGAAGCAGGAGGAAAGGATCATCCAACCTCATCAGGAGGAGTTGGAGATTATTAACCTTGGTACTGAGGACGCCAGAAGAGAGATCAAGATCGGGGCTGCTTTGAAGGAAGATGTCAAGAGAGGGCTGATTGATATGCTGAGAGAATATGTGGAGATATTCGCCTGGTCGTATCAAGATATGCCTGGGTTGGATACAGATATTGTGGTGCACAGGCTACCTCTCAGAGAAGATTGCTCTTCGGAGAAGGAGAAGCTGCGCAGAACTAGTCCTGATATGGCTGTCAAGATCAAAGAAGAGGTTCAGAAGCAGTTGGATGCGGGTTTTCTGGCAGTGACCAATTATCCCCCGTGGGTGGCCAACATCGTTCCCGTGCCGAAGAAGGATGGCAAAGTCAGGATGTGTGTTGATTACCGGGATTTAAACAGAGCCAGTCTGAAGGACGACTTCCCATTACCTCACATTGATGTATTGGTTGATAATACTGCTCAATCCTCGGTTTTCTCTTTCATGGATGGATTCTCTGGTTATAATCAGATTAAGATGGCGCCAGAAGACATGGAAAAGACGACATTCATTACACCTTGGGGCATGTTCTGCTATAAGGTGATGCCATTTGGGCTGAAGAATGCCGGTGCTACCTATCAGAGGGCTATGACGACTCTCTTTCATGACATGATGCACAAAGAGATTGAATTGTACGTGGATGATATGATTGCGAAGTCGCAGACAGAAGAGGAGCACCTGGTAAATCTGCAGAAGTTGTTTGAAAGGTTGAGAAAATTCAAACTGAGGCTAAATCCAAACAAGTGTACATTTGAGGTGAGATCTGGAAAGTTGTTGGGTTTCATTGTCAGTGAGAAAGGGATTGAGGTTGATCCAGCAAAAGTAAAAGCTATACAAGAAATGCCTAAACCAAAAACTGAGAAGCAAGTTCGTGGGTTTTTAGGGAGATTGAACTACATTGCACGATTTGTATCTCACCTAACTGCCATGTGTGAACCGATATTCAAATTGCTAAGGAAAAATCAAGCAATCAGGTGGAATGATGACTGTCAAAAAGCTTTTGATAAGATAAAAGAGTATTTGCAGAAACCTCCAATCCTTATACCTCCAGTTCCTGGGAGGCCTCTGATAATGTACCTTTCAGTGACTGAGAACTCGATGGGGTGTGTATTGGGACAGCATGACGAGTCTGGTCGAAAAGAGCATGCCACATACTACCTTAGCCAAAAGTTTACCGACTGTGAAATAAGATATTCGCAGCTCGAGAAAACTTGTTGTGCTTTGGCCTGGGCTGCTCGCCGACTGAGACAGTATATGTTGAACCATACTACCTTGTTGATTTCTAAGATGGATCCAGTGAAATACATCTTTGAGAAGCCGGCTCTCACTGGACGTGTGGCTCGTTGGCAGATGATTTTAACTGAGTATGATATCCAGTACACGTCGCAGAAGGCCATCAAAGGTAGTATTTTGTCAGACTACCTTGCCGAGCAACCGATCGATGATTATCAGCCGATGATGTTTGAATTCCCTGATGAAGACATCACGTATCTGAAGATGAAAGATTGTGAAGAGCCTCTTGTCGAGGAAGGATCGGATCCTGATGACAAGTGGACATTGATGTTTGATGGGGCTGTGAATGTGAATGGCAACAGTGTTGGGGTTGTGCTTATTAATCCTAAAGGTGCCCATATACCTTTTTCTGCCAGACTGACTTTTGACGTAACCAACAATGAGGCTGAGTATGAAGCTTGTATCATGGGGATTGAAGAAGCCATCGATCTAAGGATCAAAACACTAGACATATATGGAGATTCCGCTCTAGTGATTAACCAGGTAAATGGAGATTGGAATACCCATCAGCCGCATTTGATTCCTTACAGAGATTACACCAGAAGGATACTGACTTTCTTCAAGAAGGTGAAGTTGTATCATGTCCCCCGAGATGAAAATCAGATGGGTGGTTCCTTGGCTACTTTGTCTTCTATGATCAAATTCCATTGGTGGAATCATGTGCCACATGTTGCTGTGAATCGACTCGAGAGGCCTGCGTATGTGTTTGCAGCCGAGTCTGTTGTTGATAAGAAGCCGTGGTACTATGATATCAAGAATTTCCTCAAGAGACAGGAGTATCCTGAAGGAGCGTCAAATAATGACAAGAAAACCCTGAGAAGGCTAGCTGGAAGCTTTTATTTGAATCAGGATGATGTGCTGTACAAGAGGAACTTTGACATGGTTCTGCTCAGATGCGTGGATAGACACGAAGCAAACATGTTGATGCTGGAAGTGCATGAAGGATCTTTTGGTACCCATGCTGGTGGTCATGCAATGTCCAAGAAATTGTTGAGAGCCAGTTATTACTGGATGACTATGGAATCCGATTGTTTCAAATATGCTCGGAAGTGCCATAAATATCAGATCTATGCTGATGAAGTGCATGTACCACCAAGCCCTCTGAATGTCATGAATTCGCCTTGGCCGTTTGCAATGTGGGGCATTGATATGATTGGGAAGATTGAGCCTACTGCTTCCAATGGATATCGCTTCATCCTGGTTGCGATTGATTAATTCACCAAGTGGGTGGAAGCAGTTTCCTATGCTAATGTTACCAAGCAAGTGGTTACCCGATTCATTAAGAAAGAAATCAGCTGTCGTTATGGGGTTCCTGAGAGAATCATTACTGATAATGGTTCGAATCTCAATAACAAGATGATGAAAGAGCTCTGCAGAGATTTCAAGATTGAACATCACAATTCTTCTCCTTACAGACCGAAGATGAATGGTGCTGTAGAGGCGGCAAACAAGAATACTAAGAAGATTGTGCAGAAGATGATCGTGACGTACAAGGATTGGCATGAGATGCTGCCTTTCGCTTTGCATGGGTATCGTACTTCAGTACGTACGTCGACCGGGGCAACCTCTTACTCCCTTGTGTATGGTATGGAAGTTGTCCTACCTGTTGAAGTGGAGATTCCTTCTCTGAGAGTCCTGTTGGATGTCAAGCTTGACGAAGCTGAGTGGATTCGGACGAGGTTTAACGAATTGAGCCTTATTGAAGAGAGGTGGTTAGCAGCTGTGTGCCATGGGCAGTTGTATCAGAGAAGGATGAAGAAGGCCTTTGATTAGAAAGTGCATCCTCGAAACTATCAGGCAGGTGATTTAGTTTTGAAAAGGATCCTTCCTCCCAGTACAGATAACAGGGGCAAGTGGACTCCAAATTATGAAGGTCCATATGTTGTTAAAAAGGTATTCTCTGGTGGAGCCTTGATGCTTACAACTATGGATGGTGAAGATTTTCCGTCCCCTATTAACTCAGATGTAGTCAAAAAATACTTCGCATAAATTGACCCGCTGGACGAAAAGAATAAAAAAGTCCAGGCAAAAAAGGGAATCCCGGCGAACCAAGAAAAAAAGAAAGAAAAGGTTCGGGCAAAAGTTAGGGATAAAAAATAAAAAGAATATGTACACCCGGTAAGTCGAAAACCTGCAAGGGCGGTTTAGGCAAAAATGGGTATCCCGGTGGATTGAAAACCTGAAAGGGCGATCCAGGCAAAAGAGGGATTAAAGCGAAGACTACAGTCTGAGTTATCTGTACTTCATCACACTTCAGTGTCTACCATCTCGAAGGATAGGATCGGTCCAATCATTCTTCTCAGAAAGCAAGGAATTTGGGGGGAAATTGAGGATCTGTGAGTCATAACAGAATTGGAAAATAGTGGATGCCGTGTTCACATTGCCATTAGGATAGATTTTTCCTTTTGTGCGCAATTACCTCTTCCTAGGAATTGCTTCCTGATGTATTCGCCTTTTCAGGCCCATTTTCAATCAATAAAAGTCGTTATTCAGATAAATTGTTCTCTTGCTTTTTATTTTACTGTTTTGTTTGCAAAAACGTCCGAATTTTTGATAAACATTGCATCTAAAAACATGAAGGCTAGACAATAATGTGCAGAAATAAAAAACATTTGAAAATCATTTTGAATGTTGGGTACACTTGAGTGTATCTTGTCTATACAATCCCCTGGGGCATGTATGTCTTGATGTTTTGCAGGTCATTATCTTTGATTCATGGCTGAAGCAGATAAGCCACGGTTTGTTCAGAGACGTTTCAGCACTGTCCAGTAGTGTGAAGTTGGGTTGTCTAAAGCATTCAGGACTTGTCTCCCCATCATAGTCAAGATCAGGGATTCCTCAACAGGGTTAAGGATGTTTCCCCAGCAGGCTTGAAGGTGGCTATTTCCCCAAGCAAGTCTGAAAGCTATTAGAATTATTCTTCCCCAGCAGTCGGGTAGCAGGTTCGAAGGCCACCCTGTCCCCAGCTAGTCTGAAGGCTGTTGGTCCCCACTGAGCCGGAAGGTTGTCGTATCCCCAGCAGAGGTGTCAGTGAGTAGTTTGTTCCTCAAACAGTCGGGTCTGAAGTACAGTAATCCCCAGCAGGGTTGTGAATATTTTCCCTAGCAGGGCTGTGAATATTTTCCCCAGCAATTTTGAAGTGGGTAGTTCCCCCAGCGGAGGTTTGTGTTGATGGTTTTCCCCAGCGAAGTCCCCAAGCGGATCATGTTCGGTGAAGATTATCCCCGGTAGAGTTTATCTTCCTCATGGGTTGGCGGTTATCCCTAGTAGAGACGAGCATTGGTTGTTTCCCCTAGTGGAGTCCCCCAGTGGATTGGATTCAGTGAAAGTTGTCCCCGGTGGGATTTATCCTTTCTCCAGCGGCAATGCTAGTCCCTAGCACAGTTGAGAGGTTTATTTCCTTTGCCGTCCCAAGAGTATCAGATCAGCAAAGCACCCCCAGCAGTGCGTCTCCCCAAAGAGTTGGAGAATCTAATCAGATTTGTGTGCTCAGCGGAGCGACCAGTGCTCCCCAGCGGGAGTTTTCTTCATTTGCATTTTGCATGTAGTAATCATTGCATCCTCAAATCGCGTAGCATTTCCATTCAATATGGAGCATTACGCCATAGAAATTCAAATATATGCATACATGTGTCAAACCTGACTAGACCATATCCCCAGCAGAGGCAGACCATTGTTTAACGTCTGTACGGCACATTTGCTACAGTTGCTCTTGACAGACAGCATTCAGGATTGATAATTCCCCCGAGAGATTTATTTCCTCACCCGTCAGTAAAAGGAAAGCTTGACTCCCCGGAGCAGTCCCCGACAAGTGATTGGCCTTGTCTCAACATATGTAGATGTCATTCTTGTGATACCAGTAGGTGTCGTGTTGATCCCTGTGTGGGTCCTTTTGGTGTCTGTGGACATCATCTTTCGATGTTCGTAACATCCTCCTTTCGTTCTCCTATTCATCCGTTGACGTCTGGTTGAGTCTTCCCAGTTCATCCGTTGATGTCTGGTCACCTCTCCGTTGGGGTCGGTAAACGTCGAGTTTTTCCCATTCGTCCGTTGACGTCTGGTTTCAGTCCCTCCCTAGTCATCCGTTGATGTCTGGTCACCTCTCCGTTGGTGTCGGTAAACGTCGAGTTTTTCCCATTCGCCCGTTGACGTCTGGTTTGAGTCCCTTCCTAGTCATCCGTTGATGTCTGGTCACCTCTCCGTTGGTGTCGGTAAACATCGAGTTTTTCCCATTCATCCGTTGATGTTTGGTTGAGTCTTTCCATTCATCCGTTGATGTCTGGTCACCTCTCCGTTGGTGTCGGTAAACGTCGACTTTTTCCCATTCGTCCATTGACGTCTGGTTGTATCCTTTTCCATTCATCCGTTGATGTCTGGTCACCTCTCTGTTGGTGTCGGTAAACGTTGAGTTTTTCCCATTCGTCCGTTGACGTCTGGTTGTATCCTTTTCCAGTTCATCCGTTGATGTCTGGTCACCTCTCCGTTGGTGTCGGTAAACGTCGAGCTTCTCCCGGTCGTCCGTTGATGTCTGGTTGAGTCTTTCCATTCATCCGTTGATGTCTGGTCACCTCTCCGTTGGTGTCGGTAAACGTCGAGTTTCTCCCATTCGTCCGTTGACGTCTGGTTGTATCTCTTTCCATTCATCCGTTGATGTCTGGTCACCTCTGCGTTGGTGTCGGTAAACGTCGACTTTTTCCCATTTGTCCATTGACGTCTGGTTGTATCCTTTTCCATTCATCCGTTGATGTCTGGTCACCTCTCTGTTGGTGTCGGTAAACGTTGAGTTTTTCCCATTCGTCCGTTGACGTCTGGTTGTATCCTTTTCCAGTTCATCCGTTGATGTCTGGTCACCTCTCCGTTGGTGTCGGTAAACGTCGAGCTTCTCCCGGTCGTCCTGGTTGAGTCTTTCCATTCATCCGTTGATGTCTGGTCACCTCTCCGTTGGTGTCGGTAAATGTCGAGTTTCTCCCATTCGTCCGTTGACGTCTGGTTGTATCTCTTTCCATTCATCTGTTGATGTCTGGTCACCTTTCCGTTGGTGTCGGTAAACGTTGAGTTTTTCCCATTCGTCCGTTGACGTCTGGTTGTATCTCTTTCTCCCATTCATCCTTTGATGTCTGGTCGAGTCTTTCCTAGTTGTCCGTTGGCGCCTAGTCGTGATTTCTCTTCCCATTCATCATCTTTCGATGTCTGGTCGTAGTTCCTTTTTTTGATAAAAATCAAAATTCCAAGTAGAGTCGTTGGTAAACGTCTTGTCTGGTCCCGTGATAAATATCAGATCCCAGTGGAAGTTGCCATTGGTGAACCTTCTTTTCTTGGATCCCCGTATAGTGCAAATTTCTACGGTTCTGTGGTATTCAATCCCTGTGTACCTTGAAAGTCTGACAGTCGTTGCTCTCATCCATTCAGATTCCCAGTTGATTGAATAGGGGCAGCTGTAGCACCTCAAATTTGCACCTCCCATTTGTACATTCATTTCATTTTTTAGGTCATTAACATTGCATAGTACATTGCATTTCATCAGTCAAAACTGGTTAGGAGGATTCATCTGTGCAAGTGAGCAAGGGTTTTTCCTTGAGATAAAGGCCACATGATTATTCCAATGAGCTTATGTGAACCCAAGGTTCATTTTGAAGCAATTTGGCCAAGTGTTGAAGGCTCAAAGTCCACATTGCAGTTTCAAGTCATCTAAGGCCCATAAAAGTCAATTGCAAGTCAACTGAGGGCTAGGAAGTGGAGAAATGGTTTGAGACACTTCATTCATGTCCAAAAGAGGTTTATTCAACATGTCAAACATCTACCTTGAAAATTTTGAAGCTAGATCAAAAGTTTCCAAAAATGGAAAGTGACCTGTAATTTCAAGTTTCCAATAATGGCAAGTTTTTGGACCAACTTCAACTCAACTTTCCAACGAAAAAAGAAGCTTCAAATGAAATTTTGTCAAACATGAAAGTTGAATATATTTCTCTCCCATTTCCAAAAAGTCTAAGATCTTGAGCATCTGATGAATGGTTAAAGAGTTATGATCAAATCATTGCCAAGTGTGCTTGAAACTTCAAATGGCCATATCTTTTGAACCAAGACTCCAATTTGAGTGCTCCTTTTTGCACATTTCTCCTCATGACATGAATTTTCCAAATACCTCTTTACATTGCATGAAATTTGAATATATGATCACTTGCTTATTCATGAAGATTTTGAAGGAAATTTGCCAAAATCAAAATTGGTTGATCACATGCATGTAATTCCATTTCCAATGTGTGCATGGGCTGATTTTGAGTGAATTTGGACCCTTGGTGTGTACTGTTCACGCGTGGTTTCCATGCATGAGGTGAAAATGCAAATTGGTGCATACACCTTGTATTCTCTTAATCTCAATTAACCATGGCTTAAGTTTGATTTCAGATTAATTAGCAGGGCATATATAAGCTTAATCAGAATTGTATTGAACACAACACACAGTTTCAGATCTAGAATTGGAGTTTTGATCAAAAATTTCTCTCACAAAGAACTTCAAGATTCCTCAGATAAGCCTCATTTCTCTTGGTGAATTCTTGATCCTGGGGAAGTTTTGAGTAAGATTGAACGTGCATTTTGTGGATTGCTGCTCAAAATCGTGCATACCAAAGCTTGAAGGTGTTGATGGCAATTTCAAATTAAGCTGGATCTACACGTTTCTAAGCCTCAAATTCTTCATCAATCATCACTACAAGTATTCAGAAGGAGATTTAGATCATTTGGAGCTTTAGATCATGCAAAACCAGAATCTGCTCTTCAAGAGGTAGGATTTTTGACCTTCACAATTCTCAAATCCAGGAGTATGTTTGTGTAGATCTTTGTTTGCTGATGAATCTGGGGGGAAAATCACATGAAATGATGCATTATTGAGTGAATAATGTGTGATTGAAGTTTTCATGTCAAAAATGTTTGTGATCGATTTGCACAATATATGATGTTTTAGCATGAATTGACCATGGATTGTTGATCTACATTGCATGAGGATTCGTTTGGTATATTCATTTCATGATTCTGGAAATTTCTGGAAAAATCTGGAAAAGCTTGTATGAAGTTCATGCATCTTCATCTTCATCTTCATGAAGAAGATGAAGATCTTCGTTAGCGACGGATTTGTCCAGGTTAGCGACGGATCTGGTCATTCGACACGTTGGCCTAGGGCTTGTATCCTACTGGTCCACACAGGCGCCTCGCTAGCAGATTGGTTGGCTCACATTAGTCTGACCAAGTCCACATTAGCATTGACCAGCCAACGCATTAATGAAACGGTGTGTTTCATTCGTTGGCGCGCCTCATTTCAAATTGCCACACGGTTCGATTCCCAGCGTGTGCAATATTTCAAATGTTCATCATTTTTATGCCTTTTCCCTCCATTTGCCATGCTTTGCTTGTTTTTGATTTTCATTTTTATGCTAACTTAGAAAAATCATATCTAATTGAAAAATGCCTCAAATCACTCCCAATTTTTTGCAAAATGATCCTTGGTTTGTCTAGGCTTTTATGATGATGAATTTTGAAGTTGTGCATGGCTGGATTTCCGTTTGTGCTATACTCTTTGGACATAGGTGCATATGTGACCTTGCTTTGCTCATCTTATTGTGAACTGCTAGATTTTAATCCAAATTGCTTAAAATTTTGCATGAATGTTCTTGACATTTTGCTGGACCTTTGAGAATTGATTGTGCATTCTTCTCATGTACCATTTCTGTTTTACGCACATGTTTGTATGGTGTGACAATTTGTGTCACACCTTTGGTTGATCAACTTGTGCAATTTAATTTCCATATCAAATGACCTTGGATGTTTCTGATTTTTTGTATGATGATCAAATTGAATGTGTTGATTGCTCATGAATTTTTCCATAATTTTTTGAATCATTTCTGTTTTGATTTGGAATTTTCATTCATGATGATCATTTGGATGCCTTGAATTGGTCTTTGACTTCTCTTGCTCACCACATGACCTTGCTTATTGATTTTGGTTTGGTCCTTTTTAAGACTTGTTCTTACTTGATTAAATATGATTCATGTTGAGTTTGAGTTTCTGTTTTGGCTTTTTGATCCACTTTTGACCCTAGGCTTTGACCTAGTGGTTTGTTACTTACATTTGAGTTGTGATTTTCAGGTTCAAGTATGCATCTCCTTGATTGATGTTGCCCCTTTATTTGAGCTTGATCATTTGTTATTGTTGGCTAACACTTGTGTGTTTTGTAGGTTGATAATAACTCACTTGAGTTTGGCTTATATGTTGCATATGGGATTTGTCTGTCTGTTTGATATTGACTATTGACTGTTGGTCTGAATTCTGTACTGATTGGTTTAGTTGTTTCCACAGGTACCTAAGTTGCTTTAAGTTCATTTGAACTTTGATTTGCTTGCTTGTGGTTGGCATACCACTAAGGTATAATCCCTGATCTTCATGTAGTCTGGAAGACTTGTCATGTTACTTTGGCAGGCACCTGTCTGAAGCCCTCCTTAAGAGGCAATGTTTGTGGTTGTTTAATTTTGTGCCAAGCAGGTTAAGTCCTCTTAAGAGGAAATTGGCAGATAAAAGGGATGTGTAATCCATCCCCTGCTATTCAGTTGTGTCATTCACTTTGCTCACACCATGTGTTGATGCAATTTGAATAAAGAACCCAAGATCTTGTTGTGTCAGTCATGTGGAGAAGAGTTCCTTCATTCTGAACTCCCACACTTTCTATTTGATTCATGCTCTCCCAGGTCAGGGATAAGAGCTGTGAGGCATAACCCTCATCTCCATTTCATCTGCTTCACCCTAACCCTCAATGTTAGGGTTAAGAGCTAAAAACACCCCATTCCAGTTGGCTTGTTTGTCGAGGTTGATGTGACCCCTTGACTAAAGCCTAGCCTTGTGTGAGCGAATTCTGTGCATATATTGTGTGATACTTGTGCTTGTGTTTGCTTATGTGTTGTTTAGGCTAGCTTGCTTCCTGTGCAAGTTAGGATTAGAGACCTCAACATAGGGATCGTATGCATGACAACTTCTAGGCTCGAGTCGTAGTCTCCCTAGTAGCTTGTTATCTCCCTTGTCTCTGGTTAGGTTAGAAGTTCTTTCCCTGTTTAGGGGAACTACATCGCCCTGATCCTTATACTAGATGAGGTACGTAGGCAGGAGATGAGCTGATCTCTCCGGGCGCCCTTTTTCTTTTTCAACCCTCTTGTGTGTGTTTGGAGTCTGACGTAAGTCCAGCGATTGGCAGTCGGTTTCCTGTGTGTGTTTGTTTGTTCGGAGTCTGACGTAAGTCCAGCGATTGGCAGTCGGTTTCCTGTTTGTGTTTTGTTTGGCGTGCGCTAGCTGAGCTACGAGTGCTCTGATTCTTTCTCTAGTTAGAGAAGATACGGATGCATAGGATGCGACGTCCTAGAGAGCATGTTTCCCCTATCCCCGAACTACATTGACTCTGATGTCTATGCCTGATAGACTACGTAGGCCCAGGATGCGATATCCTGCCGAGTCCGCTTCTTCCGTCTTTCATTTGTGTTTGATTCCAGCGTGTGTGCAATGTTTGAGCAGTATCTTTAGCAACCTTTCTTCTATTCTTTCTGAGCATGGATCCCATCGAGTGCGACGGATGCGTAGGGGTTCTAATACCTTCCCTTCGCATAACCGACTCCCAATCCCATCGATCTCTGGTCGCGAGACCATGTCCTTTCCAGGTTTACTTCGAGCGTTTCCTTTCCCTCCTTTGGGATAAATAACGCACGGTGGCGGCTCTGTTGTTTGTTTTTACCGCCGGTTTTTCGTTTAATGCGACACAGGAGAGCAAGCACACACACTAATGCAAATAAGTGGCTCATACAAGGCTGGGCTTTAGTCAAGGGGTCAAATCAACCTCGACAAACAAGCCGGTTCTGTTATGGGTGTTTTGAGCTCTTAACCCTAACATTGAGGGTTAGGGTGAAGCAGATGAAATGGGAAATGAGGATCAGACCTCATAGCTCTTAACCCTGGCCTGGGTGAGCTTGAATCAATGAAAGTGTGGGAGTCCAAAATGAGGAACTCTACTCCACATGACTGACTCGATATACAAGGATCTTGGGTGTTTATTCAAATGCCTCAGCACGTAGTGCGAGCAAGATGAAAGACTCAATTGAATAGCAGGGGATGGATTACACATCCCTTCTATCTGCCAATGCCTCTTCACTTAGGAGGTCTTTGAAGTACAAGGCACAAAGATAAACAAGCACAAACATTGCCTCTTAAGGAGGGCTTCAGACAGGTGCCTGCCAAAAGAACATGACAGGTCTTCCAGACTACATGGAGAATAGGAAGTTACCTAGGTGGTATGCCAACCACAAGCAAAGCAAAGCAACTCAAGCAATGAGTTAAAGCGGCTAAAGTACCTGTGAGAAAAGCTAAACAATCAGTACTATGTTCAGACAAACAACCAACAGATAACAACAGTCAGACAACCAATATACACAACATGTAGGCCATAAACTCATTTGAGTTCACCACCAAAGACCTACAACACAATCAACATTGGTTAAAAAAAGTGAATTGCATCTCAAGCAAGGAGATCACATCATTCATTAGAACTTATTGCTTGCACCTGAAATGCACAACTCAAAATGTGAGTACAAACCCCTAGGGAAAAGCCTAGGGTCAAAGGTGGAGAAAAAACTCAAAACAGCAACCAATATTCAACATAAAGCATGCTTAAACAAGTAAGAACATGTCCTAAAAAGGACCAAATCAAAAGCATTAAGCAAAGTCATTTCATGAGCATGAGAAGGCAAAGGCAATTTCAAAGCATGCAATTGATCATCAAGAATCAAAATTCCATATTAAAACAGAAATGAATCAAACAATTCTGGAAATTTTTATGAGCATACAACATGTCAAATATAATCATCATGCCAAAAATTGTAAACAGAGGAGCTCAATTGGAAAGGCAATGAAAATGGAGAAGATCGACATCAAATTATGTGACACACATTGTCACACCATACAATCACATGCATAAAACAGAGATGAAAAATGCTAAAAATGCCAAACCAAATCTCACAAGTCATGTATCATGTTGGGAATCAGCACACAAAATTTCATGGCAATTGGATCATTATTGAGCATTTCACATTAGTTTGAATGAAACATGTCACAAATGCACACATGTTCAATTAGTCTAACACAAATAAAATTCCAGAGATGATAAAATCATACAATCAACACCATAAAATTCTAGGCATTCACATGAACAGGTAGAAAAAAGTTGGGAATTAATTGGATCATCTAGCTATTTTTTATGATTTTTTGAATATCATGCATAAAATGAAATTAAAATTGTGAAAACCTAAAAATAATATGAAAAAAAATGAATGAAATGGAGATTGCAATCACCAGGATTCGAACTGGCAACACAAGGCTCAATGAAGCGTGCCTCAAAACGCTTCGTTTCATTAATCTGATATGGAAGCCACATCAACGGTCATGGCATGCGTGTACAAGGTCAAGGGATGTGGACCAATGGAAATGCCAGCATATGCCATGTGAGCGCTAGTCAGCAAATGAATTAAAATAAAAGATGCAAAGCTGAAGGATCGAACACGCGCTTGTAACGTGAAAGGCGCTTCCACAGCGTTTTTACATGAATGAACCAGAGTAAGCCCTAGCCTGTACAGGCGCGGCTGAGAACGGTGGAAACCACCATCTTCTTCGTGAAGACGGTGGAGGAACATTATGCATTAACAATTTTTTTCCAGAATCGGCCAAAATTGATATCATTCGAACCGTTATCACACAAGGAACACGAATCCATGATCAAATCATATTAATTCATCACAATAAGTGCAAATCGAATCAAAATATTATTGGATTCAAAACTTCAATCAAGCATAACTCAACCAATAATCCACCAAATCACATGAAATTTCCATCAGATTAATCAGCATAAGAAGATCTACACTATCATGGCAAAAGATTGGAGAATTAAAAGCTTCGAAAAACCTACCTCTTGAAGAGCAGTTTCTGGAATCAGCAATTTCAAGGCCTGGCACGATTCAAATCCACTCCTCTATCACTGTTATGAAGCTTTGTGAAGAAATTGGAGCTTGGAGAGGCTTAGATCTTGCTCAAATAGCAGTTTCCATCTTCACCTTCATGAGCTTGGTATGCTTGATTTCTGCTCGAATTCAATGATCCAATGCTTGATCTACACTAAATCAATATCAGAGAACAAGAATATGGAAGAAAATCACTAGCTTATGTGGAGAAAACTTGAATTTGGATTAGGAGAAAATTTTGGAGGGAAAAAAGTTTGAGATCTAGAAATTATGAATAATCCAGAATTTTGGTAAGATTTACTATCTATATGTTGGCCTAATCCATTTCCTAATTACAATTAAGCATGGTTAATGAGATTTTAGTGAGAAAAGAGGTGTTATGCAAAAATTGGTTTTTTCACCCCATGCATGCAATCCCACGTGAACAGTAGCAAATGGCCATGCAATTTCACTTAAAACCATTTTATGAACATGTTGGAATGATCAAAAGGCTCATGTGATGCACCAATTTTGAATTCATGATTTTCCCTCCAAAAATCACATGTATCATATGAACAAATTTCATGCAATGTAATGTTGGTTTTCGAAATTATAGGTCATGAGAAGAAATTTGCAAAAAGAGGCACTCAATTTGGAGTTATGAGTCAAAAGTTATGGCCTTTTGAAGCTCCATGCACACTTGGCAATGATTTGATCATATCTCTCCAACCATTCATCAGATGCTCATGATCTTGTACTTTTTGGAAATGGGAGAGAAAGATTTTCAACTTTCATGTTGGACAATATTTCATTTGAATCTTCTTTGATGTTGGAAAGTCAAGTTGAAGTTGGTCTAAAAACTTGCCATTTTTGGAAACTTGAAATTACAGGTCACTTTCCATTTTTGGAAACTTTTGATCTGGCTTCAAATCCTTCAAGATAAGTGTTTGACATGATGAATAACCTCTTTTGGACATGAATGAAGTGTCTCAAACCATTTCTCCACCTTCTAGCCCTCAGTTGACTTGCAGTTGACTTTTATGGGCCCCAGATGACCTGAAACTGCACTGTGGACTTTGAGCCTCTAGCACTTGGTCAAATTGCTTCAAAATGAACCTTGGCTCATATAAGCTCTCTAGAACAACCATAAGGCCTTTATCTCAATAAAAACCTTGCTCTTTTGCACTGAGGAATTCTCCTGATACCAGTCTTGACTGATGAGATGCAATGCACCATGCAATGTTAATGTAATGTTAGTCTAATGTCAATGACCTAAAAATGAAATGAATGCATGAATGGGGGGTGCAAATTTGAGGTGCTATAGCCTGTATATGCAAATTTCATGAAGGATGTCCTTACAAAGAAGAGAAGATATATGGATCAAGAAACAATCACTCTTGATGCTAGTTGTAGCACAATCATTTAAAGGAAGATACCACGGAAAGAAAGTGATTTGGGAAAGGTTGCATTACCGGTCATAGTAGGAAATGTTTACATTGGAAAAGGTTTGATTGAATTGCGGTCTAGCATAAACTTGATTTCGTTATCCGTTTTGAAAAGGTTAGGAAACATTGAGTTGAAAACAACAAGGATGACATTGTAATTGGTCAACAAGTTTATAACTCGTCCTTATGGAGTAGCGAAAGACGTGTTAGTAAAAGTGGATAAATTCTTGTTCCCGATTGACTTTGTTGTTATTGACATGGAGAGAGACGATGATGCACCATTGATTCTTGGTCGACCTTGTAGCGGTAAATTCATGACCATCAAGGGTAAGCTTAACGTCAATAAAACCATAGTCGCCACCACACTTTTATTGTTTCCAAAGGAAAAGGGAAAAGTACGAACAAAACCCAAAGATAAGAATTTTCAAGTCAAAACTAATAAAATTCCAGAGACTACACATAAGGGGGTTGGTTATACAAAGGGAATGTGTTAGCATCCAAAGTGTCCTAGGTACTCCTAGGGAGCCCTTTTTATGTGTGTATGTGTGTTTGGTATAAAATATGTTTGAAAAACAGAGTGTGGGGATGAGAAAATAATTCATTGATTATATTTTTGTATTTGACAAGACCTTCAGACTTATGCCTACGTACCAACATAAAAATGAGGGATCAAAATCTGGTAGTTCGTGGTATCAATTTCAAAATGAGTGGATTTCTTTTAATCAAAATTTAATTTAAAGAGGCACGAAGGGCCCAAAAGCTTGAATGATTTTGTAACACCCCAATTTTGACCCTAAGATCCCTCATGCATTTTCATCATAAGCATTGGCATTGGGATCATGCCTTGGCATCTTCCTTACCCCTCATTCATTGGGTTTGTTTTGGGTAGAGATCACCAAGAACTTTGTGATTGTATCATACTTGTATTTTATCATTTCACTATCCAAAATATCAAAAATATGTCTTTGCATTTTCCTAACTCTTTTGTAGGTAGGGCATGATCTTATTGATTCATCAAGTTCACATCTAGGGTTTGAGACCCTCATAAACAAAGAGCACAACCAAGAATTGATTCAAGAATGGTTATAAGCATCATATATGAGTACCAATGATCTCTACATGTTATATTGATCAAGTTTTCTTCAAGAGTTTGAGGGTGATTTGCCTTGGAAACCCTAGTTTGACTAGGTATATTTAGTAACTTCTCCAACAAGCTATCTCACCAATTTATCAAATTTCTTAAGGGACACTTCAAATATCATCATCTTATGCATATATGATCTACCATGGGCCAAGAAAGTCAAGATAATTGGAAATTAGCAAGTTGGTTGATGGTGGTTGGCCAGATGAATTCATCTGATCAAAATTGGGTCTCCCTAGACCCTATCTCCGACAATTTTCACCATATTGTAAGACCATAATTTTGTCCCTAAGATCCCTCATGGTATCATAACATTGCATTTGGCATTGCCTCAAGGATCATAAGCATCTTGGTTCCCCTTGCCTTTGGGTGGGACTTCTTGTGAGTGGTTTGAGATCACCAAGCATGTTTGAATTGTGTATCATTGCTTTTCCTATTTTGTTTACTAACCAAAAGCACAAAAATATGTCACTAACATCTTTTGTTTGTAGCTTGAGCAATCACAAGGTCCAAAGTTTCAAGAAAGGTCATCTGTGCAGAGACATGGCCAAGAGAAGATGATAGCAAACATGGTAATGGTTCCCAAAGTTCTCATCCATCAAATATGCCTCCCTAGCATCTCAATTCATCATTTTGGTCATACCCAGTCAAAAGGTTTGAGGTCTTGTTCTTCAAGGAAACCCTAATGCATTTGTCCACCATAATGCCTTGCTCTTGAAGCAACCTCAGCCCATGATCAAATACAATAAAGGGAAGTTCTTTAAGTCATCATTTCATGCATATTTGAACTTATTTGAGAAGTTGATCAGTCAATTCATCTAACTATTTTGAAATGCACTAAGACCTAACTTTTTATGTGTTGGTCAAATAGAGATGGTTCCAAAAGCAAAAATGTTCTTAAGAACAATATGAACAACTTTCATGTTCATCCAAATTTGATTTTAAGCTTGGAAGGCCATCTACCATTCCAATACATTATAGGTCATTTTGACTGAACCCCTAATTATGGGTCAACTTCCCAAGGACATAACTCATTCATATTTTATGATTTTGAGGTGGGATCAAATGAATTGTAAAGCTTAAGATGTTTACTTCAAATTTTATGTTGAACAAAATTTCAAAATCTCAAAGGAAATACATGTGATAATGCAAGACAGTATAGGTCCTTTTTGACCAAATGCATTGAAAGGCAAAAAAGTCCAACTTCAAGTGCCCATACCTTCTTCATCAAAAATCCAAATTATGCAAATGTTAAGTCCATTTTGATTGTCTTGAAAAGATCTACAACTTTGATGTTGGATATGTTTTCATTTGAGGCTTGCATCATCACAACAGAAGGGCTTGAACATTGACCAAATTTAGAAACTTTGCATTGACATGTTTTGCACATCACAATTTAAACTCAAAATTCATAAATTTCCACACTCCAAATGGATTTTTTCCCAACATAACAATTATTCCTCACATTAATACCTTTCCAACCATTACTCACATGACCATATTTGGATTTGGGAAACATCATTTTCAAAGAGGAGAACTTGTTGTGCATTTTTGAGAAACTTGATTCAATTGCCATGCATGGGCTGATTACATCCATATTGCACGTCCATTTCATTCATTTGTGATCTCAGCTTGCCAAATCAAGTGGAATTGGGCCCTCCATGCGCTTGTACAGGCCCATGCATGGAGGCCCTCTCGATTCATGCAAATTTGAAATCACACTTTCAGCATGGCTTTGGCTATAAATACATGGCATGTAAGCTCTCATTTCAGACCCTGGTTCAACCTGAAATGCTGCAGAATTCTCTCCAACCATCACTAAAGGAATTTTCACTTTTCTCTAAAAAATTCAGATCTGAATTTCAACTTCGTTGGTTGATTTTCAGACCTATAATTCCTTAACCTTGCTTCCTCTTCATCACTAGATCTCATTGAAAGCATTGGTTGTGAAGAATCGTGCTCTTAAGACCTGCATTTCAAAGATGGATAACAAAACTATTCCTCTTCGAAACTCTTTTGATCCTTGCTTATTTCTTGTGTTTCTTGGTCTGGCTGAAGTCCTCTCAATACAGGCATTTGATTTGTGCTTTCAATTTTGCAAAAACATGATGTTCATGATGAACACCATCATACTTCCAGCTCTGATTTCTCCATTTATAGGGATCTAGAGTGGAAGTCCATAGTATAGGAGTGATGTACATCACTTCCTCTTTCGATTGGTATATAGATCACTCCATTTGGTTGAGATTGCCATGTTTGCAATTCTCATCGGAACTGGAGGTCTCACTGGAGAAGACGGTGGCTCCGGTGACCGCCCCATCTCCAGATCTAATTTGGATCGTTCATTCACGTTTCCAGATTCAATCCCGTGCGTCCAATATTATGAGTCGTTTTATGGTACGGTGCGCTTTAGTTGACCAAGGCTCATGGTAGCCGCGCGCTTCATGACCTCATGATCTGCCAGCTCAATTAATGAGCTCATATCAAACGGTCCACGCTTTTTCCAATTTTTATTTTCTGTTTTATTTCCATTTTATTTTCTTTAATTCCATTTTATTTCAAAAATCAATATCTCTTTCATTTTCTATCCAAAAATCATGGGACCAATTGCATTAGTCTCCAAATAAATTCTAGTTTCCATTTCTGATTTTTTATATTTTATATTTTGTCATTTGATATTTATTGTGAATTTTCTCTTTTCTGGTTATTTTTAATTCATTTTAATTAGTTTTTAATATTCAAAAAATACAAAAATATTTTCCTAACCTATTTGAATGATGATGGATCTATGAAAAATATTCTCATCAATTTTTAAATTGATTTGAGATTTATTGGACATTTTAGTTCAATTAGGTTATTTTTTATTCATTTTTAATTGTTTAAAAATAGTTTCTGACTTTAAAAAATGCTGAAATGTTTTGTCAAACTTTGTTTGACCTTGTTAAACTTGGGATAAATTACTTGGACCTTTCAAGGTTGATTTGAAGTAATTTTGAAGTTTGACCTTTTCTTTTATTTTTAATTCAAGTTTATTTTAAATATTAAAAAATGCCAAAAATATTTTATTTATTTCTTGACTTCCAATATTCATCTCACTTCTGTTTTTGATTGTTTGACCTTGACTTTCAATGCCATTGGTCAACATATGTGGATTGGTATATGTTACTTCATTTAATGCAGTTTAATTTTGGCCATTTCCATTTCTCTTATTCATCTTCTTCTTCTTCTTCTTCTTCTTCTTCTTCTTCTTCTTCTTCTTTCTTTTTTATCAATGAGTTGAAGGTTGATAAGTTAGCATTGATTAGGGAGACTTAATCTTCCTTGATTCAAATCTAATTCATCTTGATCAATTGATCAAGTGAATGGCTTTGCGTTAAGGATAGGTTGTTTTCTAAATCATGCAAAAGGCATAAACCAAGACAAGATCAAATCTCATTTTCTTTTTGGCATGGCAAGTTGTTGGGACATGGTTCACTAATCAAGACTTCTAACTTGTGTTTGTTGCCTACATTATTATTGACCGGCCTCAGATAGTTGTGACTTCTACATAAGTCCAATTACGATTGCTTAACATAGCGCTAAATTTGCCTTATGGCACACTAACTACTAACACTAACTATTAACCATTAACATTTACTTTATGCACTTTACTTTTATGCAATTTACTATTCTTGTACATATTATCCATTTGCTTTTCTCTTTGCTCACTTGAGCACATGTTTATGTTAATGCCATTTTCCTTTTGCTCACTTGAGAACATAATTGTGTATATATTATTATGTTTGTGTTTTGTTTTGGTTGTTGTGAACCAAATGCAAAGAAATAAACTTAGTTTCTAGGACTTTCCCTATGCAAAGAAATGGAGAATTGGACTTAGATTCTAGGACTTTCCTTGTGCAAAGTTGGATTAAAAGGATCTTAGTGGTGAAGATGGATTAGAAGGACCAAATCTCTAAACTCACTCTTGTCCATTCTTCTTTTACTTCATGGAACTTTTGATGTGTGCGCTTTTGTGTTAGGGATTCTATGAGCTCAATTGAAGGACCATTACCAAGTTCATCCAAAGTGAAAGATACAAGACACATATTGAGGATCTCTTAAGAGACTTGTTTGATTGCTTATGCTTTATGATTGCTTATTCCAAAGGATGGGAGCTACTTGGATCATCAATATGATCTCAAGAGAGGGACTCCATTGTGGTTTTTTCTTTATCCCTCATCTTTTGCTTTCCTTAGGACTTAGCCCTTCTTCTTCTTCTCTCCACTCTAACCCATGCCAAAACCTTTTTGTGCAAACATTTAACTATTGTTTTCAAACATTAAAAACCTAAGCCTTATGCTTTTGATTTTCAAACTTTGTTTTCATAACACTTGGTTTGAATTGAACCTTTAAGTCAACTTTGACCATTTTTGTATATACTTCTAATTGGTAAATATAACCCATTCAAATTTCTTTTTGTGGTTCCAATGGCCACTTTCTTAATCAAATTTTCCATAACCTTTAGTTATTAGGTTTGAGTTATCTTTGTGATAGATGTAATACTCACCTATATCCTTAGTGATGGACAATGAGTCTTCCATGCTTATTATAGGGTTAACCCCTCACTAGCATGTTGAAGCTATCCTCACATGGTGGATTTGTGGTTTGGTTGAGTTTTCTCCCTTTGATAACAAAAGACCTTAAGGCTTTTGGACCAATCAGTTCACCAACTTGTTTTGAGATTTTTACCCCGAACTACGAGGTTTTGATCCTAATCTTTTTATAAGATGGTACGTAGGCAATGGGTTTATCCATCCAAACACAAAATGTAAATAAACTTATATATTCTCTTCTCATCTCTTCAATCATGTTTGCACAAACATTTTTCACAAAATACCAACCTTACAACAAGTATGAAAAGGGCTCACTAGGAGTACCTAGGATGTTTTGGGTGCCTAACACCTTCCCATTGCATAATCAACCCCCTTACCCAGATCTCTGTTTCTTTTACTAGTTTTTGTTAAAACTATTAGGTTTTTGTTCGCTTTCTAACCATTCCCTTGGATAAATAGAAGTGCGGTGGCGACTCGACTTGTATGATTTACCTTGGATTTAGTCAATATTTCTAATGGTAACGAATACCCCGCTACAGAAAAGTGGCAACTCTGCTGGGGACCATTTGCCTAGTGGGTTTTGCCAACTTTTTTATGCTTGTTGTATTGTTTTGTCTTGTGACATATTTTTTGTGCAAATTGGGATTACTGTATTGTATGTAATGATTGAATTGCTTGATATTAATTCCTTGTATGCTTGGTGATCTTTGTGAGATGAGTTCTATACCCGGACTCGAGTGCACTTAGGATAGGAGAATGGTGTAGTCTTGTTGACTTGTGTGGAGTTATTCTTTAGCAAGTTGACTTGCAAGTCCATTAACTTGGTGGAGGTCATGTTGGGATCAATAATGTCACACAAGTAAGTTGTGGTTAGACATTACTCTTTCCAATATAGACCTTAGAAGCCAAGGACCTTAGTTTACCAAGCCCATCTTGGCCTATTTTTAGGATGTAGTGCGAAGGCCGTTCAAGTGTAAGATTTGATACGATTGTTACGCGATACTACACTCATAAGAGTCTCTCTTGAGAATATTTTTGGAATACGAGTAGTCGTTTATCCGATAATATCTGAAAGATGGGATGATGACTATGGGAACCTCTTGTAGAACATGTCTGGCAGGTTTAAACCCTAGTACATTCCCTTTGGGTGGTTCTTAACCGAGACTCCATGCTCGTGACTTGCAACAAACCCTTGATTCATGGTTGATCCGTTCATGTATCCTTAATATCAATGGAACTCGGGTGTTGATCAGGTGTAAACCATAAGCCACCAAAATGGATGATTGATATTAAGGATAATATGATCCATCCCATGACCTTTGTTTGGTGTGCTTTGCTTGATCCTTGAGTGTGATTGTTGCATTGATGGATTCATGCACTCATTTCCATCCATATCATCAATAATGAAGAAAATTTTCAAGGAACTTAAGGGGTTTCTTTGCAAAATTTTCAGACATGGAAAAACAAAGAAGGAATACAAAGAAGTACAGTTTTAGACAACCAGATTTGAAAGAGTTAAGGAATCTGACATCCTATGTATTAGATCCTTTGGGTTTCAAAGCTCATTTTGGGAAGCTTCTTCCTCTTCTGACTACTCAGGTGGATGAAGGGTTGATGAGTGTATTGGTGCAGTTTTATGATCCTTTGTACCGTTGCTTCACGTTTCCGGATTTTCACATTTTGCCTACACTTGAGGAGTATGCCTACCTTGTGGGTATACCTATTCTAGACCAGTTGTCGTTCAGTGGCTTGGAGAGTATTCCTACTTCTCAAGAGATAGCTGACATGTTGCACATAGATGAATCTCTGGTTGGTGCTCATATGACTACCAAAGGTGGAATTCAAGGTCTCCCTTCTGAGTTCCTCATTGCTCAAGCTACTGTATATGGGAAGGCCATGAGTGAGGATGCCTTTGAGGCCATATTTGTACTTCTCATCTATGGATTGGTATTGTTCCCCAACATCGACAAGTTTGTGGATGTGAACGCTATTAGGATCTTCTCTACTCTTAATCTCGTTCCGACTCTGTTGGGTGATACTTATTTCTCTTTGCATATGAGGAATGCAAAGGGTGGTGGTGCCATTGTATGTTGTTTTCCTCTGTTGTATAAGTGGTTTATTTCTCACTTACCGCAGACGGTCGCCTTCAAGGAGAACAAGGGATGTTTACGGTGGTCCACGAGACTCATGTCTCTCACTAATGATGATATCTCTTGGTACAACCGTGTGTATGATGGTGTGCAGATTATCGACTCTGGTGGTGAATTCTCCAATGTACCTCTTCTTGGTACATGTGGTGGGATTAACTACAACCCTGTTTTAGCACGTCGTCAGCTTGGGTTCCCCTTAAAGGATAAACCTAATAATATTCTGTTAGAGGGTGTATTCTTTCAGGAGGGTAAAGATCCCCAAGGCTTGAAGGGCAGAATGGTCCGCGCTTGGCGCAAGATTCATAGGAAAGGAAGGAAGGAGTTGGGTCCTAAGAATTGTGTTGCTATGGAGCCTTACACTTCTTAGGTTAGGAAGAGAGCGTCTGAGTATCTCATGTCTTACGAGTATCCGAGACCTACACCTTTGGTTATGGCTGGGCCTTCAACCCTCCCTAACCAAGGAGTAAAGGAGTTGAGAGATGAAGACCGATCACGTGCTTGGATCCGTGAAAGGGAGGAGTTGCTTCAGCAGATTAAGGAGAAGGATGCTTTGATAGAGTTCCTCGAACACCAGGTTATTGATGATCCTAAGGATGCATGATCTTCTCTACTTCCTCAATCTTCCAAGTTTTGGAAAAGGAAGTATGATCGACTCGCCAAGGAGAAGGCGGATATGGAGGCAACCTACGAGAGGGAGGTGAAGAGGCTTCGTGCATCTTATCTTCCTGTGTCCCGAGCTTTAGATGATTGTTTCTAGGGATCCATAGGATGAATATTTTCCTTTTCTCTTGTATATGATTGACAATGTTGTACTTCTTTTCTCTAATATTATTTGATGAGATATTTCCATATGTGATAAATGTTTAATATTTCCAAAAATTTGCGAATAAAACCCTAGAGTTCCTTTGAAATAAAAAACAAATCATATGGACAAGCATTGCATGCATCACGTGCATAAGCAGGTTTTGTTCTCGGCTTCTTGTCCTGTGGTCTAACTCTGTATTCTTCATTTATTTTGAAGACAAGCTGACTCACTGGTACTACACCAGAGCCAACATTTCAAGACTGATGGATCATCTGGAGCAAGAGAACCGCGAGCTGAAAGAGGAAGTGGGCAGATTAAGTTCCTTGATGGAATCATTCTTGGCTGCCCAGAGCCAGTCTTCTCCGACACCTTCAACTCCTCCCCAGAGGACAGTTATCTCTGAGATTGTCTCCTCAATTGTGCCTGCAGCCAATGCACGCTTTGCTCCAACGACCATGCCAGCCGGATTCCCGTGGGGGATGCCTCCCAATTTCATGCCTGATGGTCCTGCTCCCACCATTGCTTCTATGCCGGCATCTAGCCCGGTCCTTGCTGTTCCTCCTCCTGTCGTGCATACTTTGCCTATGGTAGACGACACCATCTATCATTCTGAGCCGTCTGAGGGCCCAGATGTCTATGAGAAGATGGACGCTATCAATGATCAATTTCTTGAGCTTCACAAGGAATTGAAAACTCTCAGAGGAAAGGATCTTTTCGGCAAGTCTGCTGCCGAACTTTGCTTGGTCCCCAATGTGAAGATTCCAGTGAAATTCAAGGTCCCTGATTTTGAAAAATACAAGGGATATACTTGCCCTCTCAGCCACCTGGTCATGTATGCCAGGAAGATGTCGACTCAGACCGACAACGATCAGTTGCTCATCCACTGTTTTCAAGACAGTCTGTCCGGTGCCGTTCTGCGTTGGTATATGGGTTTAGACAGTGCGAACATCCGATCCTTTAACGATCTTGGCGAGGCCTTCGTTAAGAAGTACAAGTACAATGTGGATATGGCTCCCGATAGGGATCAATTGAGGGCCATGTCCCAGAAGGACAAGGAAACATTTAAAGAGTACGCCCAGAGGTGGCGAGAGTTAGCAACACAGATTGTGCCTCCGCTGGAAGAGAAAGAGATGACCAAGACCCCTTTGAAGACCTTGAGTTCTTTTTATTATGAGCGGATGATCGCTAGCGCTCCTTCTGACTTCACCGAGATGGTGAATATGGGGATGCGTCTAGAAGAAGGGGTTAGAGAAGGACGTCTAACCAGAGAAGAAGGCTCTTCTACCAAACGATATAGGGCATTTGCAAAGAAGAAAGATGGAGAGGCACATGTTGTGAGCACCCATATGAAACCAAGAAGACCCTCTGTAAGGAGGAAGGTCGTGCGTCCCGCCGGTAACCAGCACCAGGTGGCTCACATAGCACCTGTCTTCAGAGATAATCAACAGTATCAGCAACATAACAACAATCAGCAACCACATCCACAATATCAACAACAGCAACACCGACCACAACAGCAGGCCTACCAGCCTCGAAACAGTAATCAAACCAGGACGAGTTACGAGAGGAAAAGGGTCACCTTAGATCCTATTCCAATGACATACGCAGAATTATATCCCTCTTTGATAGAGAGGAAGTTGATTATTCCGAGAGACCCGCCGGCTATACCTGCTAACCCCCAATGGTGGTATAAGCCCGAGTTACATTGCGTCTACCATTCTGGTGCTCCCGGCCACGACGTGGAGAATTGTTACCCCTTGAAGACCAAGGTTCAAGACCTTGTGAGGTGTGGCATTCTGTGTTTTGAGGACGTAGGTCCTAATGTGAAGAAAAACCCATTGCCCGAGCATGGGAAATCTGTCAACATGGTCCAGGGCTGCCCTGGCAAGTACAAAGTCAAGTATGTCAGTCATATTCGACAATCGCTGGTCGAAATGCATCGTTTGCTATGTGAGTATAGTCACTACGAGCATGACCACGATAGATGTCGAGTCTGTTCTGTCAACCAGAGAGGTTGTCGCCAGGTGCGCAAAGATGTGCAAGAAATGCTGGATGAAGGAGTTATTGAGATCCTTCAGAATAGGAATGTTGATGAAGACGAGCCCGAAGTCAATGTAATTTCTCCAGTGTTTCGGATCCCCGAGCCTGTTGTCATCAAGTATGATGGTAGCAAGCAGAAGGTGTCTCCTACACTGATCATTAAGCCTGCCGGTCCTGTACCGTACTCTTCAAAAAAAGCAATTCCCTTTCGCTACAACGCTGTCCCTGTAGAAAATGGGAAAGAGGTGTCCTTACCATCCTCCTCTGTTGTTAACATTGCGGATGTAAGTGGTTTGACCCGCAGCGGTCGTGTGTTTTCAGCACTTCCCAAGCCCAGGCTAATGCTGATTTTGTTGAACACCCGATTGGGAATGCTGTGAGCACTCCGAATTCGGCACTTGTTGTTAAGCGCTCCTCTATACTGAAAACTCCTACTTCTGTTGACCCTAGTGGCAATGTGAAAGAAGACTGTGATGAGATGCTAAGGCTCAACAAGAGAAGTGAGTACAATGTTGTAGACCAGCTTCTACAAACGCCATCTAAGATATCAGTGTTATCCTTGCTGTTGAATTCAAAACCACACCGAGAGGCTCTGCAAAAAGTTTTGGATGTGGCATATGTAGATCATGATGTAACAATAGAACAATTCGATAGCATTGTTGCAAATATTACCGCTTGTAACAACCTGAGTTTCTGTGACTCTGATCTCCCTGAGGAGGGAAGGGACCACAACTTGGCTTTACATATCTCAATGGGTTGCAAACACGACGCCATGTCCAATGTGCTGGTGGACACTGGGTCATCACTGAACGTATTGCCAAAAACCACTCTCTCAAAACTATCATATCAAGGGCCTCCCATGAGGCAGAGTGGAATTGTTGTGAAGGCTTTCGATGGGTCGCGTAAAACTGTGATTGGGGAAGTTGATCTCCCAGTCAAAATCGGACCAAGTGATTTCCAGATTACCTTCCAGGTTATGGATATTCACCCATCGTATAGCTATCTCTTAGGCAGACCATGGATTCACGAGGCAGGCGCTGTGACATCCACCCTACACCAAAAACTGAAGTTCGTGAAGAATAAGAAACTGGTGGTGGTAGGGGGAGAAAAGGCTCTCCTGGTTAGCCACTTGTCTTCCTTCTCATATATAGATGCTAAGGATGAAGTTGGAACTCCTTTCCAAGCTTTATCTATTGTTGAGCCTATTGAGAAGAGAACTCCTTCATTTGCTTCCTATAAAGATGCAAAGTTGGCCATTTAGTGTGGTGCAACAGCTGGTTTAGGAAAAATGATTGAGCTAGAAGACAATAAGTCTCGGGCTGGCATATGCTTTTCTTCTTGGGTCTTCAGTACTAAAGGGCTATTCAATAGTGGAGGTTTCATCCACACCGGTCAAAATGAAGAAGCTGTTGCTGTCTTGGAAGAAGATACAGAGGATTCTGGAAATTTCATCATCCCTGGAGGGGTCTGCAACAATTGGGTCGTTGTGGATATTCCTACAGTTATCCATAAGTCAATGTAATGATCACTTTGTTTAAAAACCCTTCTCCCATGCCAAAAGGAGGAGTGATGACATTGTTGGCGCATAAATACAATGATATTTTCATTCAATAAATTCATGTTAAATGTTTGTTTTTTCCAATTATTTTCCCTTTTCGCTTTTTGCATGAAATTGGTGATCACATAAAACCTTAAAAACATAATAAAATCAATTTTATCATCTGCATAATGATTGCCTTGTTTAAATTCTAAAGCTTTTCATATCCAAAATCATTATGCAAGTTGATCAAACCCATTGAACATAATGATCCAACACCATCTCCCAATTTTGAGTTCCCTGTATTTGAGGCGGAATAAGATGATATTGAAGAGATTCCTGACGAGATTACCCGTCTGCTTGAGCATGAAAAGAAGATCATTCAGCCGCATCTTGAGAATCTGGAAACAGTCAACTTGGGGTCTGAGGATTGTGTTCGTGAAGTGAAGATTGGGGCACTCCTGGAAGAGTCTGTTAAGAGGATTGTGTTGACGTCTTTGCATGGTCATATGAAGACATGCCTGGTCTAGATACTGATATTGTGCAACATTTCTTACCCTTGAAGCCTGAGTGTGTGCCTGTAAAGCAGAAGCTCAGAAGAACTCATCCTGATATGGCAGTGAAGATCAAAGGGGAGGTTCAGAAGCAAATTGATGCAGGGTTTCTGGTGACTTCTACATATCCTCAATGGGTGGCCAATATTGTGCCCGTGCCTAAGAAAGACGGAAAAGTCCGGATGTGTGTGGACTATAGAGACTTGAATAAAGCTAGTCCGAAAGATGATTTTCCTCTACCACACATTGATATGTTGGTAGATAATACAGCTAAATTCAATGTCTTCTCATTTATGGATGGATTTTCCGGATATAACCAGATCAAAATGGCACCCGAGGATATGGAGAAGACAACATTCATCACACCTTGGGGAACATTCTGTTATCGAGTGATGCCCTTTGGTTTGAAGAACGCTGGAGCCACGTATCAACGAGCTATGACCACCTTGTTTCATGATATGATGCATAAGGAGATTGAGGTATATGTTGATGATATGATTGCTAAGTCAAGAACGGGAGTTGAACATGTAGAGCACTTGTTGAAGCTTTTTCAATGCTTGAGAAAGTACAAGCTCCGTCTGAATCCCAACAAGTGTACATTTGGAGTCCGTTCTGGCAAGTTATTAGGTTTATTGTCAATGAAAGAGGTATTGAGGTTGATCCTGCAAAGGTCAAAGCAATACAAGAGATGTTTGCGCCCAAAACTGAGAAGCAAGTCCAAGGTTTTCTTGGCCGCTTGAATTACATTTCTAGATTCATATCCCACATGACTGCCACATGTGCACCGATATTGACGCTCCTCCAGAAAGATCAGTCCCATGATTGGACCGAGGATTTCCAGAAAGCTTTTGACAGTATTAAAGAGTATCTGTCTGAACCTTCGATCCTGTCTCCGCCCGTGGAAGGAAGACCTTTGGTCATGTATCTAACTGTTCTTGAAGACTCAATGGGTTGTGTCCTGGTTCAGCAAGACGAATCAGGGAAGAAAGAGTACGCCATCTACTATTTAATTAAGAAGTTCACTGATTGCGAGTCTCGATACTCAATGCTTGAGAAGACATATTGTGCTTTGGCTTGGGCTGCTAAACGTTTACGCCAGTATATGATAAATCATACAACCTGGTTGATATCCAGAATGGATCCAATCAAATATATCTTCGAGAAGCCTTCTTTAACAGGGAGGATTGCCCGTTGGCAGATGCTGTTATCTGAGTATGATATTGAGTATCGAGCTCAGAAGGCTATTAAAGGTAGTATCTTGGCTGACCACTTGGCAGACCAGCCGATCGAGGATTATCAGTCAGTTCAGTACGACTTCCCGGATGAGGAGATTTTGTATTGGAAAATGAAAGATTGTGATGAGCCTACACTCGATGAAGGGCCAGAGCCTGGTTCCAGATGGAGTATGGTGTTTGATGGCGCTGTAAATCAGTATGGAAATGGTATTGGGGCAGTGATTATTACTCCTCAGGGCACACATATTCCTTTTACAGCAAGGATAACATTCAAGTGCACGAATAATATGGCGGAGTATGAGGCCTGCATTATGGGATTGGAGGAATGCATTGATCTAAGGATCAAGCATCTTGATGCATATGGTGATTCGGCCCTCGTCGTCAATCAGATTAAGGGTGAATGGGAATTGAATCAGCCTGGTCTCATTCCATATAGTGATTATGCGAGGAGGATTTCAATGTTCTTTACTAAGGTTGACTTCCATCATATTCCTCGAGATGAGAATCGGATGGCAGACGCTCTTGCTACACTTGCTTCGATGATTGTGGTTAAACTTTGGAATGAAGTCCCCAATATCACTGTAATGCACTTGGACAGACCAACTCATGTATTTGCAGTAGAAGATGTGAAAGATGATAAGCCATGGTATTATGTCATCAAGTGTTTCCTTCAGAACCAGTTTTACCCGCCTGGAGCATCTATAAAGGATAAGAAAACTTTGAGGAGATTATCAGGAAGTTTCTACCTCAATGGCAATGTGCTTTATAAGAGAATTTTTGACATGGTTCTGCTCAGATGTGTGGATAGACACGAAGCAGACCTATTAATGACTGAGGTCCATGAGGGTTCATTTGGTACTCATTCCAATGGACATGCCATGGCTAGAAAGATGTTGAGAGCAGGCTACTATTGGATGACAATGGAGTCTGACTGCTGCAAATATGTGAAGAAATGCCATAAGTGTCAGATTTATGCGGATAAGATTCATATTCCCCCGACACTTTTGAATGTGATTTCGTCACCATGGCCTTTCTCCATGTGGGGAATTGACATGATTGGCATGATAGAGCCAAAAGCGTCTAATGGGCCCAGATTTATTCTCGTAGCAATTGATAACTGCACCAAGTGGGTTGAAGCGGCATCGTATGTAAACGTGACCAGGCAGGTGGTCGTGAAGTTTATCAAGAATCAACTTATATGCCGTTATGGTGTGCCAGATAAGATAATTACTGATAATGGATCCAACTTGAACAACAAAATGATGAAAGAGTTGTGTAGTGAGTTCAAGATCGCCCATCATAATTCTTCTCCTTATATACCCAAGATGAATGGGGCTGTTGAAGCTGCTAATAAGAATATCAAGAAGATTATCCAGAAGATGGTTGTCACGTATAAGGATTGGCATGAGATGTTGCCATTTGCTTTACATGGATATCGTACGTCTGTCCGCACTTCAACAGGGGCAACCCCTTTCTCTCTTGTTTATGGCATGGAGGTTGTACTCCCAGTAGAGGTGGAGATCCCATCAATAAGAGTCTTGATGGAAGCCAAGTTGACTGATGCTAAATGGGTTCAGAGTCGTTATGACCAGCTGAACTTGATAGAAGAGAAGAGATTGACCGCCATGTGCCGGTCAGTTATATCAACAAAGAATGAAGAAAGCTTTTGATAAGAAAGTCAAGCCTCGTGTGTTCCGAGAAGGCGACCTTGTGCTCAAGAAGGTCTTGTCTTTCGCGCCCGATTCCAGGGGCAAGTGGACTCCAAACTATGGAGGTCCATATGTTGTTAAGAGAGCCTTTTCAGGCGGTGCTTTGATGCTTCCAACTATGGATGGGGAGGATTTCACTCGTCCTGTGAATTCAGATTCAGTCAAGAAATACTTCTCCTAAAATAAAAACAGAATAACTCGCTAAGTTGAAAACTCGAAAGGGCGGCTTAGGTAAAAATGAGCGTCTCGGTGGATTGAAAACCCGAAAGGGCGGTCCAGGCAAAAGTTAGGGACATGAAATAAAATGAATGAATATTTGTATCCCGCTAGATTGAGTACCTCGGCCTGCGGCAATCTAGGCAAAAATTAGGGATTTGGCAAGTAACTGCATCCTGACAAGACTTTGTTCTACAATTGTCATCCGTCGGAGATTCTTGCTAATTCGTCATCAACCGAAGCTTCGAATACATCGAATTCGGAGTTGGTGGAGAAATGATCATTATGTTCAATGTAGCCCTTTTCCAATATATATCACTAATTTCAAACTTGTAAAGATCTATGGAGTCTTGTCATTTGCAGACTACCATTCCATCAAATAAATTTGAGCCTTTTATCCAATTATTTGCACTCTTATTTGTTTCTATTTCAACAAATGTTTTGCATGTTTTAATTGAGAAAATATCATTATTTTGAATAAACGAATTTTTCATAACTTGTTTTTAAACAAGGTGAACATTCACAATGATGAAAAGGATACTTAGGAGATCCTCAGTGCTCTCCCAAGGATGGTATGATCCTCAACAAGGTAAGACAATTGTGTTTATTCCTGGCATGATTGTATCTTCTTCCTCCGGAACCTTTTTGAGGTTTATCCTACTGAGTGGTATGCTTGATGAGATATTCACCACTCTCCCCTTCAGCGGGGTAGCAACCTTTCCTCCTCAGTAGATGTGATCTCCTTGGTGGGTACTGCACTTGGTGGTTGATCCCCGGAATCCCTTTATCCCGTGAATAAATTCCCCAGTGGAGTTGCTTATATGGCAGATTTTATCGGTGCAATGAACTCCTATCCCCAGCCGGATTTACCGATGATTCATCCCCTGCAGAGATTTTGTTGCTTCTTGGTATCTCTGATTCCCGGAAGATTGGATACTCTCTGGTGATTTTGGCTTTCTCTCTTCAGATGTAGTACCGGATGTTTGTGTGCTTATTCTTGTGAAGCCTGATTGTGCCAGAAATGTTTGTTTGTCAACATTCATCATACATACACCACGCATGTGTGCATATAATTTTCAAACATTCAGATATTCATATTGCATTCTTTGTCATATATTTGTGTTTGTTATCCTCTGCTAGTTGGTAATACATTTCCCAAGCAGATGTCGGTGTCTGATCCCTCAATGTAGAGTCAACCCATTAAGCAGAAAGTGTTTATCTTTCCTTCCGCATTCCCCACTAAGTTATATCCTCGTGGACGACAGTTGTTTTCGCTTCCTCCCAACACATATATTGGGATGGGTTTCCCTATTGAGTTATATCCTCATTAGGATGAGTCTTGATTCAGTTTGCCTCTTTGGTAGGATCCTAAATTGGCCTCTTGTGACCGTTTCCTGTGTTCCTCGTGGTATAAATGAATAATTTCTCAGTAACCAGTAATTATTCATCTTATCCTCGGCGGAGTCTGTGGTTTTCTACCCTTATACCGGTAGTTGTAAACCCTATTTTATCCCTTTGTAGAGTTAACCTTTTTGTTCATCCTAATCGATGACGGTTACTCTTCCGTGGTTTTCTACCCAGTATCCGGTAGATGTAATCCCCTCCTTGAAGGTTATCATTATCCAATATTCGGTGGTGATATTCCCTCATTCTTTTGGATAATTGCTCTAATTAGGCAATTTTATCCCCAGCAAGCCCTCTTTCATTTACCGATTGTCGGTAATGTTTGTTGCTCCCCTTGATTGGTCACCATTATATACCTAGTTTTGGTATCCCGATGCCTTTCTCTCTCGGTCGATCTATCCTTTATTAACCCAGTAACCGGTTGTGGATAATCTTCCATGCGAGTATATTATCTACGTTCTGACCGTAATAGATAATATATCTCATGCACTCTTTGGTCGAAGTCTTTTATTCTTCCCCAGTTGAGTAAGATTCGTATCCATGTCTTGGAATCGAATGTCCATCCCATAATCGAGTTTGCTTTTTGCCCTCTGTTCGGATGATGAGTGTTTTGGGAATATTCCCCAATTCACGCTTTCGTAGGTCACCTATTATATGCCCAGTAACCGGCATCCCTGGTGTTCCATCCTTCTACTCCCTATTATGAATTTTTGTCCCCTGTGGAGTCAGATTTTCCTGAGTTAAGATATACCTTTTTAGGTCTTCCTCAGATGATTTGGTTGATTGATATCTCTCACCCTTATACCGGTCTTAGATATTCATTCTTCCCGAGCGTGTTGTTCTCTCACCCTTATATCGGTGTTCAGACAACACATCTCTTTGAGCTTATTACCCAGTAACTGGTAATACCTCATCCCCTTGCTTCCCTAGGAAAGTTCTGTTGGGAGTTTTCTCAGCTGAGTCCTTAGTGGATATCCTCACCTGAGTCCGGATTTTTATCCGAAGTATCCATTGTGGATAATTTTGGTTGTATTGGCATGTTCCCCAATACGGGCGTCTTCGAGTCAGCTCGAGTCTTTCCATTGGATTTATTCCCTTTGGAATTCTATTCCTCAAGCTTTGAGTCGTGACCTGCACACGCGCTTTCATCCCTTTACAACCCCAGAGTCTCTGTCTCCCTAGTGAGTGTATTACTCCTTTGGATTTTCAGTTTCTCTGGATTTCTTTTTCTTTTGTGGACACATATCCCCACAGAGTTTGTACTATTTGCATGCACACATCTGCATCATGAGGTCTCTTAGGGACCAAAATTCGTCTCTTTGCTATTATTTAAGCCCATTCTACCCCGTCGAGACGAAGATGTTAACCTTCACTTCTCCGACTAGAATGACCTAAAATAGGGGCATCTGTAAGACCCTAATTTTGTCCCTAAGATCCCTCATGGTATCATAAACATTGCATTTGGCATTGCCTCAAGGATCATAAGCATCTTGGTTCCCTTTGCCTTTGGGTGGGACTTCTTGTGAGTGGTTTGAGATCACCAGGCATGTTTGAATTGTATATCATTGCTTTTCCTATTTTGTTTACTAACCAAAAGCATAAAAATATGTCACTAACATCTTTTGTTTGTAGCTTGAGCAATCACAAGGTCCAAAGTTTCAAGAAAGGTCATCTGTGCAGAGACATGGCCAAGAGAAGATGATAGCAAACATGGTAATGGTTCCCAAAGTTCTCATCCATCAAATATTCCTCCCTAGCATCTCAATTCATCATTTTAGTCATAGCCAGTCAAAAGGTTTGAGGTCTTGTTCTTCAAGGAAACCCTAATGCATCTGTGCACCACAATGCCTTGCTCTTGAAGCAACCTCAGCCCATGATCAAATACAATCAAGGGAAGTTCTTTAATTCATAATTTCATGCATATTTGAAATTATTTGAGTGTTCTCAATCATCAATTCATCAAGATAGGAGTTGAAGACTTGAGAAGTTGATCAGTCAATTCATCTAACTATTTTGAAATGCACTGAGACCTAACTTTTTATGTGTTGGTCAAATGGAGATGGTTCCAAAAGAAAAAATGTTCTTAAGGACAATATGAACAACTTTCATGTTTATCAAAAATTGATTTGAATCTTGGAAGGCCATCTACCTTTCTAATACATTATAGGTCATTTTGACTGAAACCCTAATTATGGGTCAACTTCCCAAGGACATGACTCATTCATTTTTTATGATTATGAGGTGGGATCAAATTCATTGGAAATATTAAGATGTCTACTTCAAATGTTATGTTGAACAAAATTTCAAAATCTCAAAGGAAATACATGTGATAATGCAAGACATTATAGGTCCTTTTTGACCAAATGCATTGAAAGGCAGAAAATTCCAACTTCAAGTGCCCATAACTTCTTCATCAAAAATCCAAATGATGCAAAATTTAAGTCTATTTTGATTGTATTGAAAATATCTACAACGTTTGTGTTGGAGATCTTTTCATTTGAGGCTTGAATCATCAAAACAGAAGGGCTTGAACATTGGCCAAATTTAGAAACTTTGCATTGACATGTTTTGCACATCACACTTTAAACTCAAAATTCATAAATTTGTACACTCCAAATGGATTTTTGCCCAACATAACAATTGTTCCTCATATCAAGACCTTTCCAACCATTACTCACATGACCATATTTGGATTTGGCAAACATCATTTTCGAAGAGGAGAACTTTTTGTGCATTTTTGAGAAACTTGATTCAGTTGCCATGCATGAGCTGATTACATCCATGTTGCACGTCCATTTCATTCATTTGTGATCTCAGCTTGCCAAATCAAGTGGAATTGGGCCCTCCGTGCGCCTGTACAGGCCCATGCATGGAGGCCCTCTCTATTCATGCAAATTTGAAATCACACTTTCAGCATGGCTTTGGCTATAAATACATGGCATGTAAGCTCTCATTTCAGACCCTGGTTCAACCTGAAATGCTGCAGAATTCTCTCCATAACCATCACTAAAGGAATTTTCACTTTTCTCTAAAAAATTCAGATCTGAATTTCAACTTCCTTGGTTGATTTTCAGACCTATAATTCCTGAGCCTTGCTTCCTCTTCATCACTAAATCTCCTTGCAATCATTGGTTGTGAAGAATCGTGCTCTTAAGACCTGCATTTCAAAGGTGGATAACAGAACTTTTCCTCTTCGAAACTCTTTGATCCTTGCTTATTTCTTGTGTTTCTTGGTCTGGATGAAGTCCTCTCAATATAGGCATTTGATTTGTGCTTCAATTTTGCAAAAACATGAAGTTCATGATGAACACCATCATACTTCCAGCTCTGATTTCTCCATTTATAGGGATCTAGAGTGGAAGTGCATGGTATAGGAGTGATGTACATCACTTCCTCTTTCGATTGGTATATAGATCGCTCCATTTGGTTGAGATTGCCATGTCTGCAATTCTCACCAGAACTGGAGGTCTCACCGGAGAAGACGGTGGCTCTGGTGGCCGCCCCAACTCCAGGTCTAATCTGGATCGTTCATTCACGTTTCCAGATTCAATCCTGTGCGTCCAATATTATGACTCGTTTTATGGCACGGTGCGCTTTAGTTGACCAAGGCTCATGGTAGGCGCGCGCTTCATGACCTCATGATCTGCCAGCTCAATTAATGAGCTCAAATCAAACGGTCCACGCTTTTTCCAATTTCTATTTTCTGTTTTATTTACATTTTATTTTCTTTAATTCCATTTTATTTCAAAAATAAATATCTCTTTCATTTTCTATCTAAAAATCATGGGACTATTTGCATTAGTCTCCAAATAAATTCTAGTTTCCATTTCTGATTTTTAATATTTTTTATTTTGTCATTTGATATTTTTTGTGAATTTTCTCTTTTCTGGTTATTTTTAATTCATTTTAATTAGTTTTTGATATTCAAAAAATACAAAAATATTTTCCTAACCTATTTGAATGATGATGGATCTATGAAAAATATTCTCATCAATTTTTAAATTTATTTGAGATTTATTTGAGATTTTAGTTCAATTAGGTTATTTTTTATTCATTTTTAATTGATTAAAAATAGTTTCTGACTTTAAAAAATGCTGAAATTTTTTGTCAAATTTTGTTTGACCTTGTTGAACTTGGGATAAATTACTTGGACCTTTCAAGGTTGATTTGAACTAATTTTGAAGTTTGGCCTTTTCTTTTATTTTTAATTCAAGTTTATTTTAAATATTAAAAAATTTCAAAAATATTTTGTTTATTTCTTGACTTCCAATCTTCATCTCACTTCTGTTTTTGATTGTTTGACCTTGACTTTCAATGCCATTGGTCAACATATGTGGATTGGTATATGTTACTTCATTTAATGCACTTTAATTTTGGCCATTTCCATTTCTCTTATTCATCTTCTTCTTCTTTTTCTTCTTCTTCTTCTTCTTCTTCTTTCTTTTTGATCAATGAGTTGAAGATTGATAAGTTAGCATTGATTAGGGAGACTTAATCTTCCTTGATTCAAATCTAATTCATCTTGATCAATTGATCAAGTGAATGGCTTTGCATTAAGGATAGGTTGTTTTCTAAATCATGCAAAAGGCTTAAACCAAGACAAGATCAATTCTCATTTTCTTTTTGGCATGGCAAGTTGTTGGGACTTGGTTCACTAATCAAGACTCCTAAGTTGTGTTTGTTGCCTACATTATTATTGACCGGCCTCAGATAGTTGTGACTTCTACATAAGTCCAATTACGATTGCTTAATATAACGCTAAATTTGCCTTATGGCACACTAACTATTAACCATTAACATTTACTTTATGCACTTTACTTTTATGCAATTTAATATTCTTGTACATATTATCCATTTGCTTTTCTCTTTGCTCACTTGAGCACATGTTTATGTTAATGCCATTTGCCTTTTGCTCACTTGAGCACATAATTGTGTATATATTATTATGTTTGTGTTTTCTTTTGATTGTTGTGAACCAAATGCAAAGAAATGGACTTAGTTTCTAGGACATTCCCTATGTAAAGAAATGGAGAGTTGGACTTAGATTCTAGGACTTTCCTTGTGCAAATTTGGATTAAAAGGATCTTAGTGGTGAAGATGGATCAGAAGGACCAAATCTCTAAACTCACTCTTGTCCATTCTTATTTTACTTCATGGAACTTTTGATGTGTGTGCTTTTGTGCTAGGGATTCTATGAGCTCAATTGAAGGACCATTATCATATTCATCCAAAGTGAAAGATACAAGACACATATTGAGGATCTCTTAAGAGACTTGTTTGATTGCTTATGCTTTGTGATTGCTTATTCTAAAGGATGGGAGCTACTTGGATCATCAATATGATCTCAAGAGAGGGACTCCATTGTGGTTTTTTCTTTATCCCTCATCTTTTGCTTTCCTTAGGACTTAGCCCTTCTTCTTCTTCTCTCCACTCTAACCCAAGCCAAAACCTTTTTGTGCAAACATTTAACTATTGTTTTCAAACATTAGAAACCTAAGCCTTATGCTTTTGATTTTCAAACTTTCTTTTCATAACACTTATTTTGAATTGAACATATAAGTCAACTTTGACCATTTTTTTATATACTTCTAATTGGTAAACATAACCCATTCAAATTTCTTTTTGTGGTTCCAATGGCCACTTTCTTAATCAAGTTTTCCATAACCTTTAGTTATTAGGTTTGAGTTATCTTTGTGGTAGATGTAATACTCACCTATATCCTTAGTGATGGATAATGAGTCTTCCATGCTTATTATAGGGTTAACCCCTCACTAGCATGTTGAAGCTATCCTCACATGGTGGATTTATGGTTTGGTTGAGTTTTCTCCCTTTGATAACAAAAGACCTTAAGGCTTTTGGACCAATCAATTCACCAACTTGTTTTGAGATTTTTACCCCGAACTACGAGGTTTTGATCCTAATCTTTTTATAAGATGGTACGTAGGCAATGGGTTTATCCATCCAAACACAAAATGTAAATAAACTTGTATATTCTCTTCTCATCTCTTCAATCATGTTTGCACAAACAAATTTTTCACAAGACAACAACCTTATAACCAGTATGAAAAGGGCTCCCTAGGAGTACCTAGGATGTTTTGGGTGCCTAACACCTTCCCATTGCATAATCAACCCCCTTACCGAGATCTCTATTTCTTTTACTAGTTTTTGTTAAAACTATTAGGTTTTTGTTCGCTTTCTAACCATTCCCTTGGATAAATAGAAGTGCGGTGGCGACTCGACTTGTATGATTTATCTTGGATTTAGTCAATATTTCTAATGGTAACGAATACCCCGCTACACATATGAAAATGATTCCAAGATCAAACTTAATATACATGACATTCCAAACAACTTTCATCTTGAGACCTAGAGCTTTGTTTGCTTGGAAAATCATTTTCTATGTTGAAACATTATAGGTCATTTTGTCTAAACCCTTATTTGAAAGTCAACTTCCCAAGGCCATAACTTGCTCAATTTTTATGAGATGAAATATTTCCAAGTTGCAAAATCAAATTAAATGTGTCTCCTTCTACTTTTATGTTTGGAGTTGGAGCTAATTCAACTTTTTTGAGCATGTGATATGAGGCTACATTATAGGTCACTTTTGACCTATACCATTGATCAAGTGATTTTTCCAAACTTCAAAAATGCATAACTCTATCATGTCAAATCCAAATGACATGAAATTTGTGACAATTTTTAAGGTCTTTGAGAGATATACAACTTTTATGAAGACACGTCTCTCATCGGAAGCTCATATAAAAAGTTAAGCAAGATGAAATATTGAGACATATGGCTTGACACTTAGAAAAAATTTTATATGTCAAAATTTTCCAAACTTCCACCTCAAATTTCTCCAAGTTCCAAGCTCCAAATGAAAAAGTGTTGAACATAAAAGTTGTTCTTCTTGATCTCACCTTCCCAAAACGCTCAATTTCATTCATTTTGGATGAGAAATGCATAGGCGGCGCATGACTTAAACAGGCTGATACCATTTGGCATGGATCAATCTTCAAACACCAATGTACATTTGCCTTGCAATCCAAGCCAACTTCAAACCATCTGATATGCAATTTTGGACCTCAAGATATCATTTAATGGGCCTATGTGCGCCTATGCACCATTACATCATCATTTGCCAATTTTGGAAAGTGAAAGTGAGTGTGCAATTATCAACCAATTCAGCTATAAATAGAGCTCCAATTGCGTCATCTTTGATCCCCCATTGAAAACCCTAATTTCTCAAAGGATAAACCTGATAAATTTGTTTGAATTTGAGCTTGAATCTCCACTATTTTGGAATTCAATTCTCCTGGAATCCATTGCTGCTAAACCATTCAATCCTTCTCCTGCAAGCAAGTTTAGTGAGTCCAAGGACAAGCAAGAGCAAGATCCATCAAATTCAGACCTCCATTGAAGGTATTTTTCAGAAATTTTAAACTCTTCGATTCTCTTAAATTCTTGCTCAATTCCATTGATTCTTTGGTTGTCTGAAGTCCTACCAATGTAGGCAAGAAGATTGAGTTGCATTGAGGTCAAATCGAAGCAACTCAGTTCATGTACCTCAAATTGCAATTCCACATATCTCTCAATATATTTGGAATTGGAATGAATGAAGGTCAGATTCGAGCTCAATGTCATTTTTTCTTCAAGATCATGTCCTTGTTTTTCTTTTTGGTGATGGTTCATGTTGACTAGTCCGGTGAGGTACACCGGAGAAGATGACCGGAGCTCTGGCTCCGGCAGTGACTTGGCCAACCTCTGAACCACATGATCCTCCTCTCAAGTTTTAATCCTGAGCGTTGGTGTTCATTACCACATTTGCCACACAGTTGACTCACGCCTATGTGGAACGCACGCTTTGGATCATCAGATCTACCACCTCAATTAATGAGGGAGATCTGATGGTCCACGTAATTTAGAATTTCTGAATTTTCATTTTAATTGCATTTTCTTCAATAATTCATATTAAATTCAATATTGATCCAAAAAATATGGGACTTTCACCAAAAATTTCAAAAAAAATTCTCTTTCATATTTTGAATTAAAATTATTTTTTGGATCATTATTAATATTTTTCATGAATTAATTGATTTTGCATTTTTTTTAATTGTTTAAAAATAGTTTTAAATGTCCAAAAATTATGAATTTTTTTCTCCAAGGTCCTTTGACCTTGTTTGACCTATGATAGATCTCATGGCCATTTCTTTGGTGTTTTGATGAGATTTTAGGAATTGGACAAAACATATTTGAATTAAATGCACTATTTTATTATTTTTAATTGAATAAATGTCATTTAAATTGTTTTGACCATTTGTATTGACTTAATTAAGTTTGATTGTTTGTTGTTGGGCCTTGGTCAAGGTTGACTTTACTTTGTTAAGTTAATATCATTGGATTTAGGGGATTGATGGAATGTACATTCCGTCTCCCAAAATGAATGAATGATATTAATTTGGTAAAAGTCCTCCTTTGACCAATTTGTGATCTCATTCATCCCCTTATCATTTCATCTCATTCCTCTTCTTAATTCATTCATTTCATTTGGCCTATGACATCTCAAAGTCCTAATGCTAGTTGATTGAAAAATTGACATGAGTATGGATGAGATAAAGCCACACCTTTTGCATATTTTTTGTGTGTGGTATGTTTCATGAGCATAGTCCATTATACTATGTCTCTAACATGCATTAATACCAAAATTCTATTGCCCGACCTCAAATAGTTGTGACTTTTACATAAGTCCAATTACGATTGCTTAACATAGCGCTAAATTTGTGACATAAAAGGCATAAGCATTCTAGTTAGTGAGATTGTAAGTTTCCCCTCTTTCATGATATTGTATGGAAACTTAGCCTTCTTTCCTTCCTTTGGAAGATGTTTTGGTTCAAGGATCCATGCTTGTGATAAGTGGGTTGAGTGTTCTCCAAAGAATATCTTGAAAAAAGCAACAAAAAAAAGAAAACCAAAACTAACTTCTAACATACTAACTACTATCTTTTAATTTCAATCTTTTACTTTAATGCAATTTACTTTTAGCACCTTATATCATTTGCCATTATACATATCATTCTAATTGTTTATGTTAATGTAATCTTCACTTTGTCCATTTGGACCATATTGTGTGATATATTTTGTTGGTGTTATTTTGTTTGTTTGTGTGGTCTTTGACCATTAATGTACATAATAAAAAACAAAAACCCTAAAAAACATCTGAGTGGACTGTTGGTTTGGTCTTGAGCAGATGGACTTAGAATTTAGGCAACTTCCCTAAGCTAAAGGACTTGGCCAATGCCAACTTATTGAAGAACCAAATGCTTATAACTTGAACCTCATCTGATACATCTTTGAAGACCTCTCTAGATTCATCTACAATATGATCATTGGTAAGCTATTATTTTGAACCTGTGACTTGTGGAATTCATCTGTTGCATGATCTATTTTGAAGGAGATAATGGAAGGGATAAGCTTGGATGAGACCATCTTTATTTGATGCCTTACTCTTCAAGAATATAATTGTGCATTTGTGTGTTGCTTAATTCTAAAAGTCCAAGGGAATTCCGGGTTTCTATTGACATACTTGTCTATTGGATTGCTACCCATTTGGTCATATCTTTTCAACTCTAAACTTTTAATTTTGTGCATAGGATAGTCTCTTCATCTTCTCCCCATTTATTTAATTTCAAAATCTCTCCCTTCATTTTCAAAATCTTCTTTGTGTGAACTACTTTTATTCTAAACTTTGACCAATTTTGCAAAAAAGTTAGAAACTTTGGCCATATGCCAATGCATTTTCAAACTTCTTTCTTAAACCAAACTTGTAAAAAAACTTAACCATACTTGACTTAAACTTTCAAAAAGCCAAAAAGAACTAACACATTCAAACCATTTTTAGGCCTTTGTGCCTTTCGAACTTAAATTCTATTAAAATCAACCCACTCATTTTGAAATTTGTATCACGAACTACGAGGTTTTGATCCCTAATTTTTATGTTGGTACGTAGACACAAGACCTAAGATCTTGTCAAACACAAAAATATAATCAATGAATTATTTTCTCATCCCCCCATTCTATTTGTTTGTAAACATCACTTTGTCCAAAATACATATGCACACAAAAAGGGCTCCCTAGGAGTACCTAGGACACTTTGGGTACTAACACCTTCCCTCTGTGTAACCAACCCCCTTACCTGTGATCTCTGACTTTTATTAGTTTTTATTTGAAAACTTTTACTTATTGGGTTTTGTTTGTACTTTTTCCCTTTTCCCTTGGAAACAATAAAAGTGCGGTGGCGACTCTTGTTAATTGATCTCTAGCTTGTCAATGGCTTGATGATCATGAATTTCCTGCTACAGATGTATAATTCTTTTTGTCTTTTGAAATTTTAAGTTAATATGAGTAGATGTATTTACAAGTTTGATTTAAGAAAAAGGTTTACAAATCCATTGGCATAAGGCCAAAGTTTCTATTTTGAAGTAAGGTCTAAGTTTGAAGTCACAAGCAAAGAAAGATTTTTGAAAAGTGGTAGAAATTTTGAAATGTAAGAAGTGAGAGGAGATGAAGAGACTAATCCTAAATATAAATTTAAAAGTTAAGAGTTGAAAAGATCTGACCAGTGGGGTGTAATCCAACAGACAAGAATGTCATACAGAAACTCATTTTCTCTTTGGACTTTGAATCAAGCAATTATCAACAAGCAATTAGCAATATCAGACATCATGAAGATCAATGCATCAAATAAAGATGGCCACATCTAAGCAAGCAAATCCCACAACTAGTAGTCTTTTTTGTCTTCTCATGTATCATATGAAATACTCCTTGATTAACTCAGAAAAATGCATCAGACATAAGGTCAAAATAACAGTTTCCTCAAGACCATGTAGCTGATAAGTTCAAATAGATCCCAATACTTTCATCAGATGAAAGCTCAAATCACAATAACTTGTTCTCAAAGTGTTGGCATTGGCTAAGTCCTTTTGCATATGGAATGTTGCTAATCCTATGTCCAAAAGTTCAGATCAAGCTCAAACAGTCCACCAAACATGCTTTAGGGTTTTTGTTGTTTATTAGGTATTTTAATGTCCTAAGACCACAAGCACAAACAAAATACACAAACAAATATATACAATCACAATATATGGCTCAAATGAGCAAAGTGAAAATGGCAAAAACATAAACAAGTTAAATGATATGTAAATGGCAATGAATGATAAATGACTAGAAATTAAATTGCATAAAGTAAATGACTTGAAAGTAAAGCAAGGTTAATAAGAGTTAGTAAAATGTTAGTCAAAGTTAATTGGATGTTAGTAGTGTTTTTCTTTTTAATTGATTAAGTCATTCTTTGGAGAACACTCAACCATCTATTCACAAGCATGGATCCTTGAACTAAGACATATTCTATAGGAAGGAAAAAAGGCCAAGTTTCCACATAATACCATGAAAGATAGGAGACTTACAATCTGACTTACTAGAATGCTATGCCTTTAGGGTTTAATTTAGCTCTATGTTAAGAAATTGTAATTGGACTTATATAGAAGTCACAACAATCTGAGGTCGGGCAATAAAAATTTAGGTGTTAATGCATGTTAGAGGTTTGGTATAATGGATCAAACTCCTAGAGCATACCACACACTAAAACAAAAGATCAAAAGGGATGAACCTATCTCATCCATACTTGTATTGGTTCATCTGACACAAGGTCATTGATGAACCAATTAGCCTTAGGATATTGAGATTTCATTCGTCAATGAAAGGAATGGGGATGAAGATGAAAAGAGAGGGGAAATGAGAGAAACACAAATTGGTCATGGGAGGAATTTTATCAAATTAAAATCATTCATTCATTTTGGAAGATGAAATGTGTAAGAACAAAAATTGTTCTACAACAGATTCCTTGATTTTGATGATAACAAAGGATGAAACCAAAAATGGCACCCTAACGAAAAGTTTATAAGTGTGCAGGGTTCTAAGGAAAGAAGGAAGAGATCTGATGACGTCATCAGATACAGAACCAGATCAGATACAAATTATCAAATGATCAGAAGCATCTGAAGTGGAAACACGTTCAAGAAAGTCTAACTCTGAGCAAAACAGCAAAGTATCAGAAGCATCTGAACAAGAAGTAAGCTCTAGAAGTTCTGACTCTGATCAACGGTATGTCTAAACTCCAGAAGTTATCAGCGCTATCTGAAGAAACCATCAGAACTCAAAAGAGATCAACATCAGAAGCAAGATTCCAAGATTCTCAGAAACACGAAGACTCTGATCATGGAATTGCTAATAATGAAAGAGTAACGTTAACGTCAAGTAAAGGCTTGCAAATGGTTTTCCTAATACAGAAAGAGACGTTAATCTCCAATTTCAATAAAGAAGGTACTATATGTGGTAAGTAGTCACTTCAAAGAGAGAAAGTTATTCTGGCAAGAAGCTATTTAAGTTATGGCGTAAATTCATTTTATTATCCATAAGTTTCAACTACTACCTCACTGATATATAAAATGGGCTGCAATCAACATAGTAGATACACAAGCAAAAATATACTGAAACATCAACGCACAAGAAAACAACACAAGTAAGAATATTGAAACATCAACGCTCACAAAAACATTCTTACTCTCTAAATCTTCACGAAGCTTTTGCTTATAACGTGAAACACTTTGTTCTTACTATTGTAATATTTGCTTATCTTAGAAGCACTCTAGATTACATAAATCTTTTATCTATTGTTTGTTTATTTCCTCAAGTGACTCTGTGTAGTCTGTATACTTGAGAGGACTAAGAGATCTTTCTCTTAGACGTTGTTTGTAATCAATCTTTCAAGAATAGTGGATTAAGTCCTTGTTGAAGGCGAAATCACCTCGGCCGGGTGGACTGGAGTAGCTTTGTGTTATAAGCGAACCAGTATAAAATCCTTGTGCGATTTTCATTTTGAAAAAGCGCTTATTTTCAAAACAATTCAACCCCCCCCCCTTTCTTGTTTTTCTCACCTTCAATTGGTATCAGAGCTCCGGCTCTGTTATTGATTTTCTAATCAAACACTTAACAGTGTAGAGAGATCCAGTACGAGAAAAACTATGGCCCACACAAATGAAAGAGATAGTTACAACGCTAAGCCTCCTGTTTTTGATGGAGAGAAATTTGACTACTGGAAAGATAGAATCGAAAGTTTCTTTCTGGGTTATGATGCTGACCTCTGGGACATTGTCACAGATGGATACACACCTCCAGTCTTAGAAAATGGAGCTGAAGTTCCCAGAAGTAAGATGTCAGAAGATCAGAAGCGTGTCTTCAAAAATCACCACAAGGCCAGAACCATACTTCTCAATGCTATATCTTACAACGAATATGAAAAGATCACCAACAGAGAAATAGCCAAAGATATACTTGACTCTCTGAAGATGACTCATGAAGGAAACTCCCAAGTCAAAGAGACAAAGGCTCTGGCGCTTATCCAAAAATATGAAGCCTTCAAAATGGAAGATGACGAAGCTATAGAGGCTATGTTTTCTAGATTCCAAACTCTTATTGCAGGTCTCAAGGTTCTAGACAAAGGATACACAACTGCAGACCACATCAAAAAGATAGTCAGAAGTCTGCCAAAGAAATGGAGACCCATGGTTACTGCTCTGAAGCTGTCAAAGGATCTGAACAATATCATCCTTGAAGAACTTGTCAGTTCCCTCAGAAGCCATGAGATAGAACTGGAGGAAGATGAGCCTCAGAAAAAGAACAAGCCCGTAGCATTAAAGTCCAGATTTGAAAGACGCAAACCTGACAGAACCAAAGCTCTCCAGGAAGAAACTGAAGATACTGATGACTCTGAACCAGAAGATTCTGATGATGAAGAAGAATTGTCCCTCTTGACCAGAAGAGTTAAACAACTCTGGAAAAAGAGGAACAACAACTTCAGAAGACCAAGACCCAGAGGGGATCGATCAGAATCAATTTCAAAAGGTAAAACTAACAAAGATATTACCTGTTATGAATGTAAAGAAACAGGTCATTATAGGAATGAATGCCCCAAGCTAAAGAAAGACAACTCTAGAAAAGAAAACTTCAAGAAAAATACCTTCAGAACAAAGAAAGGACTAATGGCTACCTGGGATGATAGTGAATCTGGATCATCAGAATCTGACTCTGATGAACAGGCCAACGTGGCACTTATGGCTACCACATCCAGGAGTAGCTCAGATGAAGAATCTGAAGAGGTATTTTCTGAACTTTCTCGATCTGATCTAGAATCATGCTTGTCAGAAACTCTTAGCTCATATCAGAAATTAAAACAAAAGTTTAAAAACATAAAAGGCTGTCTTAAAGCAAAATTTGAAGAATGTAGTGAACTTGAGATGACAATTCTAGCACAAGAAGATACAATCAGATTCTTAACATTAGAAAGAGATGGAGCAAAAAGAAAAAGCTTAGAATTAGAAGAAGTGTTGTCTCAAGTACCACAAACTTCAAATAAAATAATTTATGAATACGAAGTAGCCTTTCAAGAATTTCTGAAAAATGGGATAGATAGGAGTATTATGGCATCCATGATTTATGGAGTCAGTCAGAACAATAAAAAGGGAATTGGGTATGATCCTAAGGAAGATAAAACTTCTACCAGTGACCAACTTAAATCTCCTTTTTCATATCACTATACACACACCCAAGAACAAAAATTTGAAAATGCTAGAAAACCCAAAGTTATAAGAAACTCTGGGAGAACTAATCAGAAAGGACCCAAGAGATTCTGGGTACCAAAAGATAAGATTGTCTATGTTGCAGATATCCTATGCAGCAAAGTTCAGACACCAGTCATGGTACCTGGACTCTGGATGCTCGCGACACATGACGGGAAGAAAGTCTATGTTCCAAAGCCTGGAACTTAAAGACGCTGGATTCGTAGGCTTCGGAGGAGATCAGAAAGGAAGGATCAGAGGCTCCGGAACTATTGGTAATGGTACTCTTCCCTCTATATCTGATGTCCTTTACGTAGAAGGATTAATGCATAACTTGTTATCCATAAGTCAATTAAGTGATAACGGTTATGATGTAATCTTTAATCAAAAAACTTTTAAAGCCATTAATCAGAACGATGGCTCTGTCCTTTTCACAGGCAAGAGGAAAAACAACATCTATAAAATTAATCTTTCTGATTTAAAAGAACAGAATGTTAAATGTCTGATGTCAGTTCATGAAGAGCAATGGGTATGGCATAGACGCTTGGGCCACATTAGCATGAGGAAACTTTCTCAGCTAACCAAACTCGAGTTAGTCAGAGGCCTACCTAAACTGAAGTTTTCTTCAGATGCTCTGTGTGAAGCATGTCAGAAAGGAAAATTTTCAAAAACATCCTTTAAAAAGAAAAATGTTGTTTCTACCTCTAAGCCTTTGGAACTTCTTCACATTGACTTATTTGGTCCTGTGAAAACAGCATCAGTTAATGGAAAGAAGTATGGACTAGTCATTGTTGATGATTACAGTCGCTGGACATGGGTAAAATTCCTAAAGCACAAGAGTGAGTCTCACTCTGTATTCACTAGTTTCTGCTCCAAAGTGCAAAAAGAATTTGACTCTAAAATTATTAGAGTCAGAAGTGATCATGGTGGGGAATTTGAAAACAAAGATTTTGAGGAATTATTTGACTCTAATGGAATATCCCATGATTTCTCCTGCCCTAGAACTCCACAACAAAATGGAGTTGTAGAGAGGAAGAATAGGACACTCCAAGAGATGGTCAGAACCATGATCAATGAAACTAATGTGGCAAAGCACTTTTGGGCAGAATCTGTAAATACAGCGTGTTACATTCAGAATAGAATCTCTATAAGACCTATTCTGGAAAAGACTCCCTATGAACTGTGTAAAGGAAGAAAACCAAACATTTCATATTTTCATCCTTTTGGATGTTCTTGCTTTATCTTAAACACTAAAGAACATCTGAACAAGTTCGATTCCAAAGCAGAGAAAGGTATTATGTTAGGATACTCAGAACGCTCTAAAGGCTACAGAGTATACAACACAGAAACCAAAATTGTGGAAGAATCAATTCATGTCAGATTTGATGATAAGCTTGACCCTGAAAAGTCAAAGCTAGTTGAAAAGTTTGCAGACTTAGAAATCACTCTTGTAGAATCTGATAAAACTCCAGAAGCAACTGTCACTCAGAATTCTGAAGAAATTAAATCCCAGAAATCCCAAAGAAAGCTAAAAGTCGTATCAACGTATCTGAAGATTTGATTCTGGGAAACAAGGACGAACCTGTCAGAACCAGATCTACCTTCAGGACCTCTGAAGATACTCCTCTGGGACTAATGTCTCTGATTGAGCCTACATCCTGTGATGAAGCACTTCAAGATAACGACTGGGTTTCAGCCATGCAAGAAGAATTAGATCAATTTACAAAGAATGATGTCTGGGATCTTGTTCCAAAGCCCAGAGGCACTCATGTTATTGGAACTAGATGGGTATTCAGAAACAAGCTGAATGAGAAAGGAGAAGTCGTCAGAAATAAAGCTCGACTGGTAGCTCAAGGTTATAGCCAACAAGAAGGTATTGACTATAATGAAACCTTTGCTCCAGTCGCAAGGTTAGAATCTATTCGTCTTCTTGTATCTTTTGCTATTAATCACTCTATTAAATTATATCAAATGGATGTCAAGAGCGCATTCCTTAATGGTTACATATCAGAAGAAGTGTATGTCAACCAACCTCCAGGTTTTGAAAATCCAAACTTTCCAGAACATGTTTTTAAACTTAAGAAATCTTTATATGGACTTAAACAAGCTCCCAGAGCTTGGTATGAACGTTTAAGCAATTTTCTTCTGGAACAAAATTTTATCAGAGGGAAAGTTGATTCCACACTCTTCTGTAAAAACCTTAACAATGATCTCATGATATGCCAGATTTACGTTGATGATATTATTTTTGGTTCAGCTAATATCTCTGTTTGTCAAGAATTTTCTGAGTTAATGCAGGCAGAATTTGAAATGAGTTTAATGCAAGAACTAAAGTTCTTTCTAGGAATTCAAATTAACCAAACTTCAGAAGTCACATACGTTCATCAAAGTAAATACATTAAAGATGTTCTGAAGAAATTTGACATGACTAAATGCAACTCTGCAAAAACTCCCATGAACCCAACTTGCATTCTTGAAAAGGAAGAGGTAAGCAACAAGGTTTGTCAGAAGCTCTATCGAGGTATGATAGGCTCTCTTCTCTATCTGACTGCTACTCGTCCTGATATTCTCTTTAGTGTCTGTCTTTGTGCCAGATTCCAATCAGATCCTATAGAATCTCATTTAACAGCAGTTAAGAGAATTCTCAAGTATCTGAAAGGAACTCCTAACCTGGGCCTGATGTATGAGAAAACATCAGAGTATAGACTTTCGGGTTATTGTGATGCAGATTATGCAGGAGATAGACTAGAACGAAAAAGCACATCTGGAAACTGCCAGCTTCTGGGAAACAATCTGATATCCTGGGCTAGCAAAAGACAGTCAACTATCGCTCTATCAACTGCAGAAGCAGAATACATCTCAGCATCACTGTGCACAACTCAGATGCTCTGGATGAAGCATCAGTTAGAAGATCTGCAAATCTTCGAGAGTAACATTCCTATTTTTTGTGATAATACTACTGCCATTTGTCTAAGTAAGAATCCTATTCTACATTCCAGAGCTAAACACATAGAAATAAAACATCATTTTATCAGAGACTATGTTCAGAAAGGGATAGTAACATTAAAGTTCATTGATACAGAACATCAATGGGCAGATATCTTTACTAAGCCTCTAGCTGAAGATAGATTTCTTTTTATCTTAGAAAATCTGAACATTAAAAATTGCCCTGAATGAAGTGTGGCTCTGAAAATGTAAAATGAGACTCTGATATAAACAAATGTGTTTCTGCCTCTGACTCTGATACTTCTACCAGTTAAGAAGATATCTGAGTTAGAAATCTCCAAGAACCAATCCTTTGGTATTCCTGAAGATCAGATACATCAAAACACGTGGTGCACTAAGCGTCTAACCCTAGAACTTCTAGACATCTGTCCAGAAGAAATTCAAAAGGCAGACGTTTGAGATCTCCTCGAGCAGTGTGCGTACTGTTGGGATTAGACATTCATTAATTAGCCTTAATTATTTCTCCCCCAAGTGTGCTAACTTGATTCTTGTGCTAACGCTGAATGATGTGTCGTTTTGCATGTGTTTTCACTTAGAGTATTTAAACACTCCTCTCACATTTCACACACTTATCACTCTCACTCACTCTAAAACCCTAAACCTTCTCTGAAGCATTTCTCCAAACAGTTCATCTTCATCTTCTTCTTCAACCATGGACGCTCAACAACAACAAGTTTTCAACTTTTCTCAACAAATGGAATCAAGCTCAACTGCTCAAACTTCAAGCATTCCAACTCCAACTGTTACAGGAGTCTCCATTACTCCAGTATACAAAGAACCCCAGGTTCTTGACCGTGAACCCCACATAAACCTAGCAACTCCCTTTGAAGGACTGGAAGTGTTGTGTGAAACTCTAGTAGATTTTCACAACATGAAGAGAAACGGAGTGGATCTTACTGAAGAACTTCGTCAACAAGGGTGGGAAAACTATTTCCAAAGGCTTTATGGTCCTGTTTACCCAAACCTCATCAAAGAATTCTGGAGATTCGCAGATGCTGATGACCATTTCATCGTCTCCTATGTATTGGGGGTAAAGATAGTAATTACTGAAAAGTCAATTGCTTCTTTATTGAACATGGAGAAAGATGGGGGAAAAAGGATTTACAACATCAACCCTAGATCAAGGCGCGTTGCTGAAGTAATCAATCCAACCATCTTCAAACCCAACACTGAAGGAAATCCTTCAAAGAACAAAGAGCTGCATCAGAACCTCAGTGTGTGGCTCAAGATCATTCTGGGAACTATTCACCACCGCCCAGCATCCAACCCTCTAACTACATCAATGCAGATCAGAAGTGCATTCTGTATTGCATTCACAAGGGTGTAAAGATCTGCCTTCCTGCACTACTCTTCAGATACCTCAGAGACTCTGTTAGGGAGACCAGAAACAACATGAAGCCCAGAACCTACATCCCTCTGGGAAGATTGTTATCTGATGTTTTCATCGAGAATGGGCTGGTAGATCATCTGGAGAAGGCCAAACTGATGGAGGATCTGGCAATAGATACTGGGAGATCTCTGAACGCCAGAAATCTCAAGAGTATGGGAATAATAAAGAAGATTCAAGTCAAACCCACGCTGGACACCTCCTGGGATTCCTTGAAAGATCAGAGGAAGCTGCCTCATGGTCTTGCAAGGTTCTTCAAGAATGAACCCAGAGACGCTATCCTCTTCTACATGCAGCGTCTGAAGGATGAAGGAGTTGATATCTCTGACTTCAGATTGGACGATTGTCTGGATTCAGAAGAAGATTTTGTCAAGTTCAAGAGAGGTCCCCCTAAGAATAAATCTTCAAAGGCAAAGAGAGCAAGGATAGGAGAAACCTCTGAAGTAAGATCTCCAGCGCCTCTGCAAGAAACTACTGGTACGTCTACACCCTCTATTCCCTCTGAATCTCTTATGGCTTCTTCTAATCCTCTCCCAACATCACCTCTACCCAAACCCATATATACAACATCTGACATCCCACCTTCTACAACTAAATCCCCACTTCCTAAATTTGATCTTTCCCGTACAACTCTACCTGTATCTGAAGCCCTAGAAATGAACCAAACCACCTCTTCTTCCACAGCACCAGAATCACCACCTTACTTCATCCTCTCTTCTGACCTAGAATGCTCTGACCCTAACTCTCCAACCCTAGCCCAAATTCAGGCTCAAAACCTCGCTTCACAACAACCAACACAATCTGAAGTAACTTCACCTCCCCAAACACAACCTCCACCAGAAACTGAAGTCACCTCACCACCCCCAGAACAAACAACCAACATTCCTTCTGAAGACCAACCTTCTGAAGATCAACCCTCTGACCTCCACACCTCTGATATCACCCCACCAAACACCTCCGCTGAACCTGAACCTGAACCACAACCTCTAACACTACACCTTAGCCCTCCAAACTCTCCACCTCATACCTCTGAACCTGACCTTTCTACACCTACCCTTGAGGAAGCCATAATGCTGTTCGCAGGGGCTTCAGTATAAAAGGTCAAGTCTCTGACCACTAACTCTGGCGTCAGTGATGATCCTGATTCTGTAAGGACACACTGGAACAGAGTCATTGGCTGGATGACCTCTGAAGCTTTTAAGCTGAAGCACATCTCTGAACAAGTCAGAAACGACTTTATCAGAGATGCTGAGGCAAGACTCCAGGAAAGACTAGCAAGAGAAGCTGAAGAGGAAGCCAGAAGGCTGGAGGAAGAAAGAGCAAGGGAAGCTGAAATCCTAAGGATAAAGGAAGCTGAAGCTAAGGCTCTGGCGGATGCAGAAGCACAAGCTGCTGCTGAAGCTGAAGCGCAGGCTGCTGCTGAAGCACAGCAGACTCTGACTCAGGGGGAGTCCTCCTCTGTTGTTCCTATGGTTCTCCAGACGCTGGAAGAATTGAAGAAAGATCAGAAGGAACTCCGTGCCAGAATGGATAAGCAAGACACTGTCAACGACAACATTCAGAACATGCTGGCTATGTTGCTTCAGAGAATGCTTCCGCCTCCGAACCCTTAGGCACTTAGGATTTTTTGTTTGCCTGTTGTTTTGATTTCCTTGTCTCTGATGTTTACTTTTTTCTTGCCTTTTATCTGAATACAATGTTTTTCTCTTAAATTATTTTTTTTGCCATGTCTTTTTGATTCTGACAAAAAGGGGGAGAAGTCATTAATAGCTCTGATGAAAATACTGTCTAAATACCTTAAACACTCTGCAATATATTTTTCTTAAAAATAAATTTATCTAACTTGAACTTAAGAAATTGCAGAAGGTATCAAGAAACCTCATTGCTCAGAAGCTCTGGTAAGAACTTCTGAACTCCCTAGCACTATCTCAGGGGGAGCTCTTGTCTATCTGATCTGATATTTTTCATGTTTCATCTGCTTATTAAGTTTATTTTGTCATCATCAAAAAGGGGGAGATTGTAAGAACAAAAATTGTTCTACAACAGATTCCTTGATTTTGATGATAACAAAGGATGAAACCAAAAATGGCACCCTAACGAAAAGTTTCTAAGTGTGCAGGGTTCTAAGGAAAGAAGGAAGAGATCTGATGACGTCATCAGATACAGAACCAGATCAGATACAAATTATCAAATGATCAGAAGCATCTGAAGTGGAAACACGTTCAAGAAAGTCTAACTCTGAGCAAAACAGCAAAGTATCAGAAACATCTGAACAAGAAGTAAGCTCTAGAAGTTCTGACTCTGATCAACGGTATGTCTAAACTCCAGAAGTTATCAGCGCTATCTGAAGAAACCATCAGAACTCAAAAGAGATCAACATCAGAAGCAAGATTCCAAGATTCTCAGAAACACGAAGACTCTGATCATGGAATTGCTAATAATGAAAGAGTAACATTAACGTCAAGTAAAGGCTTGCAAATGGTTTTCCTAATACAGAAAGAGACGTTAATCTCCAATTTCAATAAAGAAGGTACTATATGTGGTAAGTAGTCACTTCAAAGAGAGAAAGTTATTCTGGCAAGAAGCTATTTAAGTTATGGCGTAAATTCATTTTATTATCCATAAGTTTTAACTACTACCTCACTGATATATAAAATGGGTTGCAATCAACATAGTAGATACACAAGCAAAAATATACTGAAACATCAACGCACAAAAAAACAACACAAGTAAGAATACTGAAACATCAACGCTCACAAAAACATTCTTACTCTCTAAATCTTCACGAAGCTTTTGCTTATAACGTGAAACACTTTGTTCTTACTATTGTAATACTTGCTTATCTTAGAAGCACTCTAGATTACATAAATCTTTTATCTATTGTTTGTTTATTTCCTTAAGTGACTCTGTGTAGTCTGTATACTTGAGAGGACTAAGAGATCTTTCTCTTAGACGTTGTTTGTAATCAATCTTTCAAGATTAGTGGATTAAGTCCTTGTTGAAGGCGAAATCACCTCGGCCGGGTGGACTGGAGTAGCTTTGTGTTATAAGCGAACCAGTATAAAATCCTTGTGTGATTTTCATTTTGAAAAAGCGCTTATTTTCCAAACAATTCAAACCCCCCCTTTCTTGTTTTTCTCACCTTCAAAATGTACATTTCATCAATCCCCTAAATCCAATGATTTTAATCCAACAAAAGTCAAATCAACCTTGATCAAAGCCCAAACAAATAGTCAAACATCACAAGACCATAAAAATGGCTCAACACAATTTTTACACAATTAATCAATTAACAATCAAATTAAAAATGCATTAAAATACAAATTAGTTTGGTCAAAACCTAAACCCTCTTCAAAACACCAAATAAATCGCCAAGAGATTTACCCTAGGTCAAACATGGTCCAAGGACCTTAGACAAACAATTTCATGGTTTTTGCAAAGTCAGAATATTTTTAAACAATTAAAAATATACACAAATAAATTTAATTCATAAAAAATATCAAAACTAATCCAAAAAATAATTTTAATTCAGAAAATGAAAGAGGAAAGTATTTAAAGATTTTTGGTGAAAGTCCTATATTTTTTGGATTAAAAATGAAATTAGTATGAATTAAACAAAATAAAGGGATTAAATTAAAAATCATAAATTAAAAAGAAATTCAAAAAAACAAGGGCCATCAGATCTCCCTCATTAATTGAGGTGGCAGATCTGATGGCCAAGCATGCGCTTCCATCCAACACCTTAGTCAAACGCGTAGTAACATGAGTCTACCAAAACAAAGGCCATGATTAAAACGTTGGACCAAGATCAGATGGTTCAGGTCATGCCAACACACCACCGGAGCCCTAGCTCCGGTCATCTCTTTCCGGTGAGGACCACCAGACTGGTCCAACCAAAACTTCATGAAAAATGAAAAGTGAGCACACTAATTTGAAGAGAAAATGCTCAGGAGCACGAATCTGACCTCCATTTCTTCCAACTCCAAGTATATTGAAAGGTACATGGATTTGATATTTGAGGTTCATGATCTGAGTTGCTTTAATTTGACCTTAGAGAAACACAATCTTGTTGCCTACATTGGTAGGACTTCAGCAAACCAAAAATCACAAAGAATAGTGAAGAATTGAGAGAGAATCGAAGAGATTAAGTTTCTGAATTTTCACCTTCGAGTTATTGCATATTGGCTTGATCTTGATCTGGATTTGCTTGATTCCTCTTCCTCTTCCTTGCAGTGATCAATTGAGATGGAAAGGGAAATGAATTCTTGGAGTTTGAATTTCAAAACAGTAGGTGAAATTCAAATTCGATTTCAAAGAAATCTTCAAGCAATTCTATGGAGTGAGGGGTTTGAGTTGTCTTTACAAGGCTTGGACAAGGTATTGGTGATGTTCTGAGCTCATAGCACTTGTATTTATAGCCACGTCAAATGCTTTCTACACACTTTCTTTTGAAATCCAAAAATAGCAATTGCATCATGCAAGCTTGCATAGGCCTGTACAAAGCCCAAAGAACGATTGGAAATGGTCCAAAATCATGCACATGTGATACTAAAAACAATTCATTAAGCCATGCAATATGGAATGGAAATTTATCATAAGAATCTTCCAAATGGTACCATGCATTACACCCATGCGCAAGTCCATCAATATTGATCCAAAGAGATGATTTTGGACTTTTTGGAAAGGTGAGATCAAGGGGAACAACTTTCATGTTGAACACTTTTCCATTTGAAGCTTGGGTCATGATGAATTTTGAGGTGGAAGTTTGGAAAATCAAACATAAATGGAATTTCTCTAAGTAGCAAGTCAAATGTTCACTCCTTCCACCTTGAATAAATTTTTGTTATGGACTTCAAATGAAAAAAGTTACTTCATCAAAGTTGTAGCCCTTTCAAAGAGTGCTCATGGCTCTTTGGCATGTCGCACCATCATTCTTTAATCCGAAAGGCACCACTCTATAACAGAATGTTCCCCAGGGTGTAATGAATGTGGTCTTCTCCATATCTTCAGGTGCCATCTTGATTTGATTATAATCGGAAAATCCATCCATAAATTAAAAGACTTTGAGTTTACTTGTATTATTTACCAACATATCAATGTGTGGTAGAGGAGCCATGACCACTATGTTATAGTGTTTCATCTTTGTTTCACTCTTATCCCTTAGATAACCCTAGAGCTCCAATTCTTCAATCTTACTTTGTGCATCTCTACTCTCTACTCTTCCTTCAATCAAGACAAGGTATGTTCAGTGCATTTCAATTTTATGTTGTCATTAGGTTGTTAGTTTAAACATTCTTTATTGCATGTTATAGTTGGTTATGGATTATTCTCAAACCCTAGGTTAGGAGCATGTAATTCTGTGAAAGTGGTTACTGTATTAAGAGTAGATGGTAAATTTGGGTTCTAGTACGGTAGGACTTTGTGTAGTGGTTAGGTGTAGCAAGAACCAGTGAAAATCTTAGAATTTTATGAATTTTCTTAAGCCCGCATAGTGCGCCTCAGTGGGGCTTAGTGTGCCCTGAAATATGCAAAAATTTTTCTATAAACTATTGATATGCGGTGTAGGTTGTGAGGTTTAGAGAGGGAGCAAAGAATTATTTTAAATTAGTATGCTTATGTTTGTTGGTTATATGTTGGTTTTTATGATTGTTTTGCAGATTGGTCTAAGAGCTCTTTCTTCAAAGCGAGTAAGATCTAATGTTAGACCCTCATCTCAGCATAACACTCCTGTATTAAACTGGGCAAAAGATTTAGGGGCTGAGCAGGAAGGAAGGTATGATGAGTTGGCTTCTAGAAACATATGGTCAGAGAGGACGTTTAACATTAACCCTTAAAGGGATTACCGAGGATCCCTTGCTTTGATAGAAAGAAAGAACTGGCACAAGTCATTAACCCCTCCTACATAATTTAACTATGAGAGATTGTGAGGAAATTTTATTCCAATTCATTTCCGATTGAAGGTATAAGGTATTCCTTCACCATCTTTATAAGGGGAAAAGAAGTCTTGAAATTTTGGTATGCAGATCCTGGATGTCGTACACGATGTCACAACACCAGGGTCAGCACATTGTCACACCACAAACAATATTAGGATTTAAATAAAAGCACGAAAGAAAATAACACAAGCAATTGTTAACCCAGTTCGGTGAAACATCACCTACATCTAGGGGATACCAAGCTAGGAAGGAAATCCACTATCACATAATTAGTTCAAAGTTCTAAACAACCTCAGGTTTTACAAACTTCTCACCTAATCTCTACCTTTGGATGTTTCTATATAAGACTCTCCTAGATATGAGACCCCTCTCACCTCCCTTTAACCATACAATAGAGACAATAACTTATATTAGAAAACATAATACACTCTTGCTTAAAATCTTCTGAAGGATTGACAATTACAACTCAATAACACCAGTCCAATTGAAGTATCAAAGAGATACTCGGATGCCTCACAAATAACAAAGACATTAAACCCTAACACAAACAATATTCAGCGTTGCTTCGATGCCTTCTTAGGTTTAGAAACTATCTATATATAGCATATGAACGACATGGGCTTCGGGCTTTGACTCAAATCATTTCCAAGCACTCTGCATAATCTTCTGCAGATTTGATTTCAATCAGATCAAATGTTTCCTAAAATGTTTTGACATCTTTAGTTCGTAAACAAGTCAAGGCAAAAACAATCTTTTGCGTTTTTTGAAACCGCTCTACTTGACTCACATATTTCGTGAACTAAATCTTCAGCGTATCTTTAGATATCTCATAAAAGGAAACAGATCTTACAAGATACTAAAACAGGTCAAACTCTAATGTTGAACCAACATGTCAGGACATCTTGTTCACCATATGACTAAAATACTTGTTTTTCCAAAATATAGCCAATCACTACATACCAGACCTAACAGTCTCCCACGTTGGAAAATTTTGGCTAAAACAACGTTTGCATAGCCCAAGACAAATAAGGGTAAGGATCACAACAACAAACCACCATAAAAGCATAAAACAAATCCTTTTCCCCCAAAACACCAGAGGTAGGCGCAGCAGAAAGGAACATTGCCTCACACCAGAGAGATAAACTCTCACACAAAGAACATGCTTAAGAGAAAAATAAATTCTCTTTAGTCAGAATGTCAAGACATTTTTCCCGACATTATTAACACCGACAACCCACTCAAAACAAGTCTATCATTATAGGAAAAAAGAATGCTCCCCCTAAGTAGCATATCTAGGGGAAATAACTATTCCCCCTCCATACGTGCTCCCGCTTAGTGGGCAAGAGACAGGGCGGGCTAACATATAATCAAACACAACTACATAACTAATCAAAAATAATCATATCACAATTACTCCCCCTTTTTAGCCAAAAAGTTGACAAACACAACTAATCATCAGAGTTAGAAGAGAAAACAAAAGATAGGTTACAGACCAAGAGCACTATAAAGTGCATAAATATTCAAGGCATAGCCCAAAATAATAGAAGTGAAATCAACACACAGAAGAACCAGAGCCAGAGTGCTTCAGTCTTCATCACTGATGGTAGTTTCTTCATCATCACTTGCACCAATACCTTCTTCATTTTCATCTTCTTCACCTGTTCCATCACCTTTCAAATTTCCTTATTCTTCAGACTAGGCCTATATCAAAATTTCTAGTCTACTCTTTCTCTCAGTACAACTTTTGATAGTTTTATCCAAGGTCTTGCAGGTGTCTTTTAGATCAGCAAGGATGCCTGTTCTAGTCGTAAGCCTGGAAGATTTCTGGCCAGATGTCATGACAATATCTGGAACATGTTTTCCAATGAATAACCTATAATGTAAGGATAAACGAGGGTCTCTTTTGCAGACATTATCATAACTAATCAAAATGCTTGGGTGTTGACTCGGTATAACACCACAGATCAATGAGAGAAAGGCTATTGGCATATTCACAACAAAAGATACAACATTCTTCATATTTTGATCAAAGAAAAAAATATAAAATCAAAACTTAACTTGATCCTTACAATATAAATGAACTTACCCAATCCTGTAGCAATGTTGAAAGTATGATTAGTTGGCACCTAATTAGCAACTCCAATTTTGTGAAGAACATCATACTTCACACTCAAATCGCTTGCTGACAACTTCCCTTTACTTGGCCATTCCTTTACTTGTTTAGCAGTAATCTCTCTGCAAATAACATTTTCAGAGACTTCCACTTCAGCTTGTTCTTCTTCATTTCTTCCCAAAAACCTACTTATGATTTTAGGAGAAAAATACACACATCTTCCTCTAACATACACTTTTCTAAACTCCTTACTCCTCTTGTTATCACATTCCTTAGAGATATTCACAATAAATTATTTAACACATATTTCATAACACTTGCCAAAGCCAATTACAGTTTTCATTAACCCAACTTCTTGAATCAGACTCATCACCTATTTGCATTCAAAAGCATTTTTGCCCTGTTCTCTTTCTAATGCTAGTCTTGTTTGATAAACAAACTTCCATTTTTCTACATTCTCCATAGAGTGAAAGGAAATGTTGTCAATTTGAACTTCAGGAATATTTGTCGGAATCTTCTTCCCAGAAGCTTGCTTTCTGGCAGTAGAAATGATGTCCTGAACATTGTGTTCAACATCATGGTCAGATTCACTAGACTCAGAAGGAATTTCCTTCCTCTTAAGTGATTTCTTCTGGGAGACAGGAGTAATAACCTTGCTCTGTCTTTTTGTAGGGACAACACTAGTTCTTCTCCTGAGAGATTTAGAGGGTGTGCTAGAGGATTCAATAGCTTGACCTTTTTTGTTCTTCAACCTTTTAGCTATTCCTGGAGCCGGTCTTTGAACAATGGGCACATGAATAGAGTCCAGATCCTCTATATTCACTATGTTAGTAGATTGATCATTTTTATCGATGGAGTTTCCTTCTTTATCATCCAGACCACCAGGCATCCCATCAGACTCCTCTTTATCTTTCGATTTTTCAGGAGATATAGTAGACACATTGACGTTAGATTTATCCATAGGGGTTTCAGTAGTGTTATCAGGTTGGGCCATGGATGTGGAGACATTCGAGAAAACATCAGTCTTAGGTTAAATACCCAACACTTGAGAGATCAACACACAAATATTCTTATCCACGTCACCTCTGTATGCAATGGTCATGCTAGATTTACTCAAAATAGTAGCAAACATAGGTCTATTACTAGTTCTATAAGCTTTAGCATCTTCCTTAACATTTGGCATAACAAGACATTCTTTAGAAGCACCAACATTAGGTTTGACATTAATGGGATCAAGATACAGGCTAGTCATAGAATGGGGTTTCTTTATAGCAGTAGAGGGTTCAAGAATTTTTACATTTCTAGCAGCCATGGATGGAGAGAAATAAGTACTTACTTTAGAGGGCTTGCCTTTTCTTGAAGCAGATGATCTAGCCTTCCTTATAGGGGTTGCATGGCCAAGAACCATCGCGAGGGGAATGCCATTGGTAATGACATCAGAGAGATCTATCTCAATACCAACATTTTTAGGGTTCGATTGCTCCTTGGTGTGGTTGCTAGGAGTTGAGATAAAAGGTTGAGGCATTTTGGATATTTGAGGTATGGACTTTGAAGAGAAGATACAAAGATGAGGGTGACTGGGAGTAAGGTTGAGAGAGAGAGTTAAGGAGGTAATGTGAATGATGTTGATAGAGTATGTAGGATGGAGTGTTGAGAAAATAAGGAAGGGTTGTAATGATATTCCTTGAGTTTTGTGCACCATTAAATGGAGGGAAGAGAAAATTTGATTTCCATATCTTCATATCAGTAATTGCTATAATTACTAAAGCATGCAAATGCCCAATTCACCCCTTAACTTTTCAAACTGGGCTGCATCTAAAGCTTTAGTGAAAATATCTTCCAGTTGCTTCTGAGTGGTTACATGCTCAAGAGTAACAATTTTGTCTTCAACAAGATCCCTGATAAAATAATGAAGAATATCATATTGCTTAGTTCTGCTGTGATGAATAAGATTCTTGGATATGTTGATAGCACTCAGGTTGTCACAATATAATGTCATGACATCTTGCTGGACATTGTATTCCTCTAACATTTGTTTCATCCAAATTAATTGAGAGCAACTTCTTCCTGGTGCAATATATTCAGCCTCAACCGTAGATAATGACACACTATTTTTGCTTCTTACTTAACCAAGACATAAAATTATTTACCAAGAAGAAACATCCTCCAAAAGTACTATTTCTATCATCAGCACTGTCTGCTCAATCTGCATCATAATATCCTATAAGCAAGGAATTTGCATTATAAGAATACAACATTTTATAGTCACTAGTTCCATTGATGTACTTCAGGATCCTTTTCACTCGAGGAATATGACTCATTTTGGGTTCATACTGATACCTTGCACATACTTCTATAAAAAATGTAATGTCAGGTCTGCTAACTATAATATACGTCAAACTACCACTCATACTCTTGTACATACATTGATCCATATTTACACCTTTTTCATCTTTGGTCAATTTCAAGTGGGTTGGTGCAGGTCTTCTTTTATGACTAGCATTTTCCATGCCAAACTTCTTTACTATACTCTTAGCGTACTTGCTTGAGAGATATAGATAGTGTCATCCATTTGTTTGACTTAGAGCCCAAGAAAGTAAGTCAATTCACCAACAAGACTTATTTCAAATTCAGATTGCATATGCTTGACAAAATGTTGAACCATCTGGTTCAACATCCCTCCAAACACAATATCATCAACATATATTTGAGCTATCATGAGTTTACCATGCTCTTCTTTAACAAACAATATCTTGTCTGTTCCTCATTTTCTGTATCCATTGCTGACAAGGAACTCAAAGAGCCATTCATACCAGGCCCTAGGTGCTTGCTTTAATCCTTAGAGAGCTTTCCTTAGTTTGTAAACATGGTCTAGAGAGTTAGGATATATGAACCCTTTGGGTTGTTCAACATAGACTTCTTCATTCAAGTACCCATTTAAGAAGGCACTTTTCACATCCATTTGAAATATCTTAAATTTAAGCAAACAAGTCACTCCTAAAAGTAGTTTTATTGACTCAAGCCAAGCAACATGAGCGAAAGTACCATCAAAATGAACCCCTTCAATTTGAGTGTATCCTTGAGCAACAAGTCTAACCTTGTTTCTGGTCACAATTCCTTTTTCGTCAGATTTGTTCTTGTAGATCCATTTTTCCCAATAGCATTCATTCCTTTAGGCCCAGGAACTAAGTCCCGTACTTAATTTCTTATAAAATGCCCTAGTTCTTCTTGCATAGAATTGATCCAAAATTCATCAGTTAAGGCTTCCTTCACATTTTTAGGTTCAAACTTTGAGATAAAGCAATCATTTGATATTACCAATAATGAGTTTTGTTGGATGATCTTTCTGATTTCTGATAGAGGGACCTTTGTTGACTTGATGGTTGTCTGGTTCAGTGCCTCCTGGTTCACTATTTGACATAATAACTCCCTCATTTTCAGAAGTGTCAATCTGCTGAAATGATATCCCAACGTCTTCATCAACATCAGTCCCTTTTTTGTGATATTATCATCCACTAACACGTTGATGGATTCCATCATGACTTTGTTTATGGAATTAAAAACTCTATAGGCTCTACTATTTGTAGAGTACCCCAGAAATATTCCTTCATCACTCTTGGGATCCATCTTTCTTCTTTGTTCTCAATCAGCCAAAATGTAGCATTTTCTTCCAAATACATGAAAGTATTTGACAGTAGGATTCCTTCCTTTCCATAGTTCATAAAGAGTAGTCGAAGTACTAGTTCTTAGAGTGACTCTATTATGAATATAATAAGCAGTATTCATTACTTCAGCCCAAAAATGACAGGGTAGTTGTTTCGCATGAAGCATGACTCTAGCTGATTCTTGTAGAGTCATGTTCTTGCATTCAACAACTTTGTTTTGTTGAGGGGTGATGGGAGAAGAGAGTGTAGCAAGAGCATCTGCCATCTGATTCTTATCTCGAGGAACATGATGGAAGTCAACCTCAGTGAAAAACATTGAAATCCTCCTCGCATAATCTCTGTTTGGGATGAGGCCAGGCTGATTCATCTCCCATTCACCCTTAATATGATTAACAACAAGGGCCGAATCACCATAAACATCAAGATGCTTGATCCTAAGATCAATACACTCTTCTAATCCCATAATACAGGCCTCATACTCCGCCATATTATTCGTGCATTTGAAAGTGAGGCTTGCTGTAAAAGGAAAATGTGTGCCCTGAGGAGTAATAATCACTGCCCCAATACCATTTCCATATCGATTTACAGCTCCATCAGACACCATGCTCCATCGGGAACCATGCGCTGGCCCTTCATTGATTGTAGGCTCATTGCAATCTTTCATTTTCAAATACAGAATCTCCTCATCAGGGAAGTCGTACTGAACTGACTGATAATCCTCAATTGGTTGATGTTCCAAGTGGTCAACCAAGATACTACCTTTAATAGCTTTCTGAGCTCGATACTCAATGTCATACTCAGACAACAGCATTTGCCGACGGGCAATCCTCCCAGTTAAAGCAGGTTTCTCAAAGATATACTTGATTGGATCCATTTTGGATATCAACCAAGTCGTATGATTCAACGTATATTGACGTAAGCGCTTAGTAGCCCAAGCCAAAGCACAACATGTTTTCTCCAGCATTGAGTATCGAGACACACAATCAGTGAACTTCTTACTCAGATAGTAGATGGCATACTCTTTCTTCCCTGATTCGTCTTGCTGACCTAGTACACAACCCATAGAGTCTTCAAGAAGAGCCAAATACATAATCAAGGGTCTCCCTTCCACAGGCGGAGACAAAATCAGAGGCTTGGACATATACTCTTTAATACTGTCAAAGGCCTTCTGGAAATCCTCGGTCTAATCATGACGCTGATCTTTCTAGAGGAGCTTGAATATAGGCGCACATGTGGCAGTCATGTGAGATATAAATCTGGAAATATAATTCAAGCGGCCAAGAAAACCTCGGACTTGCTTCTCAGTTTTGGGTGCAGGCATCTCTTGTACTGCTTTGACCTTGGCAGGACCAACTTGAATACCTCTCTCGCTAACAATAAAGCCCAATAACTTGCCGGAACGGACTCCAAATATACACTTGTTAGGATTTAGACGAAGCTTGTACTTCCTCAAACGCTGAAAAAGCTTTAATAAGTGCTCTACATGTTCAACTTTTGTTCTCGACTTTGCAGTCATATCATCAATATATACCTCGATCTCCTTGTGCATCATATCATGAAATAAGGTAGTCATAGCTCGTTGATACGTGGCTCCGGCGTTCTTCAAACCGAAGGGCATCACTCGATAACAGAATGTTCCCTAAGGTGTGATGAATGTTGTCTTCTCCATATCTTCGGGTGCCATTTTAATTTGGTTATAACCGGAAAATCAGTCCATAAATGAGAAGGCATTGAATTTAGTTGTATTGTCTACCAACATATCAATATGTGGTAGAGGAAAATCATCTTTCGGACTAGCTTTATTCAAGTCTCTATAGTCAACACACATTCGGACTTTTCCATCTTTCTTAGGCACGGGCACAATATTGGCTACCCATTGAGGATATGTGGAAGTCACTAGAAACCCCGCATCGATTTGCTTCCGAACTTCTTCTTTAATCTTCCCTGCCATATCGAGATGAGTTCTTATGAGCTTCTGCTTCACAGGAACGCACATAAGCTTCAAAGGCAGGGAATGTTGCACGATATCTGTATCTAGACCAGGCATGTCTTCATATGACCAGGCAATCACATCGGCGTATTCTCGTAGCAACTCAATCAACCCCTTCTTAACATATTCTTCCAGGAGTGCCCCAATCTTCACTTCTCGAACATAATCATCAGACCCCAAGTTGACTATTTCCAGATTCTCAAGATATGGCTGAATGATCTTCTCTTCGTGCTCAAGTAGACGGGTAATCTCATCAGGAATCTCTTCAACATCATCTTCTTCGGCCCCAGATACAGGGAAGTCAAAGTTGGGAGATGGTGTTGGATCATTATGTTCAATGGGTTTGATCAACCTACATAATGATTTTGGATATAAAAGAGATTTTAGAATTCAAACAAGGCAAATAATTATGCAGATGAAAAGATTGATTTTATTCTATTTTTAAGGTTTTTTGTGATCACCAGTTTCATGCAAAAAAGTAAAAAGTGAAAATAATTCGGAGAAACAAACACTTAGCATGAATTTATTGAATGAATATCTTTGTATTTATGGGCCAACAATGTCATCATTTCTCCTTTTGGCATGGGAGAAGGGTTTTTTAAACAAAATTGAACATTGCGTGGACTTATGGATGACTGTTGGAACATCAACAGTGACCCAGTTATTGCATACCCCTCCAGGGATGACAAAGTTTCCAGAATCTTCCTCTGCATCATCTTCCATAACAACAGCAGCCTCCTGGTCTTCGACGGTGTGGATGAAACCACCACTCTGAAACAGATCGTGCTCGTTGAAGGTTCCTGAAGAATACCCTATGCCAACCCGGGATTTATTGTCTTCCAGCTTGATCATTTGTCCTAAACCAGTAGTTGCGTCATGCTCAATGGCCAACTTCGCATCATTATAGGACGCAAATGAAGAAGTTCCTTTCTTAGAAGGCTCAGCAATAGACAAAGCTTGGAACGGTGTCCCAACTTCGTCCTCAGCATCAATGTAAGAAAATGAAGACAAATGGCTTACCAAGAGAACCTTCTCTCCCCCTACCACCTGTCGCAACCTGAAAAATACAGTGTGCGAAAAAACAATCGGCGAAAAAGAAATGACAGAAGAGTCGCCACCGTGCGTTATTTATCCCAAAGGAGGGAAAGGAAACGCTCTAAGTAAACCTGGAAAAAGGAAAGGAAAAGACAAGGTCTCGCAACCAAATCTTGGGTTCGGGAGCCGATTATGCGAAGGGAAGGTATTAGCACCCCTACGTATCCGTAGTACTCTACGGGATCCACTCTTGTTGTTCTTGTCTAAAGGGTGTGGGTTTATCTAATGTACTATTTACTAAAAGAGGGGTCAAAAGAAAATGACTCGCACGGATGTCGCATCCACTGCATACGTATCTCATATGAATATGAGAATTAGAGTCTTCGTAGCTCGGCCACCTATGGGTTAGGGGGCAGTGTGCTTGCTAAGACATCGCGTCTTATGCCTACGTATCTCATCTGGAATGAGAATCAGAGCAAGTCGTAGTTCGACTACCTACGGGTTTGTCTGGGTTTTTTAGGTGAACGACGTTACTACGCAATCTACCGGATGCTCGACCTTTGGAGACTTACTCGCCTGTAGTAGAAGGAGTAAACGTGTTCTTAGGAGAAGAAAAATCAATGAGTTTGTTTGTGTTTTAGGAATGCTCATGCAAAAAGGAAGTCCTAGACGAAGGAACAATGCTACCTTAATTGACATGCAAACGAGAGACTATACGAAGCCTAGCAATCCTATGGGGAGACAATCACACCATACAAAACAAACATGCATAAATTAAAATGCCAACAAGGGGGCTCAAACATACATGGGTAGGGCTTTAGTCAAGAGGGGTCATATCAACCTCGACAAACAAGCCATGGAATAGGTAATCAAATGGGCTCTTAACCACTGACATTGAACATCAGGGTGAGCATATCAAAAGGGTAATGAGGATAAGACCTCATAGCTCTTAACCCTGGACAGGGTGAGCTCATGACAAAAAGTGGGGATTCAGAAAGGTGGAACCCTCTCCACTGACTGACCGGACAAAAGATCTTGGGCTTTTGTTCTGAAGATCAACACGTAGTGCGAGCATAAAGAACGACACAGTGAATAACGGGGGATTGATTACTAATCCCTTTTATCCGTTAATTGCCTCTTCAGGGAGGTCTTTAGCACTGATGCCTCTTCTCGGAGGTCTTTGGGCACAAAAGTAAACAAACAAAAGAAAACATTGCCTCCTATTGAGGTCTTCTAGCTAAGAAAGTGGTAAAATACGGGAAAGATAAAGGATCAAGAGATCTACCACACGGATAAGGATTTGAAGTAATAACAGCTAAAGAAATAAGAAACCCAGAGATCTCTCGAGCTGACACCATCAAAGAAAGCAAGTCAATACAGGTAATCGGAATAAATCTCCAAATGGTATCCCACAAATAAAGTGGAATGCCAAGCAAGCTATCCTTTCAGGAGTCATGTGAACCCTCACAAAAAACTCAACAAACAGGTTAGAGTGACAAGATGGGGCGCAATCAAGAGTTGCCCCAAATCAAAATGTAACCACATGAATCATGCCATTAAAATTCACAAAAAGAGCTCACAAAAAGCAACCAAGTGTAGGAGGCCTAAACCTCTTGTCAAGCACATGCATCAAAAGGGTATCAAAATTCAAAGTCAGGGGCAAGGATCCACAGATCAAGACATGACATACATACTAAAACATGCGCCCACATGCAAAACCTAACGATAATACCTCATACATTCAGAGCATTCAAATTAAAAGCATAGAGTAATGGAAATAGGGAAAACCTGATTGGAGAGATCGAATGAAATTGAATTGCACCGTTGGCTTTGCAGAACAATCTTAGGGTTTATATGAGAGGGAATTGGTTCTTTGCAGATGTGTTCCCTTCAGTCTCTGGAGGTTGCTCTTAACACTGTTAGCTCTTCTCTCACTATCTTTTTCCCAGGGTTTCTTGGGAGATGGAAGTCTAGAATTTATAACCTGATTTTTGTATCTTTGTGGGCTCAAAAAGAGACAGGTCCAAGTCCAAGATTTTTCTGTTATATTTTATTTATTTATTTATTTATTTATTTATTTTCAAAACGCATGGGCTTCGCCTAGCGAGCATGACAGTTCAAGAAATTCCTCTGAGCGTAGGTAATTCTGGTGGCTTTTCTTGGGACTCGCTATGCGACCCATTTTGCTCGCCTAGCGAGCATGACAGCTCATGAACAAACTTTTGCTCCTTCAAGATTAACGTTTTGACTGATGAATATACCCCATTTGAACATGTTGGAAGTATCTCAAGCCATTCCCTTGTGTTGACTGATCACCCAGATAGGACCCACAAAGTGTCTTGGATGATATTCAAGCTTCTTGGATCTAATTCCGATTGACATGATGAAATGCTATATGAAATGTTAAATGACCTAAAAATGAATGCATGAATGAGGGGGGTAAATTTTGGGGTATTACACCACCACCAACTTTTTGTTCTTGACGAACTTCAACTTTTGGTGTATGGTGGATGTCACGGCGCCTGCCTCGTGAATCCATGATCTGCCCAACAAACAACTATATGATGGGTGGTCTCCATGACCTGAAAAGTGACCAGGAAATCACTAGGTCCTATCTTAACTGGGAGTTCAACCTCGCCAATCACTGTTTTGCACGATCCATCAAAAGCCTTGACGACCACTCCACTCTGCCTCATGGGAGGCCCCTGGTAAGAAAGTTTGGCCAGAGTGGATTTTGGCAACACATTCAGCGATGATCCAGTGTCTACTAGTACATTACACCTGGCATCATCCTTGCAATTCATGGATATGTGAAGTGCCAAATTGTGGTCTCTTCCCTCCTCGAGGAGATCAGCATCACAGAAACTCAGGTTGTTACAAGCAGTAATGTCTTCAACAATGCTATCGAATTGCTCTATTGTGACATCATGATCTACATACGCCATGTCCAACACTTTCTGCAAAGCTTCACGGTGTGGCTCAGAGTTAATTAATAAAGACAACACATATATCTTTGAAGGCGTTTGTAGAAGCTGATCTACAACATTGTATTCATTCCTCTTGACGAGCCTTAGCATCTCATCACAATCCTCTCTAATCATGCCATTTTTGCCAGCAGGGGCAGGAGTTCTAACAGCGGCGGCAGGTCTATTAACAACAACTGCCGGATTCGGAGAATTGGAATAATTTCCCACAGGACGGATAGCACTATCAACTCTTCTGGTGTTTGCCTGGGGTTTCGGTGGTGCCGAGAAAACAGGACCACTACGGGTCAAACCGCTGACATCAGCAATATTCACAAGAGAAGTGGAGGGTAGGGGCACCTACTTCCCATCTTCCAATGCCACAACATTATAAAGATAGGGAACAACTTTGTTGGAAGAGTATGGGACAAGGCCGGCTGGCTTAATGATGAGAGAGGGAGAAGCCTTCTGCTTGCTGCCACCGTATCGGACGATAACAGGCTCAGGTATCCTGAATACAGGGGATATCACATTAACTTCATCCTCGTCACGATTCTGAAGTATCTCTATCACACCCTGATCCAACATTTCTTGGATGTCTTTCCTGACTTGACGCCATCCTCTCTCATTGACAGTACATACACGGTAATTGTCATGGTCATGCTCGTAGTGACTGTTTTCACACAATAGTTTGTGCATCTTGACCAAAGATTATCGGATATGGCTGACATATCGGACCTTATATTTAACAGGGCAACCTTGAACCATATTGACAGCAGATTTCCCATGCTCGGGTTGTGGGTTCTTCTTCACGTTAGGACCTACATCCTCGAAAAACAATATACTGCTTCTTACAAGGTCTTGAACCTTGGTCTTCAACGTGTAGAAATTCTCCACATCATGTCCGGGAGCACCGGAATGATAAACACAGTGAAGCTCAGGCTTATACCACCACTAAGGGTTGGTAGGTATAGCAGATGGGTCACGTGGAGTGATCAGCTTCCTTTCAATTAAATAAGTATATAGCTCTGCGTAGGTCATGGGAATAGGATCAAAAGTGACCCTTTTCCTATCATAGCTTGTGCTGGTCTGATTGTTGTTTCGAGGCTGGTAGGCCTGCTGTTGAGGACGATGTTGTTGTTGCTGATACTGTTGATGTTGCTATTGCTGGTTCTGATTATGATGATGATATTGCTGATTTTATCTGAAAACAGGTGCTATATGAGCCACCTGGTGCAGATTACTGGTTGGACACACAGTCTTCCGCTTCATGAAGGGTCTTTTGAACTTAACATGGGAGGTTACAGCATGTGCGTCACCATCTTTCTTCTTCGCAAAAGCCCCATAATGTTTGGCAGAATAACCTTCTTCTCTAGTCAGGCGCCCTTCCCTGACTCATTCCTCTAGACGCATCCCCATGTTCGCCATCTCGGTGAAGTCATAAGGAGCGCTAGCAATCATCTGCTCATAATAAAATTAACTCAAGGTCTTCAGAAAGATCTTGGTGATCTCTTTTTCTTCTAGCGGAGGCACGATCTGTGCACCAATTCTCGCCACCTCTGGGCGTACTCCTTAAAAGTTTCCTTATCCTTCTGGGATATGTCCCTCTGTTGGTCCCTATTGGGAGCCATATCAATGTTGTATTTGTATTGCTTGACGAAGGCTTCGCCAAGGTCGTTGAAGGAGCGGATGTTCGCACTATCCAGGCCCATGTACCATCTCAAAGCGGCACCGGACAAGCTGTCCTAGAAATAGTGGATTAGAAGTTGATCATTGTCGGTCTGAGTCGACATTTTTCATGCATACATAACCAAGTGGCTGAGCGGGCACGTGTTTCCTTTGTACTTTTCAAAGTCAGACACTTTGAATTTGACAGGAATCTTGACATTAGGAACCAGGCAAAGTTCAGCAGCGGACTTGCCAAAGAGGTCCTTCCTTCTGAGAGTTTTGAGTTCCTTGCGAAGCTCAAGGAATTGATCGTTCATAGCATCCATTTTCTCATACATGTATGGGCCCTCAGATGGATCAGAGTGGTAAATGGTGTCATCTACTCTCGACAAAGTATGCACGATTGGAGGTGGCATAGCAAGGACCGGGCTAGATGCCGACAAAGAAGAAAAAGTTGGGGCGAGACCCTCTAGAGCAATGTTCGCGGGCATCCCCCAGGGAAACCCGATTGGCATAGCAGTAGGCGCAAAGTGGGCACTGGCAGCAGGTATGGTTGAGGAAGCAATCTCAGAAATGACTGTCCTCTGGGGAGGAGTTGAAGGCGTTGGAGAAGACTGGCTTTGGGCGGCCAAGAATGACTCCATCAGGGCAGTCAATCTTGCCACTTCCTCCTTCAATTCTTTGTTCTCTTGGTCTAGGTGATCCATTAGCTTTGATGAGTTGGCTCTGATGTAGTACCAGTGCGTCAGCTTGTCTTCAAAATAAATGAAGAACACAGAGTTAGACCATTGAACAAGAAGCCTAGAGCAACTTTAGAGTTCTATTTGCAAATATCGGAAATATTAATCATTTAGACATATATGGAAATATCATATCAATAATATATGGAAAAATTTTACACCAAAGAAGTACAGTCTTGGTAATACAAGAGAGAAGAAGTACAGTCTTGGTAATACAAGAGAGAAGGAAAATGAACATCCTATGGAACCCTAGAAGCAATCATCCAAAGCTCTCGAGACCGGAAGATAAGTTGTACGAAGCCTCTTCACCTCTCGCTCATAGGCTGCCTCCATATCTGCCTTCTCTTTGGTGAGTCGATCGTACTTCCTCTTCGAAAACCTGGAAGACTGAGGAAGAAGATAAGTCACCACATCATCAGGCTCATCGATAACCTGATGCTCAAGAAACTCTATTAATTCATCCTTATCTCTAAGCTGCTGAAGTAGCTCCTCTCGCTCACGGACCGAAGCACGCGAACGGTCTTCATGTCTCAACTCCTCTACTCCTTGGTCAGGGAGGTTTGAAGGCCCAGCCATAACCAAAGGTGTAGGTATCGGGTAATCATAAGGCATAAGGTCCTCGGAAGCTCTCCTTCTAACCCATGAGGTGTTGGGTTCCAAAGCAATACAATTCTTCGGACCAAGCTCTTTCCTTTATTTCCTATGAATCTTGCGCCAAGCGCGAACCATCCTGCCCTTCAAGTTTTGGGGATCTTTACCCTCTTGAAAGAACACACCTTCTAATAGAATTTTATTAGGTTTATCCTTTAAGGGGAACCCAAGCTGACAACGTGCCAAAATAGGGTTGTAATTAATCCCACCACATGTACCAAGAAGAGGCACATTTGAGAATTCACCACAAGAGTCAATAATCTGCACACCATCATATACACGGTTGTACCAATAGATATCATTATTAGTGAGAGACATAAGTCTCGTGGACCACCGTAGACATCCTTTGTTCTCCTTGAAGGCGACCGTCTGTGGCAAGCGCGAAATAAACCACTTGTACAACAGAGGCAAACATCACACAATGATACCACCAGCCTTTACATTCCTCATATGCAAAGAGAAATAATTGTCACCCAATAGAGTAGGAACGGGATTAAGAGGAGAGAAAATCCTAAGAGTGTTCACATCCACAAACTTGTCGATGTTGGGGAATAACACTAGCCCATAGATGAGAAGTATAAATATGGCCTCAAAGGCGTCCTCACTCATGGCCTTTCCATACATAGTAGCTTGAGCAATGAGGAAATCAGATGGGAGACCTTGAATTCCACCCTTGGTAGTCATATGAGCACCAATAATAGATTCATCTATATGCAACAGATCAGCAATCTCTTGAGAAGTAGGAACCCTCTTCCAGCCACTGAACGACAACTGATCTAGAATAGGTATACCCACAAGATAGGCATACTCCTCAAGCATAGGCAAAAGCTGGAAATCCGGAAATGTGAAGCAACAGTACAAGGGATCATAGAACTGCACCAATACACTCATCAGACCTTCATCCACCTGAGTAGCAAGAATAGACAGAAGCTTTCCATGAAGAGCCTTGAACTCCAAGGGATCTAATACATATGATGTCAAACTCCTTAACTCTTTCAAGTCGGGTTGTCTGAAATTGTACTTCTTTTTATTCCTTCTTTGTCTATCCATGTCTGAAAATTTGCAAATAGACCTCTTAAGTTCCTTGAAAAAAAATTCATTGTTGATGATATGGATGTATATGAATGCATGAATGCATGGATGCAACAATCACACTCAAGGATCAAGCAAATCACACCACACAAAGGTCATGGGATGGATCAAGTCATCCTTAATATCAATCATCCATTTTGGTGGATTATGGTTTACACCTTATCAACACCTAAGTTCCATTGATATTAAGGATGTACAAGAAAGGATCAACCATGAATCACGGGTTTGTTACAAGTCACGAGCAAGTAGTCTCGATTAAGAACCACCCAAAGGGAATTCACTATGGTTAAACTTGACAATCATGTTCTACAAGAGGTTCCCATAGTCATCATCCCATCTTTCGGATATTATCGGATAAACGACTACTCGTATTCCAAAAATATTCTCAAGAGAGACTCTTATGAGTGTAGTATCGCGTAACAATCGTATCAAATCTTACACGTGAACGACCTTCGCACTACTTCCTAAAAATAGGCCAAGATGGGCTAGGTAAACTAAGGTCCTTGGCTTCTAAGGCATATATTGGAAAGAGTAATGCCTAACCCCAACTACTCGTGTGACATTCTTGATCCCAACATAACCTCCACCAAGTGAATGGGCTTGCAAGTCAACTTGCTAAGGAATAACTCCACACAAGTCAACAAGACTATGCCATTCTCCTATCATAAGTGCACTCGAGTTCGGGTATAGAACTCATCTCACAAGAGACCACCAAGCACACAAGCAATATATATCAAGCAATTCATACATTACAAACAATACAATAATCCCAAATTTGCACAAAAATATGTCACAAATAATATAAACAATACAATACAACAAATGGGAAAAGTAGGCAAAACCCACTAGGCAAATAGTCCCCAACAAAAGTAAATCATACAATTCGAGTCGCCATCGCACTTCTATTTATCCAAAGGAATGGTTAGAAAGCGAACAAAAATCGAGAAGTTTTATCAAATAAAAAACTAATAAAAATGTCAGAGATCTAGGTAAGGGGGTTGGATATGCAATGAGAAGGTTTTAAGCACCCAAGACATCCTTAGTACTCTAAGGGAGCCCTTTTCATAATTGTTGTAAGATAGGTTGGTATTTGTGAAAATTATTTGTGCAAACATGATTGGGGAGATGAGAGAAGAATATACAAATTATTTACAATTTTGTGTTTGAATGGATAAACCCATTGCCTACGTACCATCTTAAAAAAGATTAGGATCAAAATCTCGTAGTTCGGGGTAAAAATCTCAAAAGAAGTTGGTGAATTGATTAGTCAAAAGCCTTAAGGTCTTATGTTATCAAAGTGATAAAACTCAACCTAAAACCACATATCCACCATGTGAGGAGAGCTTCAACATGCTAGTGAGGGGTTAACCCTATAATAAGCATGGAAGGCTTATAGTCCATCACTAAGGATACAGGTGAGTATTATATCTTCCACTAAGATAACTCAAACCTAATAGCTAATGTTTATGAAAAGCTTTGGCAAGAAGTGGTCTTTGAAACCACAAAACAATTGAGTGAGTTGTATTTACCAATGAAAAGTATTTACAAAGTAAGGTCAAATTTGACTTAGGATTCAATTCAAAATAAGTGTTATGAAAAGAAGTTTGAAAAATCAAAAGCATAGTGCTTAGGTTTCTAATTTTGAAAAGCAATGTTAATGTTTGCACAAAATTTTGGTTTGGGTTAGAGTGGAGGGAAGAAGAAGAATGGCTAAGGTCCTAAACATGCAAAGATGAAGGAAGAGAAATAAAACCATAATGGAGTTCCCTTCTTAAGATCATAGTGATGATCCAAGTTGTTCCCTTTCCTTTGGAATTAGCAAGCAATAAGCAAATAACTCAAGCAATCAAGCACAGAATCAAGCTCCTACGAATCTTCCAATGGCTTTTGTATCTCTCATTTTGGATTCTCATGACAATGATTCTTCTACTTGGCAAGTTTGGGATCCCTAGCACACAAGAACAGATAAATCAAAAAGTTCCACAATACAAACAAAGAATGGACAAGAGTGAGTTTAGAATTAAGTCCTTTCCAAGCCTTCTTCAAGATGAAGCATTCTAAAGGCCTGAGGCCTAGTTGCTCTTTAACATTTTCTTCTTTTATAGCATTCTAAAGGTATGAGGCCTAGTTGCTCTTTGATTCCAATTTTTTCATAGGTATAGGTCCTAAAATCTAAGTCCTTTTATCCATTTGCATTTGGTTCACACAATTAAAACAAAACAAGCATAATAGTATATACACAATAATGTGCTCAAGTGAGCAAATGGCAAATTGCATTCACATAAACATGAGCTCAAGTGAGCAAAGGGCAAAAGCAAATGAAAAACTGTACAAGAATATTAAATTGCAAGAATTAAATGACTTGAACTAAAAGCTAATGATTAGTAGTTAGTGTTAGTGTGCCATAAGGCAATTTAGCGCTATGTTAAGCAATCGTAAGTGGACTAATGTAGTAATCACGCCTATCTGACGCCGATCAATAAAACTATAGGCAACAAACACAAGTTAGAGACCATGACTAGTAAGCCAAGCTCCTACAACTTGCCATGCCAAAAGAAAAGAAGAATGATCTTGTATTGATTTAGGTTTTTTGCTTGACCAAGAAGCAACCTATCCTTAATGCAAAGCCATTCACTTGATCTTTGATCAAGATGAATTAGATTTGAATCAAGGAAGGTTAAGCCTCTCATATGTCAAGGCTAACCACCAATCTTTAACTCATTGATTAAAAAAAGAAAAAGATGAAGAAGAAGAAGAATAAGAATGTACATGAATTGAAATTCAAATGAAATATCAACACACATTGATCAAACATGAATAGAATCAAGGTCAATCAATGGTGAACAGAAGCAAAATGAAACTTCAAGGTCAAGAAACAAATAAAATATTTTTGGTATTTTTGAGAATTAAAATAATCCTTGAATTAAAATAAACAATTAAAGTTCAAACTTCAAATCCATTTCAAATCAACTTGAAAAAGTCCAAATGGATCATCTTAAATTCAACAAGGTCAAACAAGGTTTGACAAATTTTTTTAGCATTTTTGGAAATCAAAAACTATTTTTAATCAATTAAAAATGAATAAAAAATAACCTAATTGAACTAAAATCTCAAATAAATCCCAAATCAATTAAGAAATTGATGAGAATATTTTTCATAGAACCATCATCATTCAAAGAGGTTAAGAAAATATTTTTGCATTTTTTGAATATTGGAAACTATTTAAAATGAATTAAAAATAACCAGAAAAGAGAAAATTCACAAAAAATATCAAATGACAAAATAAAAAATATTAAAAATCATTTTTAGAAACTAGAATTAAAAAGGGAAATAATGCAATTGGTCCCATATTTTTTGGAATTAAGAAAGAGATATGAATTTTTGAAATAAAATGAAATAAAAAAAATAAAAATGGAAAATCAGAAATTGCCAAAAATCCTGGCGCGTTGGATCAACCTCATTAAATGAGGTAGCACATCCAAGGATCCTCATGCACGCGGTCACCATGGTCTCAAGTCAAATGAGAAACACATTGAATTATTAAAAGTCATAACACTTAAAGGTTCTGATTCAATCTGGAAAACACAATGGACGGTCTAGATGTGATTTGGCAACAGGGACGGTGGTGTACACCACCGTCTTCTCCGGCGAGCATGCTAGCTCCGGTGGAAGTTGTAGGTTATGAAATCTTGATGAAAACATGCGATCCTCATATCATTGGAAAGCTGGGGTGATGTACATCACCCCTGTGCCATTGATTTTCACTATAGACTCTCATAGAAAGAGAAATCAGAGATGGAAAATTATGGAGTTGAAACTGAACTTGATGGATTTATGAAATTAAGTACACCAATCTATTGCCTCTTATGAGAGGACTTAAGAGGATCCAATAAACACAAGAAATGAGCAAGAATCAATGAGTTTCGAATTGAAAAAGTTTGAACAACAACCTCTGAAGTGCAGATCTATGAGGCACGATCCTTCCCAATTCTTGATAGCAGTGTGTTCTTGAGATGGAAATAGAGCTAGGCTAAGGAATTAAAGTCCAATAATCAACCAAGGAAGTTGAAAATTGGAACTGAAAAAATGAAGAGAAATTGCCAAATTCCTTTAATGGAGGGTGAGGATTCAGTTCTGCAGCATGTAAGGCGCCTTAAGGTTGGATTTGAGTGAAGCTGAGCACCTCTATTTATAGCACAAAGTGATGCAAGCAAGGTAAATTTCATGTGTGCATGAAGTGAGGGCCTCCATGCATGGGCCTGTATAGGCGCATGGGAGACCCGAATGCAATTGATTTGGCATGCTAAAATCATAATGATCAGGTTTGGACGTGCAAATGTGATTGAATTGGCTTGTGCATGAAGTTTGAACATTGTTTCCATAAATGCACATAAACTTTCATCTCTTCGAAAATGCACCTTACCAAAATGCAACATGGCCTTGTAGGTAATGGTTAGAAAGTTTTTGACATGAGGAACAATTGTTATGTTGAACAAAAATCCATTTGGAGTTGGGAAATTAATGAAAACTGATCATAAAGTTCAAGGTGCAAAACATGTTCATGTGAATTTTGCCAAAATTGACCAACTTCAAGCCCTTATGTTTCAATGATGCAAGCTCCAAATGACAAAACCTTCAACATCAAAGTTGTATATCTTTTCAATACAATCAATTTGGACTCACATTAGGCATCATTTGGATTTTGGATGAGAAAGTTATGGGCACTTGAAGTTGGACTTTTTCACATTTCAATGACTTTGGTCCAAAGTGACCTATAATGTTTTGTATTATCACATGTACTTATTTTAGGATTATGAAATTTTTTTCAATATAACAAATGAAGTAGACATCTTAACCTTTCCAATGAATTTTATTCCACCTCAAAATCATGAAAAATAAGTGAGTTATGTCCTTGGGAAGTTGACCTAAAATTAGGGTTTCAGTCAAAATGACCTATAATGTTTTGAAATGGATGATGACCTTCCAATATTCAAATAAATTTTTGATGAACATGAAAAGTTAGGTCTCAGTGGATTTCAAAATAGTCAGATGAATTGACTGATCAACTTCTCAAGTCCAAACTTCAAATCTTATTGAATTGATTTAGGATACTCAAATAAGCTCAAATATGCATGAAACGATTAGTGAAAGAACTTCCCTTGATTTTATTTGATCATAGGTTGAGGTTGCTTCATGAGCAAGGCACAGTCAATGCATAGTTAAATTAGGGTTTCCTTGGGAAACAATCCTTTAGCCCTTTGGTTTGCTTTGATCAAATTGACAAATTGAGATACTTGGGAGGAATATATGATAATTGAGAGCTTTGTGAACCATTGTCATGCTTGCTTTCAACTTCACCTGGCCATTCTTTGAGCATAGGGGCCTCCTAGGAGCCTTGGATCACATGATTGCTCAAGCTACAAAACAACAGATGTTAGTGACATATTTTTGTGCTTATGGTTAGTAAACTAAATAATAAAAGCAATAATATACAATTCAAGCATGCTTGGTGGTCTCAAACCAACTCACACAAGTCCCTCCCTAGGGTAAGGAGCCAAGATGCTATGATCCTTGAGGCTAATGCAATGTGCAATGATATGATGTCATGAGGGATCTTAGGATCAAAATTAGGGTCTTACAGATGGCTTGCCTTTTCTTGAAGCACAGGATCCAACCTTCCTTATAGGGGTTGCATGCCCAAGAACCATCGAGAGGGGAACGACATCGGTAATGACATCAGAGAGATCTATCTCAATACCAACAGTTTTAGGGTTTGATTGCTCCTTGGTATGGTTATTAGGAGTTGAGATAGAAGGTTGATACATTTTGGATATTTGAGGTATGGACTTCGAAGAGAAGATACAAAGATGAGGGTAACTGAGAGTAAGATTGAGAGAGAGAGACTAAAATAGGTAACATGAATGATGTTTATGGAGTAGCTAGGATCGCGTGTTGGGAAAATAAGGAAGGGTTGTAATGATATTCTTTGAGTTTTGTGCACCATTAAATGAAGGGAAGAGAAAATTTGATTTCCATATCTCCATATCAGTAATTACTATAATAATTCAAGCATTCAAATGCCCAATTCACCCCTTAACTTTTTAAACTGAGCTGCATCTAAAGCTTTAGTGAAAATATCTTCCAGTTTCTTCTAAGTGGTTACATGCTCAAGAGTAACAATTTTGTCTTCGACAAGATCCCTGATAAAATAATGAAGAATATCAATATGCTTAGTTCTGCTGTAATGAATAAGATTCTTGAATATGTTTATATCATTATGGTTGTCACAATATAATGTCATGACATCTTGCTGGACATTGTATTCCTCTAACATTTGTTTCATCCAAATTAATTGAGAGCAGCTTCTTCCTACTGCAATATATTCAGCCTCAACCATAAATAATGACACACTATTTTTGCTTCCTGCTGAACCAAGATATAAGATTATTTACCAAGAAGAAACATCCTCCAAAAGTACTCTTTCTATGATCAACACTGCCTGCCCAATCTATATCATAATATCCTATAAGCAAGGAATTTGCATTATGAGAATACAACATTCCATAGTCCCTAGTTCCATTGATGTACTTCAGGATCCTTTTCACTTGAGGAATGTGACTCATTTTGGGTTTAGACTGATACCTTGCACATACTCCTATAACAAATGTAATGTCCTATATGCTAACTATAAGATACATCAAACTACCAATCATACTCTTGTACATACATTGATCCATATTTACACCTTTTTCATCTTTGGTCAATTTCAAGTGGGTTGGTGCATGTCTTCTTTTATGACTAGCATTTTCCATGCCAAACTTCTTTACTATACTCTTAGCATACTTGCTTGAGAGATAAAGATAGTTTCATCCATTTGTTTGACTTGGAGCCCAAGAAAGTAAGTTAATTCACCAACAAGACTTAATTCAAATTCAGATTGCATATGCCTGACAAAATGTTGAACAATCTGGTTCAACATCGCTCCAAACACAATATCATCAACATATATTTGAGCTATCATGAGTTTACCATGCTCTTCTTTAACAAACAATATCTTGTCTATTCCTCATTTCCTCTATCCATTGTTGACAAGGAACTCAATGAGCCTTTCATACCAGGCCCATGGTGCTTGCTTTAATCCATAGAGAGCTTTCCTTAGTTTGTAAACATGGTATAGAAAGTTAGGATATATGAACCCTTTGGGTTGTTCAATATAGGATTCTTCATTCAAGTACCCATTTAAGAAGGAACTTTTCACATCCATTTGAAATAACTTAAATTTAAGCAAACAAGCCACTCCTAAAAGTAGTCTTATTGACTCAAGGCAAGCAACAAGAGCGAAAGTACCATCAAAATGAACCCCTTCCATTTGAGTTTATCCTTGAGAACCAAGTCTAACCTTGTTTCTGGTCACAATTCCTTTTTCGTCAGATTTGTTCTTGTAGATCCATTTTTCCCAATAGCATTAATTCCTTTAGACCTATGAACTAAGTCCCATACTTCATTTCTTATAAAATGTTGTCGCACCTCAAAAAATGGGGATACGACTTTAAAGCGAAGCGCGATCGCACGCTCGCAATGATGGACGGAACAAAGTCACCACCGAACTTTATTTATTCCTAAAAAGGAAAGGGGAAATATCGATAAAACCCAAGACAAAACGACAATGATTATGGTCGTCGCAACCAATATCAGGGTTCGGGAGTCGGTTACGCAAGGGGAAGGTATTAGCACCCCTCGCGTCCGTTGTATTCAACGGGAACCTTTTAGTTAGTTTCGTTTTAAATGTTATCTTATGTTAGTCTTCTCAAGTTATAATGAGGGAGAGAATAAAATAGAAGAGAGAAGAAATGTTTTTTGGATTTTTTTGACGAAGGACTAAACCTAAGTTTTTTATTAGTGGGCCTGACAAGATTTACAAATCCTGCTCCTACGTATCTCAAAAGAGAAATCAAGGCTTACATAGTTCTGGGTAGAAAGATGTTTGTTTGTTGATCGATTTTAGCAAAAGCTATATTGTATTAATTGACGAAAACATTGTTTTACCCAAAACAGATGACGAGTGGACGCATACCACACATTGAACGGATTTATAAATCTACATTCGGAAAAGCGTCACTCATCTCGACTCAACAATCGTGGCCGAAACATTGTTTTGCATCACCTTAAGACAATATATCTTTCATTTATGAAAAAGGTTTTTGATTAATCACACGCCGGCGAGAAAAAGTTTGATTGGTTTGATCTATTTTGAGTGATGGCGAGAACTTGGATGAGCGAGATATCCATCTCGAATCCAAGTCTCAGGAGTGCACGGTATACACCATGTTCCATTTCCATCTTTATTGAAAAAAAGTGTTTAATAAGAATTAAGTATTTTGAGGTTTGATTGAGAAAGGGTTTGAAGAAACCTTATTGACAATTTTAGACGATGGCGAGAGCTAAGATACGCAAGGAATCCACCTTGAATCTTAATCTCTGGAGTGCACGGTATACACCATGTTCCATTTCCATCTTTATTGAAAAAGTGTTAAGGTAGGAATTAAGTATTTTTTGAGTTTTGAAAGACGAATATTTGATGAGAACGAGACATGAGCCTCGGGATCAATCACTCGGGGTTCCATTGGAATGCTAGATTCCAATGGTCCTTTTTCATTCGAATTATTTAAGAAAATTATTTGGACAATGAACACTTGATGAGAATCAACTATTCAAAGGGTTACGCCAGAATGCTTGTTCCCAACGGCCCTTCATTTTGTCCAAGTTAATTATTGATTGCTTTAAGAATGAAGGAAAAAGAATGAACGATTAATCCAAAACATGAGGCTCGGGATGGATTATTCGAGGGTTCCCACCGGAATGCAAGATTCGAATGGTCCTCTTCTTTCGTGTTTTGAAAAAGGAATTTAATCGGGTTGTAAAGATAGTTTGAAATTAAAATTGTTATAGGGATAAAATTAATTTTTACAATTTTATATGCATATCGAATTAATTTTATATATAAAATCGAGTTCCCACCAGAATGCTAGATTCTAATGGGAGGAAATGGAATTAAATGTCGAAACTATGAAAAGTTAGTGAAATTTAGATTAAAAAAATTAGTGAATTTGAATGTGATTATTTACATGTGTAAAGGTATGAACATGGATACCAATAACCTAATTATATTAACTAACACACAAAAATCGGCTAATCGAATAAAAAACCAATATCGGAAAGTCAACCATTAATTAAATCTAAAAGGTAAACGTTTAAAAATTCAAACAAATAAATAACGATTAAATTAAATTGATAAAAATATGAAAGTAAAATAAATAGCAAGAAATTATAAAAATTTAGATGAAATAATAAGCATAAAAATAAAAATGGAGATATATTACTCCCAAGTATCGAACCCATTCTACTAAAGCAAATGAATTTGCTCTCTCTCCACTAGGCCACTTATGGTCACTTGTTATCTTAATAATAACTTGAGTATATGAACCAGAATAGATTAAAATAAAAATTAAAATAAAAAAACTAAAATGAGGTAGTCTGTTAATGAACGACTAATTAAAACAGTGGAGGAATCCAAAACGTAACTGTTGGGTTTCCAAAAGAGAGATTAATGGGCGGGGAACACAACACAGCATACTAACAGACTCTAATTAATAAAAAGGTTTTGAAAGACTAAATAATATTAAGTTTTAACTGCTTGGTTTTTAAAAAAAAAACAGGAAACAGGAAATGTGAGAATAAATATAGATAAAAGAAACAGGAAATGTGAGAGAATACATAGTAAAACCCAGAAGCACATTCATCTTCCTCACGAAGAATCTCTCTCTCCCTCACTCGTTTCCATTTAAACCCTCACACCCTCGTCCTCGTTCAAACTCTCAATCACTCTAAATCTACCGCTCAAACCTCTCGTCACCTCTCAATCTCTCACACCAAACGCGAAAAAAAAACCAGAGCTTTAAAGATATTCAAACAAGTAAAGTTCACATTCGGTGGTGGTTCGGTAGTGATGCTCGAATCTTCCTCCCTTCACCTCAAGGTCTCTAGGGTTTCAGCCGTCGCCGCTCTCTCCCTTCTTGCTCTAGGGTTTTCTCTCTCTGAAAACTTTAGGGTTTTTTTTGTGGCCGATTGAAATTAGGTTTTCGTCTTGGTCCCCCCATCCTCTTCTTTCGTCTCCCCTTTTATATTCAGCAATTAGGGTTTTAGACTGGCCTCTGGAGATCAAAAGGGGTTTCTGCGAAATCCTTTTAGGGTTGTCAGATTTTGATTGCCCTATTTGATGTTTGGATTCGGAAAAGGTAACACAGGCCTACACTTTCTTCTTTGAATTTTGTCTCAATCCCTTTTGGGATATTTCGAAATTTTTACCACCTTGCTGAGTTCGTATGTTTTTACTGCAGTGAATTTGGTGAAAACATGAGTAGCTTTGGTTTTCACATGGCCTTGGTGGGATCAATTATCGAAATCATACCGATAGGCACCTTGGTTGAAAAAAAAGACAATGGTATGCCGACCGTCTTACTGCTATTCTTCTTGTTGTTCTTGATATCATATATGGTTTTAAACGTGAACTCCAATCTTTTGCTGTTATTCTTTTCATCCTTCTTTAGAAAGGCACTTAACATTTTTCATATTTCTTCTTGTACCAGATGAAAGATATGGGGTTTCCCTGTGACTTCGAGACCGGGACTTGCACCGCATCTTACCAACTTTAGCCGTTTTAAAATTGAACCTGGAACTTCTCTAGAGCAATGTATTTGATGGTCCTCACTACGCTCTTAATTTCGAATTCTTGCAGCATTTGGTATCTTGTGAAGTATATCATGATCTGCTGCCCTCATTCCATACCAACAGGAGCCAATCACATTAATTGTTGATACGGTTTTGTAGTCTTCCGCTACCAAAAGTCCAAGTAAGAACAAGAATCATGCTTAAAGTGATGAAAGCGATGACGATCCCTCACGAAAATCTCATGATCAAAGGCTTTGGAGATTAGCTTTGCTACGGTATGACAATCATTATATATACGCAAATTCTTTATTATTCTGAATCTTCCTCTGCTGATTCTTTTGGTAACCGGGACTTCAATTTCTTCCTCTTCGAAGAGAGTTACCGAATCAACAGTTACAATTCTATGAAGATTCAAACAAACTTTCGCTTTAATCTTTTCCTTTTCACCATTTTCAGATTTTTGGAAAGGGCCAATAGTATATGTGTTGTTCTTTGTAGGTCCTTTGCAAGTCACGCACACATGGACAGGATTAACGTGAAGGCTCCCACTTGCAACTGCTGGATTGTGTTGGTTCTGCAGGACTATGGCTTGAAGGGAATGGAAACATGGTGTCATCCTTATGTTCATAGCCTTGTATTTGGTATGTTCCTATCAATGTTTTGGGTCATGTACTTGTTTATGCATTTCTGACTTTGTAATGGCATTGCTATGGTTTTGCAGGGTGTGCACATGGCTGGAGAATGGTGAGCCAAAATTTTCCTTTGTTGACTGCATGATGTATGGTTTGTGATGCTTGGTGTTTTTCCATGAACTGTTTCATTTCCTTGGTTAGAATGCATTGGTTCTGCCCTGTTTTCATAACTGAGTTTGTCACATATGTTGCATAACATGTAACATGATTGCTTGTAAATGGTATGTCACAAGATCATGTTGGATGAGTGGTTCGATGAACACTTATGCTAGAGCAGTAATAGGTTTCTAAGTCCATTGTGAATTAACTTGTTTGAACATGTGACTTGCTTCTGCTTGAACTTCATGGCAATGTGCTAATGCATGGTCGTAACTTGGTTGGTTTTGTAGGTTTGGCAGACACGACCTTGAACATGGGCAATGTTGCTCGCAAATGAAGAAACGTGGTAAAAGCAAACCAACATGACTCTTGGATGATGAATCAAGGAAAGATGGATGGGATTAGGTCTCAGGTGGTCAAGAGGGGTGAGTTGATTGAAAACATGTTGAAGTTAGTCGTAGGTTGAAATCCGTAGAATCAGTTATGCATTGATTGAACCGAATCTTGAAATGTGTCGTGGCTATTTGTTAATACTTTTAAGATTTATGACTTATGCTGAAGTTGTCTAGGTGCTGGTGAAATAGGATATTACTGCTTGATACTCATTATGCAAATGTTAGTAAAAACTGTTAGCAGGTTGGCTGAATGTGATGTTATTATTTGAGAGAGAAATCGATGCACAAATTTCTACCTTTTAGCCTTCTTAAACATCCCATGAAGTGGTTTGGTTCACTGGTTTTTTATACTTTGGGTGCAGGTTAACCGCTTGGATGCGAGTTGCTTAGTTCGGGGCTTGCTTGGAATCTTGGATGATAAAATGCAATGGAGTTGTTTCGGACTTTGTCGCATTGGCTCATGTTGTGTAATAGTAGAAATGTATGAGATTATTGAATTTGAAGTGTGATGAAACGGTTGTAATGGTTATGTGTTTATGAAATGTATGTGGTAATGTTACCTTGTAACCTTGGATTAGAAATTGTAGTGGTTGTATAATGGTATTGGTTTAGAAATGAACATGTAATTAGGTTTTGGCTGTAATTTGAACTTGATTGAAGTGATTGTAAAGAATAAGAATGGTTGTAACTTGGTTTATGGAAATGGATATTTGGTTATAAAAATTGATATGGATTTTAGAAATAATCCAAGACTCATCTAAATGTCAATTTAAAATAAAAAAAAAACCAATAAAACTAATTGAAATCAAATTAATCTATAATATGTTAAAATTAATTTGATATCAATTCTAACATTTATTTGAAAATTAAAATCAATTAAAGTTTGAATCATTAGTAAAAAAACAATTAAGATTAAATTGAAATTTGAAATTAGACTTAATTTGAAATTAAAATCAAATTGAAAATTAAAAAGTCAAATAACTTAAATTAGAATCCATTTTGTAATTAAAAGTACCATGATCGAAAAGGCCTAGATAATGAGCAATGTTTATCAAAATCGAGACAATATGGACTTGGGAATGGACGTTGACTTTGGTCAACTAATTGACCAGAAAGTCAATGATTGACCTCAGACGTGAATTAGGGTTTATATTAAAATGAATGCATGATGCATAGTGGATGAATGCAGATGGATCTAAAATCGGGGTATGACAGTTGCCCCTATTTAAGTATCTTCGACTAGAGAATATGAAGTAGGACACTCTTCATATGATCATAGTGGAAGATAGTTAAATACTAAGAAGACCCGGATTTTGATCCTGAATCCCTATGATATGATATGATATGCGCTGATGCAAGATTCTCTTTTTTGTAATTTTTATCTGCTAGGGATATGGTGAACCCTTAACAGGAGATGCTACTAGACAGACCAATCTGTGGGGAATGCTGATGGTCCACAGGGAGACAGACAAATGGTAAAAAATAACTTGCTGGTGACAACAATCTTGTTGGAGAGTCAGACACACAACGGGGAAAACTCAAAGTGAAATTTGATAAACGATACTTAGAATACAAGAGATTTCGGTAGTAAGTTCACATATAACTTACTAAACCCGAATATGAAAATTTCTACAACAGGTTCATATATGACCTGATAACACTGAAACAATCATAGAGAAAGACTCTTCAAAACAGGTTCATATATGACCTGATAATACTGGAATAAATCTCAACAATAGGTTCATATATGACCTGACAATGTTGGGGAATATCAAGAACTTGGTAATACTGGAATAAAGCTCAACAACAGGTTCATATATGACCTGACAATGCTGAAACAATCATAGAGAAAGGTTCTTCAAAACAGGTTCATATATGACCTGATACTGAAATAAAGCTCAACAACGGGTTCATATATGACTTGGCAATGCTCAACAACAGGTTCATATATGACCTGAATAAAGCTCAACAACAGGTTCATATATGACCTGACTAAAGCTCAACCACAGGTTCATATATGACCCGACAATGGAATAAAGTTCAACAACAGGTTCATATATGACCTGAATAGCACTGAACAACAGGTTCATATATGACCTGATAATGGAATAAAGTTCAACAACAGGTTCATATATGACCTGAATAACATTGAACAACAGGTTCATATATGACCTGATAATGGAATAAAGCTCAACAACAGGTTCATATATGACCTGAATAGCACTGAACAACAGGTTCATATATGACCTGATAATGGAATAAAGTTCAACAACAGGTTCATATATGACCTGAATAGCACTGAACAACAGGTTCATATATGACCTGACAATGCTCAATAACAATTGGACTCTTAACCGTAAGAAATGGATTATAATCAACTTTTAACGGATTTTACCAACAACAATTGGACTTGAAAATGATTGCGAAAACCGGATGTTGGTTTAAGGGCACCAAATACAAACTGGAATTAGAGGTCAAAGGGTATAGGATCAACAACAAGACCTGGGTCAATGCAAAATGAGCCCGAAGTACATTTCGGCTATATAGGATTTGAATTTTTTTTATGCATGATATATGAATGATCATGATATGCAATGCTGACAATAGGCAGACTGGGAGTTTATAGGGACTGTTTACAGATATTCTGATTCCTCAACACCAATAACTCAAACCTGTACAATTAACAGGCGCATCCAGAGGAGAATCTATCATGATTGACAGTTATAAATAACCAAAGGTCCATCCTTCTAGAGGATTAATAAGTTATATTCCATGGGGGCTTTTGTTGGTGATCCAGGAATATTTATGCAACCTTGAGGCTTTCGGGGAAACAAATGATTTTCCTTTGATTTTCACATATATCAAAGTAATTTTGTTCTTTTCACTAAATTTCAAATTCTTTTTCAAGTTTCAAAATTTCATTATTAACAAATAAATGACACTTTGCATAACAAAGAAAAGCGTAGACGAACACAACTAACAATGATTGGGAAAACTTGTAATTTATTCAAGAATGGTAGCACATAAATGGCGTAGCTCCATAGAGTGTTACAGTTTTTTTGGAGAATGGCAATAAGGAAAAGGTTTACGTTGAATTCAGTGACCACTAACATCCCTACTAGATATGAATCTCCCAAAACCTTGCTTCTAAGGGGAGTAAGTGGATTGATCTTTCGCCCCAAATTCTTCGGTGTTAATTAGTAACAACTGATGAAGTTTATGCCTTTTGCCCCTAACTTTTGCCTGGATCGCCCTTTCGGGTTTTCAATCCATCGGGATGCTCCTTTTTGCCTAAGTCGCCTTTTCAGGTTTTCAACTTAGTGAGCTACCATTTTTTTTATTCATCCCAAACTTTTGCTTGGACCGCCCTTTCGGGTTGTCAGTCCACCATGTCGCATCCATGAAAAACAACCGGCGGAAAAAACAAACAAACAGAGCCGCCACCGTGCGTTATTTATCCCAAAGAGGGAAAGGAAACACTCGAAGTAAACCTGGAAAGGAAATGGTCTTACGACCGGAGATTACAAGGATCGGGAGTCAGTTACGCAAGGGGAAGGTATTAGCACCCCTCACGTCCGTCGTACTCGACGGGATCCACGCTCAAAAGAATAGAATAAGGTTGCTAAATAACTGCTCAAAGAATGCACACACTGGAATCATCAAACACAGATGAACGACGGAGGAAGGTGACTCAGCAGGATGTCGCATTCTGGTCCTACGTAGTTTGTCAGAAATAAACATCAGAGTCGACATAGTTCGGGGAAATGGGGAATGGGCTCGCTAGGATATCGCATCCTATGCCTACGTATCTCATCTGGAATGAGAATCAGAGCTACCGTAGTTCGGCTAACGCACGCCAAACAAACACACGCACAGACGCTGAGACGTCAAAGCAAACACGCAAATGGAAACAGACTGCCAATGACGGGTCTTACGTCTGACTCCAAACAACAAACACAAACAAGGAAACCGAATGCCAATCGCTGGACTTACATCAGACTCCAAACAAACAACAAACAAACGGGAAACCGAATGCCAATCGCTGGACTTACATCAGACTCCAAACACACAACAAACAAACGGGAAACCGAATGCCAATCGCTGGACTTACATCAGACTCCAAACACACAACAAACAAACGGGAAACCGAATACCAATCGCTGGACTTATATCAGACTCCACACACACACACAAAAGGTTATCAAACAGACAAGCCAATAGGGAGTCTGGAACTCGAGCCTAAGAGCTGTCAAGCAAACACAAAAAAAAAAGGAAAAGGGTGCCCGGAGAGATCTCGCACGATCTCCTGCCTACGTACCTCATCTGGTATGAGGATCAGGGCAACGTAGTTCCCCTTAACAGGGGAGAAACTTTCTCCTAACCAGAGACCGGGACATAACAAACTAATAGGGAGACTGACTCGAGCCTAAAAGTTGTCATGCAATCCACAATAGTCCTAGGTCGAGGTTTCTAACACATCCTAACTCGCACAGGCAGCAAGTCAAACACACAGCAAGTAAACAGCAAATAAGCAATCACAAGAGAGCAAGCACACACACTATATGCAAACAAGTGGCTCATACAAGGCTGGGCTTTAGTCAAGGGGTCAAATCAACCTCGACAAACAAGCCATATTGAAAGGGTGTTGTTTGCTCTTAACCATAACATTGAGAGTTAGGGTGAAGCAGATGACAAGGTAATGAGGGTAAGACCTCATAGCTCTTATCCCTGGCCTGGGAGAGCTTGAATCAATGAAGGTGTGGGAGTCCAGAATGTGGAACTCTATTCCACAATGACTGACTCTATATATAAGATTTTGGGTGTTTATTCAAAATGCATCAGCACATAGTGCGAGCAAGATGAAAGACTCAACTGAATAGCAGGGGATGGGTTGCATATCCCTTCTATCTGCTAATGCCTCTTCACTTAGGAGGTCTTTACATGTACAAGGCACAAAGATAAACAACCACAAACATTGCCTCTTAAGGAGGGCTTCAAACAGGTGCCTGCCAAAATAACATGACAGGTCTTCCAGACTACATGGAGTTAAGGAAGTTACCTAAGTGGTATTCCAACCACAAGCAAAGCAAAGCAACTCAAATAATGAGTTAAAGCGGCTAAAGTACCTGTGTAAACAACCAAACAATCAGTATTGTATTCAGACAAACTATTAACAGACAAACAACCAATCAACAGTGTTACACAAAGCAAGGCATGAGATGCAAGCAAACTAAATTAATTCATCATCCACAAGACCTACAAAACAGCAAGGTTAGTCAACCAAAACAACTTGTATCTCAAGTGATGAGATCATATCAACCAAGGTGGCTAATTGCTTGAAACCTGAAACACAAAGTCCAAAGGATGAGAACAAACCACTAGCTCAAAGGCTAGGGTCAAAGGTGGGGCAAAAAGTCAAAACAGAACTTGATATTCAACATGAAGCAACTACATTCACTCAAGAACATGTCCTAAAAAGGACCAAATCAAAATCATTAAGCAAGGTCATGTAGTAAGCAAGAGAAGACAAAGACAATTTCAAGGCATTCAAATAGTCATCAAGAATCAAAATTCCATATCAAAACATAAATGACTCAAACAATTCTGGAAATTTTCATGAGCATACAACATGTTTAATACAATTATTCTGCCAAAAATCATAAACAGAGGAGCTCATTTGATATGGATATGAAAATGCACAAGCTAGACATCCAATTGTGTGACACAAATTGTCACACCATACAAACATGTGCATAAACCAGAAATGAAACATGGTAAAAATGCACAATCAAGCCTCAAAGGTCAAGCAACATGTTGGGAAATATCACACAAAATTTCATGGCATTTGGATCAATATTGAGCATTTCATGATAGAAAGAATGGAGCAATGTCACAAAGGAATACATGTTCACATAATCAACCACAATTCAAATTCCAGAAATGGCAAAGTCATAAAATCAACACGAAAAAATAAAGGACATTCCAAGGATCATTTAGAAAAAAGAATAGAATTATTTGGATGATTTTTCCATTTTATATGATTTTTCAAAGTTGGCAAAATATTATTTGAATTAATATGGCAATGCATATGAAACTTGGAGGGGAAAGATAAATGAGTAGCGAAATTTGAAAATATGTCTCCAGGCGGAATCGAACAGAGGGAGAGCATGGACCAAAACGCGGAGTTTCATTAAACTCGTTGGCCTCCACGTCATCAGTCAAACATGATGTGGCGCTGGTCAAACGCGCGAGAGCCTACCAAAAGGCCAACAGGATGCGTACAAGGACGCCCACATGGCGCCAAACCCTAGCCAGCCAGGTCTGTACAGACGGCGGCGCTTACTATTCCTACGCGGAGGAAACAACCGTCTTCTTCGTGAAGACGGTTGATGAACAGTGCTCATGAAAAAAAATCCAGAAATTGCAAGTAAGTATACCATTGGAACCGTTATCACGTGTAGATCATGAATCCATGCTTAATTAGTCCTAATTCCTAATGTACAGTGAGAATCGAAGAAGAATGCATATGAACATCAAACTTTAAATCCACATAACTCATGCAATATTCATCCGTTTTTAACAAATTTTATATCAGTATAACCAGCATGAAAAACTCTACAAGTCTATGCAAATAAAATCACGAATTAAGAGGTTCGAATTTTTGACCTCTTGAAGATCCAACAATGGCAGTGGTTGATCCAAGGCTTGGCAAGCGTGTAAATCCACTCCTATATCACTGTTATGAAGCTTGAAGTTGAAGTTGAGACTTGGAGAGGCTTAGATCTTGCTCAAATAACCATTTCCATCTTCACCTTCATGAACTTGATATGCTTGATTTTTGCTCGAATCTTCCAAACCAATGTTTGATCTACACCAAATCCATATCACAGAACAAGAATATGCAAGAAAAAAGCAAGGTTATGTGGAAGAAATTTGAATTTTGGTTGAGAGAAAAAATGGAGGGAAAATGAGATCTAGATCTAGAATGATGAATCATCACAAATTCTGTTAGGATTATGTATTTATATGATGTGCTAATCCTACTGAAAATTAATTAAGCTTTGGTTAATTGTGATTAAGTGAAAATAAGGTGTTTGGCCAAAAATGATATTTTGCATGGTGCATGGAGCAAATGGACGTGAACAGTAGCCAATGCATGGTCAATTTCACTTAAAATCTTCCAATTAACACAATGGCAATGGTGATTTGCTCCCATGATGCACCAATTTCAAGTTTAGCATTTTCCCTCCAAAATAAGCATGAATTTGCATATAATTATAAGATGAATTTTCATGCAATGTGATGAATGATTTGAAAAGTTCATTTCATGAGAAGAATTTGGCAAAAAGGAGCACTCAATTTGGAGTTATGAGTCCAAAGTTATGGCCTTTTGAAGTCCCATGCACACTTGGCAATAATTTGATCATATCTCCTCAACCATTCATCATAAATTCATGATCTTGGACTTTTTGGAAATGGGAGAGAGAGATATTCAACTTTCATGTTGGACAAAATTTAATTTGAAGCTTGTTTGATGATGTAAGATCAAGTTGAATTTGAACCAAAAACTTTCCATTTTTGGAAACTTTCAATTACAGGTCACTTTCCATTTTTGGAAACTTTTGATCTGACCTCAAATTCATCAAGATATGCATTTGACATGATGAATAAGCCTCTTTTGAACATGAATGAGATGTTGAAACTCATTTCTCCCCCTCCTAGCCCTCAGTTGATTTTCTGTTGACTTTTTGGTTGACAGATGACTTAGAAGTGCTCTGATTAGCTGGAGCCTCAACCACTTGAGGAATTGGCTCCAAAATGAACCCCTAGCTCTTGTAAGCCCAAGATAATGACCATATGATCTCCATCCAAGAAATAAACCCCATCTCCTTGAGAAACCCTGACTGGTAGAATGCAACTGATTAGGGTTGACTAGAGGTCAAAACCCTAATCCCAAGGAATCTGTGCATGAATTCTGAAACCTTTGATAAGGATATAACCATGATGATAATGATGTACCCTTGCAATCAAGATAATACTCCACCTTCTTGAAGGATCAAGAAAACCCTAGTTGAAGCTCAAACCTCAGATGATTAATCATTAATTCAATAAGACCCTCAGGCATGCATCTCTTAACCTCTCTATCTTCTGAGAAAGACTTAGGAGGATGACTCATTTCTTTTCACATGATATGCAATATGCATATACCTAATGTCCTAAAAAATGAAATGCAATATGCTAAGCTAGTCCCAAGAAAGTAGGGCAAATTTTGAGGTGTTACAGCTTCCCCTATTCAATCCACTGTGAACTTGCCGATATGAACAGCCTCGGCTTTCAGATGATTAGGGTGAAAAGTGATTGAATACCAAGAACAGACGAACAATTTGCACTCCGTTGGGAAAATAATTAACACTTATTGTCAGAATCGGCAAAGAAGCAATCTCAAAAGAAGAATCCATCTGGTACGGTGAAAGTCGGCCTGAATACCGAAAAGAATGTTGACCTGGATACCAAAATACATGGTAACACAGGAATACCCATGGCCGAAACGCCACTCATCAGTCTGAATACTGAGCATTGGAATATGAGAGTATTAACGCTGGTCTGAACACCGAGAGATTGGCCTGAATGCCATTTCGGTCTGGATACCACTTCGGTCTGAATACCACAAGTACTTCGACCTAATCGTCAGAAACTTCTTCGATCTGAAAACCGGAAACTGGCCTGAATGCCACAAGTGCGTCGACCTGAACGTCGGAAACCTCTTCGATCTAAAAATCGGAAACTGGCCTGAGTGCAACAAGTACTTCGACCTGATCGTCGGAAACCTGGCTTGAATGCCGCAAGCTGCATCGATCTGAACTTCAGAAGCTTCTTCGATCTGAACATCGGAAAATCTGGTCTGAACATCGGAAAATCTGGCCTGAATGCCACATCGGTCTGAATACCCGAAAAACTTGTCATGCCTCTTAGCATCGGCAGAAATAAGGAAAAGTGATAAATGAGGCGGCACGCGTGCCAACGACCCATGCTGGGGATAACAAGCCATGAGCATGCTATCCTCTATTCAACCCTAGCAAACGAACAATTTGCGCTCAGCTGGGGATTTTTCTCTTTTTACTTTTCTTTTTGGACCCCGAAACTTCTTGATTAACATTTCCATCTCCGCCCGACAGAAATCCTTCCCCCAATATCGCACTACAGGGGAATACTGTTGATTCAGAGTAACATCTTCACCCTCTGGCGAAACCAATCCTCAAACAGTAACCACGGCTTGAGACTAGCTTATGCTTGCAATGCCGATGCATGACGATTTTTTAGCGTAATGCTCCATAATCATGGAAATGCTACGCAATTGAGTATGCAATATGCTATGCTTATCTACATGATGAATGCATAAAAATTATCCCCCTCAAGGGACTCTTCTGGGGAGCTCGAGGCACTCTTCTGAGGAACTCGACAACACTCCAATCTCCACCCTGCTGGGGAATAGCACTGCTGCTGGGAAAAAGACCACCCTCACCAGGGATGACCTCCACTGCACCCAATCCGCTTGGGAACCTCGCTGGGGAAGAAACCACTAACGCACTCTGCGGGGAAAATAGCAATCTTCAACTTGCTGGGGGAAATAACAAACTCAACCCTGCTAGGGGAAAAAGCAACCTTCCGGCCTGGCTGCTGAGGAAATACCGATCTTGAACCCGCTGGGGAGATAACAATCCCGACCCTGCTTGGGGAAATAAGGAAAGTCTGGCACAGAACACCCGTCGACTCGTCGAACCCTGGTATCCCACATTTAACTCCAGTGTCAGCTTTCCACTTTTGAGAGCTCCCAGACTCGTCTGGACTTTTCTGATTCATCACCTTGTATTCTCGCTTTCTCCGTACTCCACAGAGATCGAACTCCCTGGATTCATACAAACTTTCTAGTCCTCAGACTTTGAAGAGTCTTCTTGATTAATCCTCTAGGATCGTCGCACGTTCCTCCGTCGTCTTTTCACTATTCTTCAATCCCTTGTCCCTGATCGGACTCCACGGGGATCTTTTTTCAAAAGCTTCACATCACGACCTGCAAGTGAGTGAAAACATCTAACAGCACCTGCAAAAGAGATCGTTAGATAAAAACGTGCCCCAGGCGTGCCAAAGTTTCAACACCTGAGTCACTCAACCTTCCGAATAAGGTTCCAAGTTTTCAATCTTATGAACATGTATTGGAAGGGACCTGTATGTCTCAAAATGCAAAGATTCTTATCAAAATAAGTGGATGTTTTTGCAATCAAAGTGGTAATGAAAACAAAAACAAAATTATTTGACTGAATATGCATTTTATTGATTGAAAAAAGGTGGCTCATAACTGAGCAATACACAGGAAGCAATCCCTGAAAAGAGGTAATTGCGCACAAAAGGAAAAATCTATCCTAATAGCAATGTGAAACCGTGACTCATCGAGTTCCAACTCGGTTACACCCCATATGTCCTCAAGACTCTCCGTGCTTTCTTCCTTCTGAACAAGACGCTTCTGACCGATCCCTGCCGGGGATTATCCATGTGTCATATCCAAAGTACCAACGATCATGTCGGACGCAGTTGTTCGTTTCAATCCCTCTTTTGCCTGGACCGCCCTTTCGGGTTTTCAGTCCACCGGGATACCCTTTTTTGCCCAAGCCGCCCTTGTGGGGTTTTCGACTTTCCGGGTGTACAGTTTTTTCTCTTTTTATCCCTAATTTTTGCCCGAACCTTTTTTCTTTTTTTTTTGGTTCGCCGGGATGCCCATTTTTGCCTGGACTACTTTATTCTTTTCGTCCAGCAGGTCTCTTATACGAAGTATTTTTTAACTGCGTCCGCATTCACAGGGGATGGAAAATCCTCACCATCCATGGTCGTCAACAACAAGGCTCCGCCAGAAAAAACCTTCTTGACCACGAATGGACTTTCATAATTGGGTGTCCACTTGCCCCTACGATTGTTCTGAGGGGGAAGGATCCTTTTCAGCACCAGATCTCATACGTGATACACACGAGGTCGTACCTTTCGGTCAAAAGCACACTTCATTCGCTGCTGGTACAACTGCCCATGACAGATGGCCGCCAACCTCTTTTCCTCAATCAGGCTCAACTCTTCATACCGAGTCCTTACCCATTCAGCCTCTTGCAATTTCACGTCCATCAGGACTCTCAACGAAGGAATCTGAACCTCAACCGGTAGCACGACTTCCATTCCATACACAAGCGAGAAAGGCGTTGCCCTAGTAGACGTGCGCACCGAGGTTCGATACCCATGCAATGCAAACGGAAACATCTCGTGCCAATCCTTATAGGTCACGACCATCTTCTGCACAATCTTCTTTATATTCTTATTGGCTGCCTCAACCGCCCCATTCATCTTTAGACGATAAGGAGAAGAATTGTGATGCTCGATCTTGAATTCCCGGCACAGTTCCGCCATCATCTTGTTATTCAGATTAGAACCATTATCAGTAATGATTCTCTCAGGAACCCCATATCTGCAAATGATGTCTCTTTTCAGGATAAGAGGCTGCTTCCACCCACTTGGTGAAGTAATCAATAGCCACTAATATGAACTGGTGCCCATTCGAAGCCGTAGGCTCAATCTTTCCGATCATATCAATGCCCCACATAGCAAACAGCCACGGAGATGACATCAAACTCAACAGATTCGGAGGCACGTGCACCTTATCAGCATAAATCTGGCATTTATGACACTTCCGCATGAAATTGAAACACTGGGCCTCCATTGTCATCCAATAATATCCAGCCCGTAACAGCTTTTTCACCATTGCATTTCCACTGGCATGGGTACTAAACGAACCCTCATGAACTTCTTTCATCAACTGGCTTGCTTCTTTATCATCGACGCATCTGAGCAAGCCCCAATTGAAATTCCGCTTGTACAAAACCCCATCCTTGTTCAGATAGAACACCACGGCCACCCTCCTCAGAGTCTTTCGGTCCTTCTTGGATGCTCCCTCAGGATACTCTTGGGTTTCCAAATACCGCTTGATATCGTAACACCATGGCTTCTCATCACCAGGTGTTGTTTCAACAGCAAACACATAAGCCGGTCTATCCAGACGTCCCACCTCAACATTGGGGAACTGATTCCACCATTGTACCTTAATCAAGGCAGCCAGTGGATTCTCTTCTCTAGGCACATGATACAATACCACCTTGGTGAAAAACGTCAACAACCTCCTCGTATAATCCCGGTATGGAACTAAATGAGACTGATGTGTATACCATTTCCCGTTAACCTGGTTCACAACCAAAGCTGAATCTCCATATATAACAAGGTTCTTGATCCTCAAATCAATCGCCTCTTCGATCCCCAAGATACAAGCTTCGTATTCAGCCACGTTGTTGGTGCACTCAAATGTTAGTCGGGCAGCAAAAGGAATGTGGGATCCTTTCAGCGTAACCAAAACAACACCAACACCACTACCATTCACGTTAACGGCCCCATCAAACATCAGAATCCATTCGGATTCAGGGTCAGGCCCCTCCTCCGGGATTGGTTCCTCACAATCTTTCGATTTGAGAAACATGATGTCCTCATCAGGGAATTCAAACTTCATCGGTTGATAATCCTCAATGGGTTGCTGGGCGAGGTAATCAGACAATACACTTCTCTTGATTGCTTTTTGAGAGGTATACTGAATATCATACTCGGTTAAAATCATCTGCCATCTCGCAACCCGTCCGGTCAATGCTGGCTTCTCAAATATGTACTTGATTGGATCCATCTTGGAAATCAACAAAGTGGTATGAACCAGCATATACTGTCTCAGTCGGCGAGCAGCCCCGGCCAAAGCACAACAAGTTTTCTCGAGCAGTGAATATCTTGTTTCACAATCGGTAAATGTTTTGCTAAGGTAGTATATGGCATGCTCTTTTCGACCAGACTCGTCATGCTGCCCTAGTACACACCCCATAGACCCCTCAAGGACCGTCAAGTACATAATTAACGGGCGTCCCTCCACAGGAGGCATCAGAATCGGAGGCTCCTGCAAATACTCTTTAATCTTTTCAAATGCCGCTTGGAAATCATTATTCCACCTGACCGTTTGATCTTTTCTCAACAACTTGAATATAGGTTCACACGTGGCTGTTAGATGAGATATGAACCGTGAAATGCAGTTCAATCTACCTAAGAAACCACGAACCTCTTTTTCTGTTCTCGGTTCAGGCATTTCTTGTATTGCTTTTACTTTAGCAGGATCAACCTCGATTCCTCTTTCGCTTACAATAAATCCCAGCAACTTACCAGACCGCACTCCGAAAGTGCATTTATTCGGATTCAACCTCAGTCTGAACTGTCTCAGCCGGTCAAACAACTTGGCCAGATCTACCAAATGCCCCTCTTCTGTTTTGGGACTTTCCTATCATGTCATCAACATAGCATTCGATTTCATGATGAATCATATCATGAAACAAAGTCACCATGGCTCTCTGATAAGTAGCACCAGCATTCTTGAGACCAAATGGCATCACCTTATAACAAAAAGTGCCCTATGGTGTCATGAACGTCGTTTTCTCCATATCATCTGGCGACATTTTAATTTGATTATAGCCAAAAAAGCCATCCATGAAGGAACACATCGAGAATTGAGCTGTATTATCTACCAACACATCGATGTGAGGTAATGGGAAATCATCCTTCGGGCTAGCTCTGTGAAAATCCCGGTAGTCCACGCACATTCTCACCTTTCCATCCTTTTGCGGGACCGGAATAATGTTTGCGACCCAAGGAGGATAATTAGTAACAGCGAGGAAACCAACATCCAACTGCTTCTGCACTTCCTCTTTAATTTTCATGGCCATATCAGGTCGAGTTCTGCGCAACTTCTGCTTCACTGGAGGACAATCTGCTCTCAACGGTAGCTTGTGCACAACGATATCGGTATCCAACCCTGGCATATCCTGATACGACCAGGTGAAGATATCAACATACTCTTTCAACAAGGCTACCATTCTGCTCTTGACATTTACCTCCAAAGCGGCCCCGACTTTCACTTCTTTCCTGACCTCGTCAGTACCCAAATTCACAATCTGAATCTGCTCTTCGTGCGGCTGAATCACCTTCTCCTCTTTTTTCAACAACCTGGCTAATTCCTCCGGCAGTTCACAATCTTCTTCGCCTTCTTCTTCGGCATGATAGATCGGATTGTTGAAGTCATATGAGGGTGTAACAGGATTGTTATCAATGAGATCCGGCGAATGATCGCATCTGCATGAATGTTGATTCATGCATTGCTTTAGAACCGGAGCGAAGCAAATTAAAAGAAAAGTGAAAACAATCATTGCCATTTTATTTTTGTTTTTATTAAACTGTGAAAATAAATGAAAGACAGGGAGCACCGCTTTTACTGAAAAACATCCTTTTATTTATGATGCAAATATTGCAAAATGAAACACATGAGGTGGCCCTTACAATGAACCATTACGTTTCGGGCAAAACGTATGGCTTCATGCAGACAGAATTGAAAAACAGGGAATATTACTCTTCACGTAGAGTGACAATGATGATCTTTTCGGCCTTCCAGTTCTGGACTTCCATCCCTGGTACGCACGGTTTTATCCATTGATCTAGCTCACAGTCACTGTCGACCTCTTCACCCACCATACAGATGTGATTTGGATCCATCATTCCAGCACTGGTGAACGTGAATGGCTGACGCCGTCCCTTGCTCTGACCAGACGAGCCTCGACCCAACTGATAACCCACTCCAAATTTGTCTTTCTTAGTAGCGACATCCATCATCTTTCCTCATCCAGGAGCTTCTCCACTATTCACCACCTCAATGGCCTGCTTGTACGAAGAAATGGACGGCTTCTCCTCTTTAGCAAAAATAGCATTCTCCACATTGACGGTTTCAAATGCTTGACTCGGTGTTTCAACAATTTCACCGTCCATTTCAACATATTTGAACGATGATAGGTGGCTGACGAAGATGTCCTCTTCCCCACAGACGGTGACGACCTGCCCGTCCCAGATATACTTCAATTTCTGGTGCAAAGTCGAAGTCACTGCCCCAGCATCATGAATCCATGGCCGACCCAACAGGCAATTGTATGCCGGCTGAATATCCATGACACAGAATACCGACTTGAACACCTCAGGCCCGATCTTCACAGGAAGCTCCACTTCCCCAAACACAACCCGCTTCGAACCGTCAAAGGCTCTGACAACTAGGTTAGTGGGCCTCAGGATTAACCCTTCACAATCCAGCTATGCCAGGGCTTTCTTTGGCAACACATTTAAAGATGAGCCGGTATCAACCAACACGTGCGAGAGCACGACTCCTTTACACTCCATGGCAATGTGTAATGCCATATTATGATTCCGCCCATCCACAGTCAGATCCAGATCAGTGAAACCCAGCCCATGGCTGGCATTAACGTTTGACACCACTGTCTCCAACTGATTGATTGTTATCTCCTGAGGAACATAGGCTCTCTTCAGTATTTTCAACAAAGCCTCTCTATTCCCCTCGGAGCTCAGCAACAAGGACAAGATTGAGATCTTGGATGGGGTCTGCTGCAGATGGTCAACAAGCTTATACTCTGACTTCTTGATGATTCTCAAAAATTCTTCAGCTTCATCATCAAGTTCTCTCTCCGACCCACCAGGCGCCGGTGTCACCACAGAAGTACCCTCATTTACCACCTGCTTCCCTCTTGCTCTGGCTAAAGCCTCGGCCTTATCTTTCTTTTCTCTCTCTCTATCCCCACTCCTCAAAGCGTCAGGTGCAAACAACCTTCCACTGCGAGTGAAACCACTGGGTCCGGCATTATCCACCTTTGAAACGGTGGTTTCACTTGCAGTCTGATCTTCCAATTTCTCCCCATTGCAATAGACCTCTCCACCATAATGCCACGGCACGGCGTCATCATTGTCATAAGGAATAGGCCCAGGTATCGTGATAGTAACTGGAGCCGCATCTGCCAGCGTTGACAAATCAACCGGGTCGAAGTAAATGGTTATGGTGGAGACATCTTCCTTCACCAAATCAATCTTTTCAAATCTGAGGCTTCCCTCATCCATCAGCCTCTGGATATCCTCCCTCAATAAAACACACCCATTGGGAACAACAGTGCATGCAACACAACAATCATCACAGCTCGGGAAGACCCCATTCCTCAACAGTTGTCTCTTGACCTCAGCCAACGGAGTCTTCAACTGGTCCACATTTATCAGCCCAACGGTTCTACCATCTTCAGAAATTGCATTCACCCCCATTTGACCATGCGCAGGCATGGGGTTAGCATTAACATTTGGAGATGGTGCAACGTTGATAGCTTTAGAATCCACCAAGTCCTGGACAACATGCTTAAAAGCTTTACAATTTTCTACATTGTGTCCAGGGGCACCAGAGTGGAATTTGCACTTGGCGTTCTCATCATAGCTGGGAGGCCTTTGATCGGGTCTCACTGGAGCCAAAGTTCTCAATTGAACCAACCCTAAGTCTTTCAACTTCTTCAGCAGGAACGAGTATGTCGCAGGTGGCCTATCATATTGACGATCAATCATTCTCCCTCGCACATGATACCCGGCCATCTGCGGTCTCTGTTGAAATGGTTGTCGTTATTGTTGCGGTTGTGGCTGTTGCTGTTGTTGATTATCAACAGGAATTGTTACCGCAACAGTGTGCTGGTAGTAACGATCCCTACTCTGTCCCCTCTGGGCATACACAGTGCTGGTGTCACCCTCCTTCTTCCTCTAACCATTCCCAAAAGGCTTCTTCGATCCAGACGACGAAGCACTACCCTATATCTTTCCCATCTTTAACCAACTTTCTATTCTTTCTCCAGCCACCACTATATCAGCAAAGTTGGTAACCGGGCATCCAACCATCCTCTCTGCAAACGTCCCCTGAAGGGTACCCATGAATAGATCAGACATTTCTCTATCCACCAACGAATGGACTCGGGCAGCCAGCTCCCTCCACCTCTGTGCATATTCTTTAAACCCCTCATTAGGCTTCTGCGACATACCCTGCAATTGGGTACGGCTAAGAGCCATGTCAGCATTAAATTGATATTGTTTAAAGAATGCATCTCCAAGATCCTGCCAGCTCTTGACATCAGATGACCTCAATTTGGTGTACCACTCCAAAGACCCCCCAGACAGACTGTCCTGGAAGAAGTACATCCAAAGCTTCTGGTCCATTGTATAAGCAGAAATTTTCCGGACAAAGGCCTGGAGATGAGTTTCCGGGCAAGAACTCCCGTTGTACTTGTCAAACGCAGGCGCTTTAAACTTTTGCGGGATCACAATCCCCTAAACTAACCCCATGTTCGACATATTGACAACCCCCGGAGTAACATAGCTTTCAAGAGCCCTGATTTTCTCCGCCAGCACCTGAATCTCTTTATTAGGTGGTTGGACACCGTATTGACCGAACTGTTCATTAAGCACGGAGAACTAGTCTTCTTCTCTATCCTCCTCGGCCCCAAAGAAAGGAGGAAACAGAGTGTCCTTCAGATTGTTACCCATTGGACCTGGTCCACCGCCTGGGCAACACCAAAACCCACACCATTATTTATCACCACACCAGCAGTAGTTTTCTTTCTAAGATCTCCTCCATCCCTAGAACCACCAAGGCCATGGTTGGAGACACCCTCTAAATTGATACCACTGTTGGCAGCTGAAGCCCGCTCGAGCTTCTCTACTTTATCAGCAAGTGCTTTTTGCCCCACGGCAAACCCTTGCATAACGTTGATCAGTTTGCTCATTTTCTCCTTCAGCTCTAGAATATCTGCGTTGGATGGATCCATCAGCCTGGATGTGTTGTGTCTGGTAGGGTATCTGTGCGGACGGGCTGTGTGCAAGGGAATGACTCTACGTGCGCGAGCAATGATTCCTAAAACAATCAACCACATTAGAAACCGACACCTGCAAAATAGAAGATAAGTTATTATGATTCATGCATGAATGCAATGTCTATCCATATGAGGAACACTTTGTCTTTCAATCCTGGTTTCATCGAGACAAATAACAATTTGACAGCAACATTCTGACATCAATCATCTGGTTTTGCCATACAGAGCAGAAATATATGATTTAGCAAAGATATCACCCAACCATGTGTGTGTTGTGTGAGTGTGCACAGGAAAGCAAATAAAGCTTGAAGATCAATCACTGAATGATAATAACCACTGTATATCAAAAGTGCACTACACGTGCAAGAGTCATACATCAGGCTGATATAAATCAAATACAAACTTCCAGAATCAGAAAGAAAATTCAAACAAGTGAACTCCGTCAACAGGCCTCACGGTAATCCAACACATGATAACAAAAGTCTACACCAAAGAAGGCCCCACAGAGGGCTCTGCATCATCAACCATCCTGGTAAACTTCCCAGCGAACCTGAGCTCAGTGTTCTCCTGCTGCAGTCTTCCTATCTCCTTCTGGTGAATCTTCATCTATCTGAAGTAATGATCCCTCTCAGCAAGATAGTGATCTCTCTCAGCAATAATCTTCACATTCTCTTCTTCCTTAATCTTCAGCTTTGCTTCCCACTCGGCGATAAGGACTTTGACTCTGGCATCTCTCTGGGTCTTCACAAGGATCTTCCTCCTCTTCTCATCTTCAATATCCCTCAAGGCTCTAGCCAACTTCTCCTTGGTAATGTCATGCTCCTTTATAGACGACTCCAATGCTCGGCTGACCTTCCGATAATAAGCAGTGTCTATCTCAAAGCGCTTCACCTCCATGGCATGTCTCTTATCCTGATCTTCTATTCTCCCTTTGATTTCCTGATTAGCCATATGAATCCTAGCAACACTCATCTCCAACTCAGTCTTCTCTGCTTACAGCTGATCTCTGGCTTTCTTCATCTCAAGGAACTCTTCCATACTGACAGAAGAACATGGCTCCTCAATCAATGAGCACCAAGGATCACCCCCAGGAAATGGTAGATGCGTGAGCTCAATCCTCTTCCTAAGCCAATCATCAAACGGAGGAAAAGACCTGCTATTAACCTTACCAAAAGGAACCTTGCCCTTTCTCTGAATGTCACGCCACTCATCAGACACTTGCCTCAACTTTGGCTGATTACCCTCAATTGGGAAGTAGAAAGACTCCTGAATCTCGCGCCCAAGGGGAGGACCCTCCACAGCAAACCCCATCTGTCTCCTAAGAAGCACCGGGTTGTAATTAATGCAACCTTGAACTCCTATAAGAGGCACATTGGGAATACTTCCACAACTGTAAATGAAATCTCGTCCAGCCATACTGTTGTGAGTCCAAGCTATGTCCTTGGCTCACAAACCCATCAACTTGATTGACCATTTGACAGTAGGATCAAGAAAGGAAAAGGCACCTCTCGAAGGAAAATACCCCATGAACCATTTGTACAACAGCTGAGCACAACATCGGATCAATCCCCCACGCCGCTTCTCGTTCCGATTATAGACCGAGTAATAGACATCCCCAACTAGAGTAGGAATGGGATTCCTCTGCATAAACAACCGGATGGCATTAATGTCCACAAAGTTCTTCTGGTTAGGAAATAGGATGATTCCATATATGCTCACAGCAATCAAAGCACAAACGGCCCTCCAATTACCCACAACAGCATGCTCCTTGGCCTTAGCCTCCAAGAAACTCAGGTGAAAACCGGGCAACTTTCCCTTCTCCTTCAAATCCCCCTTGGTCACCTCCAGGCTCAAATAAAGAGCTCGAGAAATTTCAGCAGCATCAGGTTCTCCCTTAGTGACATAGAATGGAATATGATCTTTGATCTGAAGACCCAGGATACTGGCATGATCTTCCATCAAAGGCCCCAACAGGTAATCCGAGAAAATAAAGCATCTCAAGCCCGAGTCATAGAACTGGAGAAGAGTATGGATGGCACTCCTATCTGTATCTGTAAGCCTGAAAACCTCCTTCAGAATACCACCATGAGTCTCACGGAACATCCCCACATGGTCAGGTGTAATCAATGTTATCATATCCTTCAACACATCAATCTCTGGATTGAAGAAACTGTAGACGACGTCATCTTTCAAGCCGGTCCTCATGTCTGAAACAAAGAAGTCTCTCAACCAGGATTTCGATCAAGAATGTCCCCTGCATATGGATAAACATGAGTTAGATGAAGATAAATGCAAAATGTGAATGATGCTGATGTATGAATGCGTTGCACTGCGCCATCCTCCAAGTCATCTGAACATCCACTGCACTGAGTTACGGCCTCTGAACTGATCACAACCATCTGAGGTACTGAGTAACTACAAATCCCACTCAGGGTTCTAAAATAAACGGAACCTAAGGATACATCACCATCATCACCATAAAGTCCTCTGAACAGATAACCACAAGATCCTCTAAACCAGCCCAGGGAATCCTGAAATAAACGGATCCCCATTGATAAATACCACGGACGGAACTCCGGCGTCCCAGAAATAAATCCATAAATCCCACTCATAAATAAGACTCTGATCAATAACTGAACCATTAGTCACCATCAAAGTCACAATCAGAACATGCATCTGCAAGAATCAACCCTCCCCTCACAGGTGAATTCTAATCAGGTAATCCTAAGGCGGATAATGGTCTCGACAATCGGACAATATACTCAACGGGTTTGCCCTTTCGGGTGTGCCGCTGCAGCTCTCATAAGACCGTCTAAACCAAAGATCCGGGAAAGAACGGTCACCGAAGCCACCAGCTCAGATGAGGTAACTCAACCAATTTGGATACTCCACAAAGGAAGAGCTCTCTCAAATGAACCTCGTCCGGCTTGTGGTATGTCACGTCGCCAAAAACATGTTGACCTAACATGAGAGGCAACATGAGACCATGCTAATCCTAGGTGTATAATCGGGCCTGGGTTTTAGCCCCACTCAGAACACCCAACCCAAATCAGAGGAACCAACCTGTATAGAGTCAGCACAATGATAGTATGATGCATGCAAACATCTATGAAAATATATATACACAGTATAATCATAAATGCAATAATTAAAGCAGCACCAGCAACCTAAACTATCCTAGAGAGCGCTAGGAATGACTCGCTTAGGGAAGATGGACCAGCAAGAGGTCAACTTCTTATTCCCCAGCAGAGTCGCCAGATGTCGCATCCGCGAAAAACATTAGGCGGGAAAAACAAACAAACAGAGCCGCCACCGTGCGTTATTTATCCCAAAGAGGGAGAGGAAACGCTCGAAGTAAACCTGGAAAGGAAATGGTCTTACGACCGGATATTATAAGGATCGGGAGTCGGTTACGCAAGGGGAAGGTATTAGCACCCCTCACGTCCGTCGTACTCGACGGGATCCACGCTCAAAAGAATAGAATAAGGTTGCTAAATAACTGCTCAAAGAATGCACACACTGGAATCAAACACAGATGAACGACGGAGGAAGGTGACTCGACAGGATGTCGCATCCTGGGCCTACGTAGTTTGTTAGAAACAAACATCAGAGTCGACGTAGTTCGGGGAAATGGGGAACGGGCTCACTAGGATATCGCATCCTATGCATACGTATCTCATCTGGAATGAGAATCAGAGCTACCGTAGTTCGGCTAACGCATGCCAAACAAACACAAGCACAGACGCTGAGACGTCAAAGCAAACACGCAAATGGAAACAGACTGCCAATGGCGGGTCTTACGTTCGATTCCAAACAACAAACACAAACAAGGAAACCGAATGCCAATCACTGGACTAACATCAGACTCCAAACAAACAACAAACAAACGGGAAACGGAATGCCAATCGCTGGACTTACATCAGACTCCAAACACATAACAAACAAACGGGAAACCGAATGCCAATCGTTGGACTTACATCAGACTCCACACACACACACAAGAGGTTATCAAATAGACAAGCCAATAGGGAGTCTGGAACTTGAGCCTAAGAGCTGTCAAGCAAACACACACACAAAAAAGGAAAAGGGTGCCCGGAGAGATCTCGCACGATCTCCTGCCTACGTACCTCATCTGGTATGAGAATCAGTGCAACGTAGTTCCCCTTAACAGGGGAGAAACTTTCTCCTAACCAGAGACCGGGATATAACAAACTAATAGGGAGACTGACTCGAGCCTAAAAGTTGTCATGCAATCCATAATAGTCCTAGATCGAGGTTTCTAACATATCCTAACTCGCACAGGCAGCAAGTCAAACACACAACAAGTAAACAGCAAATAAGCAATCACAAGAGAGCAAGCACACACACTATATGCAAACAAGTGGCTCATACAAGGCTGGGCTTTAGTCAAGGGGTCAAATCAACCTCGACAAACAAGCCAACTGGAAAGGGTGTTGTTTTCTCTTAACCCTAACATTGAGAGTTAGGGTGAAGCAGATGACAAGGTAATGAGGGTAAGACCTCATAGCTCTTATCCCTGGCCTGGGAGAGCTTGAATCAATGAAGATGTGGGAGTCCAGAATGTGGAACTCTATTCCACAATGACTGACTCTATATACAAGATTTTGGGTGTTTATTCAAAATGCATCAGCACGTAGTGCGAGCAAGATGAAAGACTCAACTGAATTGCAGAGGATGGGTTGCACATCCCTTCTATCTGCCAATGCCTCTTCACTTAGGAGGTCTTTACATGTACAAGGCACAAAGATAAACAACCACAAACATTGCCTCTTAAGGAGGGCTTCAGACAGGTGCCTGCCAAAATAACATGACAGGTCTTCCAGACTACATGGAGTTAAGGAAGTTACCTAAGTGGTATGCCAACCACAAGCAAAGCAAAGCAACTTAAATAATGAGTTAAAGTGGCTAAAGTACCTGTGTAAACAACCAAACAATCAGTATGGTATTCAGACAAACTATTAACAGACAAACAACCAATCAACAGTGTTACACAAAGAAAGGCATGAGATGCAAGCAAACTAAATTAATTCATCATCCACAAGACCTACAAAACAGGATGGTTAGTCAACCAAAATAACTTGTATCTCAAGTGATGAGATCATATTAACCAAGGTGGCTCATTGCTTGAAACCTGAAACACAAAGTCCAAAGGATGAGAACAAACCACTAGCTCAAAGGCTAGGGTCAAAGGTGGGGCAAAAAGTCAAAACAGAACTTGATATTCAACATGAAGCAACTACATTCACTCAAGAACATATCCTAAAAAGGACCAAATCAAAATCATTAAGCAAGGTCATGTAGTAAGCAAGAGAAGACAAAGACAATTTCAAGGCATTCAAATAGTCATCAAGAATCAAAATTCCATATCAAAACATAAATGACTCAAACAATTCTGGAAATTTTCATGAGCACACAAAATGTCTAATACAATTATCATGCCAAAAATCATAAACAGAGGAGCTCATTTGATATGGATATGAAAATGCACAAGCTAGACATCCAATTGTGTGACACAAATTGTCACACCATACAAACATGTGCATAAAACAGAAACGAAACATGTTAAAATTGCACAATCAATCCTCAAAGGTCAAACAACATGTTGGGAAATATCACACAAAATTTCATGGCATTTGGATCAATATTGAGCATTTCATGATAGAAAGAATGGAGTAATGTCACAAAGGCATACATGTTCACATAATCAACCACAATTCAAATTCCGGAAATGGCAAAGTCATAAATTTAACACCAAAAAATAAAGTTCATTCCAAGGAGCATTTAGCAAAAAGAATGGAATTATTTGGATGATTTTTCCATTTTATATGATTTTTCAAAGTTGGCAAAATATTATTTGAATTAATATGGCAATGCATATGAAACTTGGAGGGAAAAGATAAATGAGGAGCGAAATTTGAAAATATGTCTCCAGGAGGAATCGAACAGAGGGAGAGCATGGACCAAAACGCGGAGTTTCATTAAACTCGCTGGCCTCCATGTCATCAGTCAAAAGGCCAACATGATGCGTACATGGACGCACACATGGCGCCAAACCCTAGCCAGCCAGGTCTGTACAGACGGCGGCGCTTACTATTCCTGCGCGGAGGAAACAACCGTCTTCTTCGTGAAGACGGTTGATGAATAGTGCTCATGAATTTTTTTTCTCCAGAAATTGCAAGTAAGTATACCATTGGAACCGTTATCATGTGTAGATCATGAATCCATGCTTAATTAGTCCTAATTCCTAATGTACAGTGAGAATCGAAGAAGAATTCATATGAACATCAAACTTTAAATCCACATAACTCATGCAATATTCATCCATTTTTAACAAATTTTATATCAGTATAACCAACATGAAAAACTCTACAAGTCTATGCACATATTATCACATGTATTTCCTTTGAGATTTTGAAATTTTGTTTAACATAACATTTGAAGTAGACATCTTAATCTTTCCAATTAATTTGATCCCACCTCAAAATCATTAAAAAAATGAATGAGTTATGTTCTTGGGAAGTTGACCCAAAATTAGGAATTGAGTGATCCACTTCTCAAGTCCACAACTCATATCTTGATGGATTTATGATTGAGGGCACTCAAATAAGTTCAAATATGCATGAAAAGATGAATTAAAGAACTTCCCTTGATTGTATTTGATCATGGGTTGAGGTTGCTTCATGAGCAAGGCATTGTGGTATACAAATGAACTAGGGTTTCCTTGGGGAACAAACCTCAAACCCTTTGACTTGCTTTGATCAAAAATGATGAATTGAGATGTTAGGGGTGCATATTTGATGGATGAGAGCTTTGGGAACCATTACCATGCTTGCTTTCATCTTCTCTTGGCCATACCTTTGTACAAAGGACTTCCTTGAAGCTCTTGACCTTGTGATTACTCAAGCTACAAACAAAAGATGTTAGTGACATATTTTTGTGCTTTTGGTTAGTAAACAAGATAAGAAAAGCAATAATATACAATTCAAGCATGCTTGGTGATCTCAAACCACTCTCAAGAAGAGACCTCACCCAAAGGTAAGGAGCCAATATGCTTATGATCCTTGAGGCAATGCAAATGCAATGTTATGATGCCATGAGGGATCTTAGGGACAAAATTGGGGTCTTACAGATGCCCCTATTTAAGGTCATTCTAGCCGGAGAAGTGAAGGTTAAAATCTTTGTCTCGACGGGGTAGAATGGGCTTAAATAATAACAAAGAGACGAATTATGGTCCCTAAGAGACCTCATGATGCAGATGTATGTATGCAAATGGTAACACTCTGTGGAGGATATGTGTCCACAACGGAAGAAATCAGAAGGAATCTGACAATCCCTATGAGTAATCCACTCCATGGGGAGGAGATTCTATCGGGGAGTAAAGGGATAAAATGCGTGAGCAGGTCACGACTTGAAACTTGGCGAGAGGCACGAAGGAAATCCAGTGAAGTACATCAATGGAAAGACTCGAGCTGACTCAAAGATGCAAGTATTGGGGAATATGCCAATACAGCAAAAATTATCCGTAACGGAAACTTCAGATAAAAATCCAGACTCAGGTGGGGAAATAACAAATGAGGTATTACCAGTTACTAGGTAATAAGCTCAAAGAGACATGCGATCTGAACACCGATATAAAGGTGAGAGAACAACAAGCTTGGGAAGAAGGAATATCTAAGACCGGTACAAGGGTGAGAGATATCAAACATCCGAAATCATCTGAGGTATACCTAACAAAGGTAAACTCTAGTTCAGGAGAATCTGACTCCGCAGGGGGACACAAGGTCATAATAGGGAGCAGAAGGAAGGAACACCCAGGGATGCCGGTTATTGGGCATATAATAGGTGACCAACCAAAATGTGAGTTAGGGAATATTCCCAAGACACTCATCATCCGAAAGAGGGCTAAAAGCAAACTCGATTAATAGGATGGATATTTGATTCCAAAAAGGGATACGAATCTTACTCAACTAGGGAAGAACAAAAGGCTTCGACCAAAGAGTGCATAAGATATATTATCTATTACCGTCAGAACGTAGATAATATACTCGCATGGAAGATTATCCACAACCGGTTACTAGGTTAATAAAGGATAAATCGACTGACAAAGAAAGGCATCAGGATACCGAAACTAGGTATATAATGATGACCATTCCAAGGGAGCAACAACCATTACCGGCAATCGGTAAATGAAAGATGACTTGTTGGGGATAAACTGCCTGATCAGAGCAATTATCCAAGAGATATATCACCGGGGGTGAAGGTCCTATCAATACCGAATATTGGATAATGATAACCGTCAAAGAGGGGATTACATCTACCGGATACTGGGTAGAAAACCACGGAAAAGTAACCATCATTGATTAGGATGAACAAGAGGTTAACTCTGCAAGGGGATGAAATAGGGTTTACAACTACCGATATAAGGGTAAAAAACCACAGACTCCGCCGGGGATAAAATGAATGATTACTGATTACTGAGCAATTATTCATTTATACCACAGGGAAGCGCAGGAAACAGTCACAAGAGGCCAATCTAGGATCAAACTAAAGAGGCAGGCTGAATCAAGACTCGTCCCAGTGAGGATATAACTCAGTGGGGACTCCCATCCCAATATATGTGTTGGGAGGAAACAGAAATAATCATCATCCACGAGGATATAACTTGGTGGGGAATATGGAAGGAAAGATAAACACTTTCTGCTTAAGGGGCTGACTCTATATGGGGAGATCAGACACCGACATCTGCTTGGGGAAATGTATTACCAACTAGCAGGGGATCGCAAACAAAGATATATGTCAAAGAATGCAATATGAATACCTGAATGTTTGAAAACTATATGCACACATGCGTAGTTTATGTATGACGAATGCTGACAAACAGACACTTCTAAACACCAACAAGTCCAGTGAACAAGTACACAAACATCCGTTACTACATCTCAAGGGAGAAAGCCAGGATAACAAGGGTCTCCGCAGGGAATGAGCGTCAGTCATTCTAGCTGGGGCGTAGTCGTTTTCACAGATGTCTCCGACATAGGGGCAACTCTACTGGGAAGTTATCCAAAGGGTCATCAAATACCGTATTACCAAAGAGATTACATCTGCTGAGGAGGAAAGATCATTATCCTGCTGAAGGGAAGAGAGATTAACATCTTACCAAACACCCTGTTTGGGTAGGAAAACCACAAAAGTCTCCAGAGGAAGAAGATAGAAGCAGGCCTGGGATATGGACACATGTCCTACCCTGTTCGGGATCATACTATCCTTGGGAGAGCACTGAAGATCCCTTAAGTATCCTTATGTCATTGTGAATGTTCACTTTGTTAAAAAGCAAATTTATGAAAAATTTAATTATTTAAAACAATGATATTTTTTCAATTAAAACATGCAAAACATTTGTTGAGTAGAAACAAATAAGAGTGCAAATAAATGGATAAAGGCTCAAATTTATTTGACGGAATGGTAGTCTGCAAATGGCAAGACTCCATAGATCTTTACAAATTTGAGATTGGTGATGTATATTGGAAAAAGGGCTACATTGAACATAATGACCATTTCTCCACCAATTCTGAATCCGATGTATTTGAAGCTTTGGTTGATGATGAATGAGCGAGAATCTCTGACAGATAACAGTTGTAGAACAAAGTCTTGTCCAGATGGAGTTACTTGCCAAATCCTATTTTTTGCCTATATTGCCCCAGGGTGTGATACTCAATCTAGCGGGATACATTCCTCTTTTCATGTCTCTAACTTTTGCTTGGACCGCCCTTTCGGGTTTTCAATCCACCGAGACGCTCATTTTTGCCTAAACCACCCTTTTGGGTTTTCAACTTAGCGAGCAATTCTGTTTTTATCTTAGGCAAAGTATTTCTTGACTGCATCTGAATTCATAGGACGAGTGAAATCCTCCCCATCCATAGTTGTAAGTATCAATGCACCACCTGAAAAGGCTCTCTTAACAACATATGGACCTTCATAGTTTGGAGTCCACTTGCCCCTGGAATCGGGCGCGAAAGACAAGACTTTCTTGAGCACAAGGTCACATTCTTGGAACACACGAGGCTTGACCTTCTTATCAAAGGCTTTCTTCATTCTTTGTTGATATAATTGACCATGGCACATGGCAGTCAATCTCTTTCCTTCAATCAAATTCAGTTGGTCATAACGACTTTGAACCCATTCAACATCAGTCAACTTGGCTTCCATCAAAACTTTCATTGATAGGATCTCCACCTCTACTGGGAGCACAACCTCCATTCCATAAATGAGAGAGAAAGGGGTTGCCCCTGTTGAAGTGCGAACAGATGTACGATATCCATGTAAAGCAAATGGCATCATCTCATGCCAATCTTTATACGTGACAACCATCTTCTGTATAATCTTCTTGATATTTTTATTAGCAGCTTCAACAGCCCCATTCATCTTGGGTCTGTAAGGGGAAGAGTTATGATGCGCAATCTTGAACTCACTACACAACTCTTTCATCATCTTGTTGTTCAAGTTAGATCCATTATCAATAATGATCTTATCTGGCACACCGTAACGGCATATGAGTTGATTCTTGATAAATTTCAAGACCACCTGCCTGGTCACATTTGCGTATGATGCCGCTTCAACCCATTTTGTGAAGTAATCAATTGCTACGAGAATAAATCTGTGTCCATTGGACGCTTTCGGTTCTATCATGCCAATCATGTCGATTCCCCACATGGAGAAGGGCCATGGTGATGAAATCACATTCAGAAGTGTCGGGGGAATATGAATCTTATCCGCATAAATCTGACACTTATGGCATTTCTTCACATATTTGCAGCAGTCAGACTCCATTGTCAACCAATAGTAGCCTGCTCTCAACATCTTTATAGCCATGGCATGTCCATTGGAATGAGTACCAAATGAACCCTCATGGACCTCAGTCATCAACAGCTCTGCTTCGTGTCTATCCACGCATCTGAGTAGAACCATGTCAAAATTTCTCTTATAAAGTACATCACCATTGAGGTAGAAACTTCCTGCCAATCTCCTCAAAGTCTTCCTATCTTTCACAGATGCCCCAGGCGGGTAAATTTGGCTCTGAAGGAAACACTTGATATCATGATACCATGGCTTATCATCTTTCACTCCTTCAACTGCAAACACATGAGCTGGTCTGTCCAAGCGCATCACAGTGATGTTAGGAACTTCATTCCAAAGTCTTACCACGATCATTGAAGCAAGTGTAGCAAGAGCATCTGCCATCCGATTCTCATCTCGAGGAATATGATGGAAGTCAACCTCAGTAAAGAATGTTGAAATCCTCCTCGCATAATCCCTATACGGAATGAGGCCAGGTTGATTCGTTTCCCATTCACCCCTAATCTGATTAACAACGAGGGCCGAATCACCATACACGTCAAGATGCTTGATCCTTAGATCAATGCACTCCTCTAATCCCATAATACAGGCCTCATACGCAGCCATATTATTCATGCATTTGAAAGTTAGCCTTGCTGTAAAAGGAAAATGTGTGCCCTGAGGGGTAATAATTACTGCCCCAATACCATTTCCATATTGATTTACAGCGCCATCAAATACCATGCTCCAACGGGAACCAGGCTCTGGCCCTTCATCGAGCGTAAGCTCATCACAATCTTTCATTTTCAAATACAGAATCTCCTCATCTGGGAAATCATACTGAATTGATTAATAATCCTCAATCGGCTGATGTGCCAAGTGGTCAGCCAAGATACTACCTTTAATAGCCTTTTGGGCTCGATACTCAATATCATACTCAGACAGCAACATTTGCCAACGGGCAATCCTTCCGGTTAAAGCAGGTTTCTCAAAAATGTACTTGATTGGATCCATTCTGGATATCAACCAAGTCGTATGATTCAACATATACTGGCGTAAGCACTTAGCAACCCAAGCCAAAGAACAACATGTCTTCTCAAGCATTGAGTATCGAGACTCACAATCAGTGAACTTCTTGCTCAAATAGTAACAAGCATATTCTTTCTTTCCTGATTCGTCTTGCTGACCAAGGACACAGCCCATTGAATCTTCAAGAACAGTCAGATACATAATCAATGGTCTTCCTTCCACGGGCGGAGACAGGATCGGCGGCTCAGACAGATACTCTTTAATATTATCAAAAGCTTTTTGGCAATCCTCGGTCCAATCATGGGACTGATCTTTCCGGAGGAGCTTGAATATCGGCGCACATGTGGCAGTCATGTGGGATATGAATCTGGAAATGTAATTCAAGCGGCCAAGAAAACCTTGGACTTGCTTCTCAGTTCTGGGCGCAGGCATCTCTTGTATTGCTTTGACCTATGCAGGTTCAACTTCAATACCTCTTTCACTGACAATAAAGCCCAATAACTTGCCGGAACGGACTCCAAATGTACACTTGTTGGGATTCAGACGAAGCTTGTACTTCCTCAAACGCTGAAAAAGCTTCAACAGGTGCTCTACATGTTCAATCTCCGTGCTTGACTTAGCGATCATATCGTTAACATATACCTCGATTTACTTGTGCATCGTATCATGAAACAGAGTAGTCATAGCTCGTTGATACGTGGCTCCGACATTCTTCAAACCGAAGGGCATCACTCGATAATAGAATGTTCCCTAAGGTGTGATGATAGTTGTCTTCTCCATATCCTCGGGTGCCATTTTAATCTGATTATATCCGGAAAATCCATCCATAAAGGAGAAGACATTGAATTTAGTTGTATTATCTACCAACATATCAATGTGTGGTAGAGGAAAATCATCTTTCGGACTAGCCTTATTCAAGTCTCTATAGTCCACACACATCCGGACTTTTCCGTCTTTCTTAGGCACAGGTACAATATTGGCCACCCATTGAGGATATGTAGAAGTCACCAGAAACCCCGCATCAATTTGCTTATGAACTTCCTCTTTGATCTTTACTTCCATATCAGGATGAGTTCTTCTGAGCTTCTGCTTCACAGGCACGCGCACTCAGGTTTCAAAGGCAGGAAATGTTGCACAATATCAGTATCTAGACCAGACATGTCTTCATATGACCAGGTAAAGACGTCGACATATTCTCGTAGCAATTCAATCAACCCTTTCTTAACGGACTCTTCCAGGAGTGCCCCAATCTTCACTTCTCGCACACAATCCTCAGACCCTAAGTTGACTGTTTCCAGATTCTCAAGATGAGGCTGAATGATCTTTTCTTCATGCTCAAGTAGACGAGTAATCTTGTCAGGAATCTCCTCAACATCATCTTCTTCCGCCTCAAATACAGGGAATTCGAAGTTGGGAGATGGTGTTGGATCATTATGTTCAATGGGTTTGATTAACATGCATAATGATTTTGGATATAAAGAGCTTTAGAATTCAAACAAGGCAAATCATTATGCAGATGAAAAGATTGATTTTATTCTATTTAGGGTTTTTTGTGATCACTAATTTCATGCAAAAGCGAAAATGGAAAATAATTGGAAAAACAAACATTTAACATGAATCTATTGAATGAAAATATCATTGTATTAATGCGCCAACAATGTCATCACTCCTCCTTTTGGCATGGCAGGAAGGTTTTTAAACACCATGAACATTACTTTGACTTATGGATAACTGTTGGAATATCCACAGCGACCCAATTATTGCAGATCCCTCCAGGGATGACGAAGTTGCCAGAATCCTCTCCGTCCTCTTCCAAGATGGCAGCAGCCTCCTTGTCTTGACTGATGTGGATGAAACCTCCACTCTTGAACAACCCTTGCGTATTGGAAACCCCAGAAGAATAACCTATGCCAGCCCGGGACTTGTTGAAGGTGAGAAAAACAAGAAAGGGGGGTTTGAATTATTTTGGAAAATAATCGCTTTTTCAAATAAAGACCACACAAGGAATTTATACTGGTTCGCTTATAACACAAAGCTACTCCAGTCCACCCGGCCAAGGTGATTTCGCCTTCAACAAGGACTTAATCCACTAATCTTGAAAGATTGTTTACAACCAACGTCTAAGAGAAAGATCTCTTAGTCCTCTCAAGTATACAGACTGCGCAGAGTCACTTGAGGAAATAAAATAATAGACAAAAAGACTATGTAATCTAGAGTGCTTCTAAGATAAGAAAATATTACAACAGTAAGAACAAAATAGTGTTTCACGTTCTAAGCAAAAGCTTCGTGAAATATTGAGAGAGAAAGAGAGAGAAAGTTTCAGTGTATGCTTGCGCGCCTCTCAATGTTGATTGCTGTCCTTTATATAGGAGTGAAAGGACCATTGAAATTGATGGCAGATAATTTGTCTTGAATAGGAATTAATGCCATAACTTCTGTTGTTTCTTGCCAAAACAACTTTGTCTCCCTGAATAACTTCTTTCCAAATATAGTTCCTTTCCATTTGAATTTGAAGTTTACGTTACTCTTTCTGTATTAGGAAATCCATTATCAAAGTCTACGTGACTCTGGGAATCTTGGAATCTTGCTATGTGGATTCGGAGCTTCTGATGTTAATCTCATAGAGTTCTGATGATGTCTTTAGATAACGCTGAGAGCTTCTGGAATTGATATACCGTTGTTCAGAGTCAGAACTTCTAGAGTGCACTTCTTCTTTAGATGCTTCTGATATTCTGCTGTTTTGTATCTGATATGATTATGTATCTGATGACGTCATCAGATCTCTTCCTTCTTTCCTTAGAACCCTGCACACTTAGAAACTTTTCGTTAGGGTGCCATTTTTGGTTTCATCCTTTATTATCATCAAAATCATGGAATCTGTTGTAGAACAAATTTTGATCTTACAATCTCCCCCTTTTTGATGATGACAAAACAAACTTAAATAGCAGATGAAACAAAAAAATATCAGATCAGGAGCTCCCCCTGAGATAAGCTAGGGAGTTCAGAAGTTCTTACCAGAGCTTCCAAGCAATGAAGTTTCGATACTTTCTGCAATTTCTTAAGTCCAATGTTAGATGAATTTATTTTTAAGAAAAGTATGTTGCAGAGTGCTTAGGGTATTAGGCAATTTTCATCAGAGTTATCTTTGATTTCTCCCCCTTTTTGTCAGAATCAAAAAGACTTAGTAAAAAATAATCAAGAAAAAAACATTATATTCAGATAAGAGAGCAACAGAGACAATAGCAAGAACAACAAACAAACATCAGAAACAAGGAAAACAAAGCAACAAACAAACAAAATCCTATGTGCCTAAGGGTTGGGAGGAGGAGGCATTCTCTGAAGCAGTTGAGCCAGCATGTTCTGAATATTGTCGTTAACGGTGTCCTGTTTATCCATTCTGGCACGGAGTTCCTTCTGGTCTTTCTTAAGTTCTTCAAGCGTCTGGAGAACCATAGGGACAACAGTGGAGGACTCCCCCTGAGTCAGAGCACTCTGTGCTTCAGCAGCGGCCTTCGCTTCAGCTTCAGCAGCAGCTTGTGCTTCAGCTTCAGCAGCAGCAGCAGCAACACCGGCCAGAGCTTTGGCTTCAGCTTCCTTTGCCCTTTGGATTTCTGCTTGTCGAGCTCTTTCTTCCTCTTGTCTTCTTGCTTCTTCTTCAGCTTCTCTGGCAAGTCTCTCCTGTAGTCTTGCCTCAGCATCTCTGATGAATTCGTTTCTGACTTGCTCAGAGATGTGCTTCAGTTTGAAAGCCTCAGAGGTCATCCAGCCAATGACTCTGTTCCAGTGTGTCCTTACAGAATCAGGATCATCACTGATGCCAGAGTTAATGGTCAGAGACTTGACCTTTTGTACTGAAGCCCCTACGAACAGCATTATGGCTTCCTCAAGGGTAGGTATGGAAAGGTCAGGTTCAGAGGTTTGATGTGGAGAGGTTGGAGGGATTAGGTTTAGTGTTAGAGGTTCAGGTTCAGCGGAAGTGTTAGGAGGGTTGATGACAGAGGTATGGAGTTCAGAGGAGTGAGGTTCAGAAGGTGTATTGGTTGGTTGTTCTGGGGGTGGTGAAGTGACTTCAGGTTCAGGTGGAGGTTGTTGTGGTTGTTGTGAGTTTTGGTTTAGAGAATAAAAGTGGGCTAGGGTGGGAGAAGCGGGGTCAGAAGGTTCTGGGTCAAAGGAGAGGATAAGGTAAGGGGGTGATTCTGGGGCTGAAGAGGAGGAAGTGGTTTGATTCATTTCTTCAGCTTTAGATAAAGGTAGGGATGTATGGGCGAGATTAAATTTGGGTAGAGGTTGTGAGGTTCTGGTTGTAGAAGGTGGGGTTTCAGAGGATGTGTATATAGGTGTTGGGAGAGGATTAGAGGAAGCCATAGGAGGTTCAGAGGGAATAGAGGGAGCAGACTTACCAGTAGTTACTTGCAGAGGCGCTGGAGATCTTGTTTCAGAAGTTTCTCCTAGCCTTGCTTTCTTTGCCTTTGAAGACTTCTTTTCAGAGGGACCTCTTTTGAACTTGACGAAGTCTGATTTTGAATCTAGCATATCGTCTAGTCTGAAGTCAGAGATGTCTACTCCTTCATCCTTCAGACGCTGCATATAGTGAAGGATTGCTTCTCTGGGTTCATTCTTGTAGAACCTTGCAAGACCATGTGGCAGCTTCCTCTGATCTTTCAAGGCGTCCCAAGAGGTGTCCAGCGTGGGTTTGAATTGAATCTTCTTCAGAATTCCCATGCTCTTCAGATTTCTAGAGTTCAGAGGCCTTCCAGTATCTATCACCAGATCTTCCATAAGTTTGTTCTTCTCCAGATGATCTATAAGCCCATTTTCGATCAGAACATCAGACAAAAGTCTTCCCAGAGGGATGTAGGTTCTGGGTTTCATGTTGTTTCTGGTCTCCCGTACAGAGTCTCTAAGATACTTGAAGAGTAGTGCTGGGAGGCAGAGCTTCAAACCCTTGTGAATGCAATACAGAATACACTTCTGATCTGTATTGATGTAGTCAGAGGAGTTTGATGCTGGGCGGTGATAAATGGTTCCCATAATGATCTTGAGTCATACTCTGAGGTTCTGATGAAGTTCTTTGTTCTTTGATGGATTTCCTTCAGTGTTGAGTTTGAAGATGGTGGGATTGATTACTTGAGCAATGCACCTTGATCTAGGGTTGATGTCGTAGATCCTTCTTCCTCCAGTTTTCTCCATGTTCAGTAAAGAAGCAATTGACTTTTTAGTAATCACTATCTTGACCCCCAACACGTAGGAGACGATGAAATGGTCATCAGCGTCAGCAAATCTCCAGAATTCCTTGATCAGATTTGGGTAAACAGGGCCATAGAGCCTTTGGAAGTAGTTTTCCCAACCTTGTTGACGGAGTTCTTCAGTAAGATCTACTCCGTTTCTCTTCATGTTGTTGAAGTCTACCAGTGATTCACATAAAACTTCCAGTCCCTCAAAGGGAGTTTCCAGGTTGATATGAGGCTCACGATCAAGAACATGGGGTTCCTTGTACACTAGAGTAATAGTTACGCCTGTAACTGTTGTAGTGGAAGTGCTTGTGCTTTGGGCTGTGGTGCTTGATTCCATTTGTTCAGAGAAGTTGAAAACTTATTGTTGTTGAGCATCCATTGTTGATGAAGATGAGTTGAAGATGAACTGTTTGCAGAAATGCTTCAGAGAATAGGTTTGAGAGTGAGTGAGAGTGAAAAGTGTGTGAAGTGTGAGAGGAGTGTTTAAATACCCTAAACAAAAACACATGTAAAACGACACATAAAACAGCGTTAGCACAAAAACCAAGTTAGCACGCTTGGGGGAGAAATGATTATGGCTCATTAATGAATGTCTAATCCCAACAGTATGCACACTGCTCAAGGAGATCGCAAATGTCTGCCCTTTGAATTTCTTCTGGACAGTTGTCTAGAAGTTCCAAGGTTAGACGCAATTCACTCCACGTGTTTGCTTTATCTGATCTTCAGGAATACCAAACGAATGGTTCCTGGAGATTTCTAACTCAGATATCTTCTTAACTTGGTAGAAGTATCAGAGTCAGAGGCAGAAGCTCATTTGTTTATGTTAGAGTCTCATTTTACATCTTCAGAGGCACAATTCATTTAGGGTAATTTTGAATGTTCAGATTTTCTAAGATAAAAAGAAATCTATCTTCAGCTAAAGGCTTAGTAAAGATATCTGCCCATTGATGATCCGTATCAATGAACTTCAATGTTACTATCCCTTTCTGATCATAGTCTCTGATAAAATGATGTTTTATTTCAATGTGCTTAGCTCTGGAGTGTAAAATGGGATTCTTACTTAGACAAATGGCAGCAGTATTATCACAGAAGATAGGAATGTTACTCTCGAAGATTTGTAGATCTTCTAGCTGATTCTTCATCCAGAGCATCTGAGTTGTGCACAGTGATGCTGAGATGTATTCTGCTTCTGCAGTAGATAGAGCGATAGTTGACTGTCTCTTGCTGGCCCAGGATATCAGATTGTTTCCTAGGAGCTGGCAATTTCCAGATGTGCTTTTTCGTTCCAGTCTATCTCCTGCATAATTTGCATCACAGTAACCCGAAAGTCTATACTCTGATGTTTTCTCATACATCAGGCCTAGGTTAGGAGTTCCTTTCAGATATTTGAGAATTCTCTTAACCGCTGTTAAGTGAGTTTCTCTAGGATCTGATTGGAATCTAGCACAGAGACAGACACTAAAGAGAATACCAGGTCGAGTAGCAGTCAGATAGAGAAGAGAGCCTATCATACCACGATAGAGCTTCTGGCAAACCTTTTTACTTGCTTCTTCCTTTTCAAGAATGCATGTTGGATGCATAGGAGTCTTTGCAGAGTTGCATTCAGCCATGTCAAATTTCTTCAAAACATCTTTAATGTATTTGCTTTGATGAACATATGTGACTTCTGAAGTTTGATTAATTTGAATTCCTAGAAAGAACTTTAGTTCTTGCATTAAGCTCATTTCAAATTCTGCCTGCATTAACTCAGAAAATTCTTGACAAACAGAGGCGTTAGCAGAACCAAAAATAATATCATCAACATATATCTGACATCTCATGAGATCATTGTTAAGGTTCTTACAGAAGAGTGTGGAATCAACTTTCCCTCTGATAAAATTGTGTTCCAGAAGAAAGTTACTTAAGCGTTCATACCAAGCTCTGGGAGCTTGTTTAAGTCCATATAAAGTTTTTTTAAGTTTAAAAACATGTTCTGGAAAATTTGGATTTTCAAAACCTGGAGGTTGGTTGACATACACTTCTTCTGATATATAACCATTAAGGAATGCGCTCTTGACGTCCATTTGAATAATTTAATAGAATGATTAATGGCAAAAGATACGAGAAGACGAATAGATTCTAACCTTGCGACTGGAGCAAAGGTTTCATTATAGTCAATACCTTCTTGTTGACTGTAACCTTGAGCTACCAGTCGAGCTTTGTTTCTGACGACTTCTCCTTTCTCATTCAGCTTGTTTCTGAATACCCATCTGGTTCCAATAACGTGAATGCCTCTTGGCTTGGGAACAAGATCCCAAACATCATTCTTTGTGAATTGATCTAATTCTTCTTGCATGGCTGAAACCCAGTCGTTATCTTGAAGTGCTTCATCATAGGACGTAGGTTCGATCAGAGACACTAGTCCCAGAGGAGTCTCTTCAGAGGTCCTGAAGGTAGATCTGGTTTTGACAGGTTCGTCCTTGTTGCCCAGAATCAATTCTTCAGATACGTTGATACGACTTTTAGCTTTCTTTGGGATTACTGGGGAAATAATTTCCTCAGAGTTCTGAGTTGTAGTTGCTTCTGGAGCTTTATCAGATCCTGCAAGAGTGATTTCTAAATCTGCAAAATTTTCAACTAGCTTTGACTTTTCAGGGTCAAGCTTATCGTCAAATCTGACATGAATTGATTCTTCCATAATTTTGGTTTCTGTGTTGTATACTCTGTAGCCTTTAGAGCGTTCTGAGTATCCTAACATAATACCTTTCTGTGCTTTGGAATCAAACTTGTTCAGATGTTCTTTAGTGTTTAAAATAAAGCAAGAACATCCAAATGGATGAAAATATGAAATGTTTGGCTTTCTTCCTTTACACAGTTCATAGGGAGTCTTTTCCAAAATAGGTCTTATTAAGATTCTATTCTGAATGTAACACGCTGTATTTACAGCTTCTGCCCAAAAGTGCTTAGCCACATTAGTTTCGTTGATCATGGTTCTGGCCATCTCTTGGAGTGTCCTATTCTTCCTCTCTACAACTCCATTTTGTTGTGGAGTTCTAGGGCAGGAGAAATCATGGGATATTCCATTAGAGTCAAATAATTCCTCAAAGGATTTATTTTCAAATTCGCCACCATGATCACTTCTGACTCTGATAATTTTAGAGTCAAATTCTTTTTGCACTTTGGAGCAGAAACTAGTGAATACAGAGTGAGACTCACTCTTGTGTTTTAGGAATTTCACCCATGTCTAGCGACTGTAATCATCAACAATGACTAGTCCATACTTCTTTCCATTGACTGATGCTGTTTTCACAGGACCAAATAAATTAATGTGAAGAAGTTCCAGAGGCTTAGAGGTAGTAACAATAGTTTTCTTTTTGAAAGATGTTTTTGAAAATTTTACTTTCTGACATGCTTCACATAGAGCATCTGAAGAAAACTTCAGTTTAGGTAGGCCTCTGACTAACTCGAGTTTATTTAGCTGAGATAGTTTTCTTATGCTAATGTGGCCCAAGCGTATATGCCATACCCATTGCTCTTCGTGAACGGACATCAGCCATTTCACATTTTGTTCTTTTAAATCAGAAAGATTAATTTTATAAATATTGTTTTTCCTCTTGCCTATGAATAGGACAGAACCATTGTTTTGATTTATGGCTTTACATGTTTTTTGACTAAAGATCACATCATAACCGTTATCACTTAATTGACTTATGGATAACAAGTTATGCATTAATCCTTCTACGTAAAGAACATCAGATATAGAGGGAAGAGTACCATTACCAATAGTTCTGGAGCCTCTGATCCTTCCTTTCTGATCTCCTCCAAAACCTACGAATCCAGCATCTTTAAGTTCCAGGCTTTGGAACATAGACTTTCTTCCCGTCATGTGTCGCGAGCATCCAGAGTCCAGGTACCATGACTGGTGTCTGAACTTTGCTGCATAGGATATCTGCAACATAAACAATCTTATATTTTGGTACCCAGAGTCTCTTGGGTCCTATCTCTTCAAATTCTTCATCTGAGCTGCTCCTGGATGTGGTAGCCATAAATGCCACATTAGCCTGTTCATCAGAGTCAGATTCTGATGAGCCAGATTCACTATCATCCCAGGTAGCCATTAGTCCTTTCTTTGTCCTGAAGGTATTTTTCTTGAAACTTTCTTTTCTGGGATTGTCTTTCTTTAGCTTGGGGCATTCATTCCTGTAGTGACCTGTTTCTTTACATTCATAACCAGTAATATCTTTGTTAGTTTTACCTTTAGAGGTTGATTCTGATCGATCCCCTCTGGGTCTTGGTCTTCTGAAGTTATTGTTCCTCTTTTTCCATAGTTGTTTGACTCTTCTGGTCAGGAGGGACAATTCTTCTTCATCATCAGAATCTTCTGGTTCAGAGTCATCAGCATCTTCAGTTTCTGCCTAGAATGCCTTGTTTCTGTCAGATTTGCGTCTTTCAGATCTGGACTTTAATGCTACAGACTTGTTCTTCTTCTGAGGCTCATCTTCCTCTAGTTCTATCTCATGGCTTCTGAGGGAACTGACAAGCTCTTCAAGACTTATATTGTTCAGATCTTTAGACAGCTTCAGAGCAGTGACCATGGGTCTCCACTTCTTTGGCAAGCTTCTGACTATCTTTTTGACGTGGTCTGCAGTTGTGTACCCTTTGTCTAGAACTTTGAGACCTGCAATAAGAGTTTGGAATCTAGAGAACATTACCTCTATGGCTTCGTCATCTTCCATTTTGAAAGCTTCATATTTCTGGATAAGTGTCAGAGCCTTTGTCTCTTTGACTTGAGAGTTTCCTTCATGAGTCATCCTCAGAGAGTCAAGTATGTCTTTGGTTGTTTCTCTGTTGGTGATCTTTTCATACTCATTGTAAGATATAGCATTGAGAAGTATGGTTCTGGCCTTGTGATGATTTTTGAAGACACGCTTTTGATCTTCTGACATCTTACTTCTGGGAACTTCAACTCCATTTTCTGAGACGGGAGGTGTGTATCCATCTGTGACAATGTCCCAGAGATCAGCATCATAGCCTAGAAAGAAGCTCTCAATCTTGTCTTTCCAGTAGTCGAATTTTTCTCCATCAAAGACAGGAGGCTTAGCATTGTAACTGTCTCTTTCATTTGTGTGGGCCATAGTTTTTCTCGTTCTGGATCTCTCTACACTGTTAAGTGTTTGATTAGAGAATCAATAACAGAGCCAAAGCTCTGATACCAATTGAAGGTGAGAAAAACAAGAAAGGGGGGTTTGAATTGTTTTGGAAAATAAGCGCTTTTTCAAATAAAGACCACACAAGGAATTTATACTGGGTTGCTTATAACACAAAGCTACTCCAGTCCACCCGGCCAAGGTGATTTCGCCTTCAACAAGGACTTAATCCACTAATCTTGAAAGATTGTTTACAACCAACGTCTAAGAGAAAGATCTCTTAGTCCTCTCAAGTATACAGACTGCGCAGAGTCACTTAAGGAAATAAAACAATAGATAAAAAGACTATGTAATCTAGAGTGCTTCTAAGATAAGCAAATATTACAATAGTAAGAACAAAATAGTGTTTCACGTTCTAAGCAAAAGCTTCGTGAAATATTGAGAGAGAGAGAGAGAATGTTTTAGTGTATGCTTGCGCCCTTCTCAATGTGATTGTTGTCCTTTATATAGGAGTGAAAGGACCGTTGAAATTGATGGCAGATAATTTGTCTTGAATAGGAATTAATGCCATAACTTCTATTGTTTCTTGCCAAAACAACTTTGTCTCCCTGAATAACTTCTTTCCAAATATAGTTCCTTTCCATTTGAATTTGGAGTTTACTTTACTCTTTCTGTATTAGGAAATCCATTATCAAAGTCTACGTGGCTCTGGGAATCTTGGAATCTTGCTATGTGGATTCGGGGCTTCTGATGTTGATCTCATAGAGTTCTGGTGAAGTCTTTAGATACCGCTGAGAGCTTCTGGAATTGATGTACCGTTGTTCAGAGTCAGAACTTCTAGAGTGTACTTCTTCTTCAGATGCTTCAGATATTCTGCTGATTTGCTCAGGTTAGAGCTTCTTGAGCGTGTTTCTACTTCAGATGCTTCTGATCTTCTGATAATTTGTGTCTGATATGATTATGTATCTGATGACGTCATCAGATCTCTTCCTTCTTTCCTTAGAACCCTGCACACTTAGAAACATTTCGTTAGGGTGCCATTTTTGGTTTCATCCTATGTTATCATCAAAATCATGGAATCTGTTGTAGAACAATTTTTGTTCTTACAGAGATGATTGCATGTAAAAAGGAAAAATCTATCCTAATGGCAATGTGAAACCGTGATCTCATCGGGTTCCAACTCGGTTACACCCCATATGTCCTCAAGACTTTCCACACTTTCTGTTTTCTGAACAAGACGCTTCCGATCGATCTCTGTCGGGGATTATCCAAGTCAAATCCAAAGCACAAACGATCATGCTAGACGCAGTTGTTCGTTTCATTCCCTCTTTTGCCTGGATCGCCCTCTCGGGTTTTCAGTCCACCGGGATACCCTTTTTTGCCCAAGTCGCCCTTGTGGGGTTTTCGACTTGCCGGGTGTACGTATTTTTTTATTTTTTGTCCCTAACTTTTGCCCGAACCTTTTCTTTTTTCTTGGTTCGCCGGGATGCCCTTTTTTGCCTGGACTTTTTTTATTCTTTTCGTCCAGCGGGTCTCTTTTTTACGAAGTATCTTTTAACTACGTCCGCATTCACAGGGGATGGAAAATCCTCGTCATCCGTGGTTGTTGACAACAAAGCTCTGCCAGCGAACCTTCTTGACCACGAATAGACACTCATAACTGTATATCCGTTTGCCCCACGATCATCTCGAGGAGGAAGGATCCTTTTCAATACCAGCTCTTCCGCGTGGTACGCACGAGGTCGCACTTTTCGGTCAACAACATGCTTCACTCACTGGGTACAACTGCCCCATGACAAGTAACTGCCAGCCTCTTTTCCTCCATCAGGCTCAACACGTCATACCAAGTCCCCATCCATTCAGCCTTTTCCAATCAGGACCTCAAATGGCGGCCCCGATTCCTTCTCATACCGAGGAAGGCGTTGCCCCAGTAGATGTACGCATCGAGGTTCGATACCCAGGATAGAAGCTTCGTACTCAGCCACCATTGTCAACGAAGGGAACGTGGGATCCCTTTGGCGTAACCAAAGCAGCACTAACTCATTCATATTAACCTCCCCATCAGACATCAGAATTCGTTCGGATTCAGGGTCAGGCCCCTCCTCCGGGATCGGTTACTCTCAATCTTTCGATTTGAGAACCTCTATGTCCTCATCAGGGAACTCAAACTTCCTTGGTTGATAATCCTCAATGGGTCGCTGGGCGAGGTAATCGGACAATACACTCCCCTCGATTGCTTTCTGAGAGTATCACAAATCAGTCAACATTCTTTTGCCCTCTCGCAACCCGTCCGGTCAATGCTGGCTTCTCATGCTGTCCTCTCAAACACATACTCGATCGGATCCATCTTGGACATCCTCAAAGTGGTATGAACCAGCATATACTGTCTCAGTCGGCGAGCAGCCTATGCCAAAGTACAGCAAGTTTTCTCGGGCAGTGAATGTATTATTTCACAGCCGATAAACTCTTTGCTAAGGTAAATTGCATGCTCTTTTCGACCAGACTAGTCATGCCGCCCCAGTACACACCACGTAAACCCCTTGAGGGCTGTCAAGTACAGACTTAACGACCGTCTCTCCACGGTTTAAGACCCCAATTTTGTCCCTAAGATCCATCATGGCATCATATCATATCATAGCATTGCCTCAAGGATCATTGTGCACCTTTGCCTCCTTCCTTGTGGGTGGGTCATCTTTTGAGTGTGGTTCTTGATCACCAAGCATGTTCGCATTTGTATATCATTGCTTTTCATTTGTTTACTAACCAAAAATACAAAAATATGTCATCTAACCTTGTTACTTGCAGATGAAGCAATTCTAGGTCAAGGTAGTCAAAGGCAGCGATTGAGCAATAGATTTAGGCCATTCTTGAGAATTTGGGCACCATGGTCATTCACAAGATTTCATATGAACCATGATATCATTTTGAATCAATATCTCAATTGGAAGAGGCTTGAAATTCATCTGAGCATAGCCACGGCAACTAAAACCCTAGAAAAGTCAACACAAGTCAACTATGCATTCAATCATGGATTTGAAGGTGGGAGATGGTTAGAAAGGCCTCATTCATGTCCATACAAGTCTCATTTGACATTTCAAACATCAACATTGAAGGATTTGAGGTCAGATGAAAACTTTCCAAAAATAGTAAGTGACCTGTAATTTGAAACTGCCAAAAATGGAAAGGTTTTCTCCTCAAGTTTACATCATCAAGGAAGCTTCAAATGAAATTTTGTCCAACATGACAGTTGAATATCTTGCTCTCACCTTTCCAAAAAGTCCAAGAACATGAATTTCTCATTTATGGTTGAAAAGATATGGATCAAACATGGCCAAGTGATTTTGAACTTCAAGCTTGCATAACTTTTGAACCCAAAGGCCAAATGGAGTGGTTCTTTTTGTAACATTTCTCTATTGATCTCTACTATCCAATTCATGCATCATAAACCATGCATTTCCATCACAAAATTTTTGGCATTTTCATTTGAATTTAATTTGAATTTTGGAGGGAAAGTGCTAGTTTGAAAATTATGCATTGCATTCACTTTTCACCAATTGCATTTGCCTCTAAACAACATTTGAAACTCATTCCAAGTGAAAAACGTGCACTGTTCCATTGCCTTGCACATGTATAGGTGAATTGCACAATTTGCATCAACACCTTCATTTCACTTAATCTAATTGCATTGCTTAATTGTGATTAGTAAACTTCATTAACAGATGGTATATATAGCTAATCCTAACAGAAAATCACAACAACACTTCCAAAATCTCAGATCTGAAAATTTTCACTCCAACTTTATCTCAACTTTTTCATCCAAATTTCTTCATATCCTTTGCTTGGTTCGTGGTTTGTTCATCATCTACAAGCATAATTGAAGATTGTTGAAGCAAGATCCAGAAGAATTCATCAAGAATCGAAGCTGTTGAAGTTTATGCACATCCATGGCAGTTGAAGTTTCTGGATAAATCAAGCATTGTTGAGCTATTATTCCTGATCTATTCATTCATCTAAGCTTGGAAGAACATCTATTTCTGCATTTCAGGACTTGAATTGCACGATTCCACTTCTGTTTCTCCAGCAAGGTTAGATTTCGATGCTCATGATTCATAAAATTGATGTATGCATCTTGTAGATCTCTCATTGGTGGTTATGATGAGCTTTAGATCTCTTAATTTCATGCAATAACGAGTTAGTTGTGATGATTTGAAGTTTGGCATGTGAAACTGTTCTTGCTCGATTTGATTGATACATGTAGAATTAGGTTAAGATAATCATAGATCTGTGTTGTATGTTGAAAGAGGAGTCCATTGGTATGCGTTTTGTGAATTTCTGTGATGATTTGTTCTTGAGTGCATGAATGCGTATGAAGGTGGATGAATGTTCTAGGTTTTTGCATTTCCAGAATTGTTTTGATCTTCATGAGCCTTGTTTGCATGCATTTCCTTGTTTCTGCTCATGCATTGGTCCACACAAGCGTATGCGTGACCATTTGATTGGTTCAGAGTGTTTGCCTTGGCCACGTAGATTAATGAAGCGCTGCGTTTTGGCAACCATCGCGCTTCATTCAAATGCTCACACGGTTCGATCCCAGCTTCATGACATTTCCAACAATTGCCTTGCATTTTATTTCACATTTTCTATCCATGTTCATATATTGATTCATCATGTTTTTTTATTTTTCTCATTCATTCAAAATCCATAACTCCATGAATACTCATCCAAATCACATGAGATTTTTTGCACATTGCTCCTCATGATGTCTACTATTTTTTGGTTATTTTTCCAGAATTTGTGCTCGGTTGGAATTTTAATTTGCCTAGGGATTGTTCATGCATATGCTATCTTGCACCTTGCTTGCCATTTCCTTTATGAAATGATGATGGTTGATCCAATGAATGTGAAAATTGATATGCTTAAACTAGACAACGTAATGGTCATTTTGGTATAGAGTTTGCATTTTTCTCATTTCTGGTTGTTGAGATATGATCTGTTTATTGTAGGTGTGACAATGTGTGTCAAACCTTTGCTTGCTTGATTTGATGATTTTCTTTACTATGACAAATAAATGCCAAATGATGTGATTTTTTGCATGATGCCTCTTCTGGATGTTAGGAATGATCATGATTTTTTGTAGAATCTTTGGATTAATTTCTGATTTGTTTGGGATTTTCCTTTCTGGTTGACCATGTTTGAACTTTTGATGAGTGTTGAACTTTCATGATTTGTGAAATGCTTATGCTTTATCATATGAACTTGAAATTTTTTATGGTAATTCTAGACACTTTGAAGTTTATTTTGGCTTTGGTTTGATTTATTTATCATTTGTCATTTCTGTTTTAGGATTGCCTTAAGTTGATGTACAATTTGTGGTCTTATTTGAGCTTGTTTATGCTTATCTTGACTTGATGAATTTGATTGCCATGCTTATACTTGTCTAAATGCTTTGATTTTTGGTATGCTGATCCTTTGATGAATGCTGTTTGGCCATGATTTTTCTTGGGATTTATTGAGCCATTTTGGAATTAATATGCATGTGTTCATTCTGTTGCTTCAATGAGCTTCCAACTTGCATGCTTTGACATGATTTGTTTGTGAAATGAATTTGGTTGATGCTTTTGACATGAGACCACCTGGATATTGTTCTTAATTGATTGATCTTGATTCTTGTCAATTTTCATGTTCTGTTTTGGTTTATTTCTCCTTCTTTGACCCTAGGCCTTGTCCTAGTGGTTTGCTTCTCAAGTTTGAGTTTGTTTTCAGGTTAAGAAGTACATGGCCATAAGGAGATTGATTCATATTGATTAAGTTGGTTTATTTGATTGATATTGACTAACTTTGACTTGTTTTGTAGGATGCCTTTGCTCATTTGAGTTGAGCTTGTGCTTTGCACATTGTAGCCTTACTTGTGTGATTATGTATTGTCTGTTGACTGTTGAATTATCTGTTTGACTTTTTGACTTGTATACTGATTGAGTTGGATTGTTTTCAGGTACATTAGTTGCTAAGTTCATTGTGAACTTGTTTGTGCTTTGCTAACATAGGTATAACATTCTCTTCTCCATGTAGTCTGGAAGACCTGGCCTGTTATTTGGCCAGGCACCTGTCTGAAGTCCTCCTTAAGAGGCAATGCTTGTGATTGTTTATTTTTGTCCCCAAGCAGGAAAAGTCCTTTGATAAGGCAATTGGAAGAACACAAGAGATGTGTAACCCATCTCCTGCTAGTTTGTGTGTCATCCCTTTGCTCACATTACATGTTGAGGCATTGTGGATATTAACCCAAGATCTATAGAGTCATTAACTTGTGGAGAGAGTTCCAACTTTCTGAACTCCCACACCTTCTATCATTTGAAGCTCTCCCTGACCAGGGATAAGAGTCATGAGGCACACCCCTCATATCCTTTCATCTGCTTCACCTTAACTCTCAATGTTAAGGTTAAGAGCACCATTTACCCCATTCCAGCTGACTTTAAAGTCTAACCCTTGCTTGAGCCTAATTGCTTGTGTATAGTGTGTGCTAACTGAATCATTGATTGCTTATTGGTTCATTCATCTGTGCCTATCTGCTTGTGTGCCTTTGTGCATTTATCATCATTGATTGTTCATTATTGCATGATCATCATTTCATATCTTTGTGACACATCTTTGTTGATCCAGTGAGGACAATTGTAAGTCCATAGATTGGCCATTGTTCCTATGATTTGGAAGGGATTGAGTATAAGACCATTTCATTGGCCACTTATGTCCTCTTAGCTTATTGTTTGTGCTTGTTTGTTGTATGTGAGGATTCAATTGTAAGTCCATGTTGTTGGCATTTGTTTCCCATGATCATCTGTTGGAGGTTAGTATAAGTCCAGATAGATTGGCATCTGACATCCATGTTTTGTTATGTTCTTTGGAGATTGGAATAAGTCCAGATAGGTTGGCATCCGGTATCCAGGTTTTGTTTTGTTTTAGGAGATTGGAGTAAGACCATTTATTGGCATCCGGTATCCATTTGCTTTGCTTGTTTAATATTGCTCGTTGCCTATTCCAAAGGACACACTTGAATCATCTTCTATATGATTTCAAGAGGTGAGCCCTTCTGAGAAGTTTTACACTCCATTACCCATACCTTTTTGTTCCAAAACCCCTTTTCACATATTGCTTCAAAACTTGAAATAAATGTTGTGCAAACATTCTTCATGTCTTTTCAAATTAGAAACCTGGACCTTAAGTCCTTGATTTTTCAAACTTCACTTTTGATAACACTTCTTTCTGAATTGAATCGTAACCATACTTCGACCATCCTTTTTGTAAATACTCATAATCAATTAACTTCACACATTCAATTATTTTGGCTTTGTCCATTCTTGTTAAGTTTTTCATACATTAGCCATAGGTTTCAATTATCATTGTGGTTGATGTAAATCTTACCATATCCTTAGTGAGTTGACTGTAAGACTTCCGTACTGAAAACAGGGTTAACCCCTCTAGTACGTCGAAGCTATCCTCGCATGGTGGATTGTTGGTTTTGGTCGAGTTTTCTCCCATTGATAATAAAAAACCTTAGGGCTTGTGTTCTAAAATGAATTCACTAACTTTTGGAAATCTTTTAGCCGAACTACGGCGTTTTGATCCTTTACCTTTTTATGGAAAGGTACGTAGGCAACGGGCTCATCCGTTCAAACACAAAAATAATAACTTGTATATTCTTTTCTCATCATCCCATTCATGTTTGCACAATAAATATTTCATAACAAATAACAATTTCATTCAACAAGTGTGAAAAGGGCTCCCTAGGAGTAATTTACCATTGCGTAATTTACCCCTTACCCCGATCTCTGATCTTTTCATTAGTTTTCTATGTGTAAAACTTCCTAGGCTTTTGTTCGCTTTTTAGCCAATCCTTTGGATAAATAAAAGTGCGGTGGCGACTCGATTCTTTTGTATACTTTGCTTTTGATTTAATCAATAAATCATAAAGTGACGAATACACCGCTACACACGGGAGGCATCAGAATCAGAGGTTCCTGCAACTTATTCTCTTGTCTTTCAATGCCCCTTGGCAATCATTATCCACCTGACCGTTTGCTCCCTTTTTTCTTGAAGGGGTTCCCACGTGGCTGTCAGATGAGATACGAATCGTGAAATGCAATTCAATCTATCTAAGAAACCACGAACCTTCTTTTCTGGTCTCGGTTCAGGCATTTCTTTGTATTGCTTTTTTTTTTTGCAGGATCAACCTTGATTCCTCTTATCCGCTCACAATAAGCCTCAGCATATTACCGGACCGCACTCCACCAGTGCACTGATTCAGACTCAACCTCAGTCTGAGTTATCTCAACCGGTCAAACAACTTGACCAAGTCCAAGGAATACCCCTCTCCTGTTTGGGACTTTGCCATCATGTCATCAACATGGCATTCGCTTTCACGATGAATCGTATCCTGAAACAAAGTCACCATAGACCTTTGATCCGTGGCACTGGCCTTCTTGAGGCTGAATGGCATCACCTTATAACAAAGGTGCCCCATGGCGTGATGAACGTTGTTTTCTCCATATCATCTAGCGATAGTTTAATCTGGTCACAACCAGCAAAACCATCAATGAAGGAAAACAACCGAGAATTGAGTTGTACTATCAACCAATACATCAATGTGAAGTACCGGGAATTCATCTTTCGGACTGGCTCTATTCAAATCTCGGTAGTCCATACACGTTCTCACCTTCTCATCTTTTTTTAGCACCAGCTTCCGCTTCACCGGAGGATAATCTTTTCTCAATGGTAGCTTGTGCACAACGATATCGGTATCCGACCTTGGCATATCCTGATACAACCAGGTGAAGATATCAACCTGCTCTTTCGACAGGGCTACCATTCTGCTCTCGACTCGCCTCTGAAGCGGCCCCACTTTTCACTTCCTTTATGACCTCGGCGGTGCCTGGCATAACAATCTTGAATCGCTCCTCGTGCGGTTGAATCACCTTCTCCTCTTGTGTCAACAACCTGGCTAATTCCAGCAGATCACAATCTTCTTCGCCTTCTTCTTCGGCATGATAGATCGGATTGTCGAAGTCATACAGAGGTGTAACCGAATTATTATCAATGAGATCAGGAGGATAGTCACTTTGGAGGTCGGAACCAAATGAATCAAAAGGAAAGAAAAATGAAAAGAAACATTGCCATTTTTATTTTTTATTTTTAAAAAAAACTGCAAAAAGAAATGAAAGACAGGGAGCACCGCTTTCACTACAAAAACATCCATTTATTAATGATGCAAAATGTTGCAAAATGAAACACATGAGGTGGCCCTTAAAATGGACCATTACGTTTCGGGCAAAACGTATGGCTTTCATGCAAACAAAATTGAAAAACAGAAATACTACACTTCATGATGAGTGACAGTGATGATCTTTGAGGCCTTCCAGTTCCCTGGTACGCACAATCTTATCCACGACTCAAGCTCGCGGTCACGGTCAATCTCTTCACCCACTGCACAGGCGTGACCTGGATCCAGCATTCCAGCACTTATGAATGTGAACGGTGGATGACGTCCTCTATTTTGTCTAGACGACTCTTGATCTGGCTGATAGCCAACCCCGAACATATCCGCTTTCACCACAATGTCTATGATCCTTCCCCAGCCTAGGGCTTCCCCGTTCTTCACCACTTCCATGGCCTGCTTGTAAGAAAAAATGGACAGCTTCTTCTCTTTCCCAGCAACAGTGGCGTTTTCTACCTCGACGGTCTCAACTGCTTGACATGGTGTTTTAAATTTTTCACCGTCCATTTCTGCTTCCATCATTCTCTGGATCGTTTCCCCCATCACTACACACCTCTTTGTGGCGACGACCGCACAACAGTTATCAACACTAGGGAATGCTCCACTCTTCACCAGATGTTTTGGGACCATAGACATTGGAGTTTTTAACTGATCCCCATCAGTCACCTCTATTCCTCTCTTGTCCTTTGACATCACCCCCACGGGACTTGGCACAAAGTTAGCGTTAACATTCAGTGTTGGCGCCAAACTGATGGCCTTAGAATCCACCATGTCCTGGACGGCATGCTTAAAAGATCTACAACCCTCAATATTATGTCTGGGTGCCCCAGAATGGAACTTGCACCTGGCATTCTCATCGTAGTTTGCAGGCATCCGATGCGGTTCTACAGGAACCAATATCCTCGGCCGAACTAACCCAAGATCCCTCAACCTCTTGAACAAAAGGGTATAAGTCACAGGTGGTTTATCGAATTGACGATCCGTCCCCTTCTTCACTTGGCCCTTAGCTTTCTGTGTTTTTTGTTGAGGTGGCGGTTGTTGCTGTGGTGCAGGTGGATTACCAACAGGGGTGGTTACAGTGGCAGCATAAGGGTGGTAACGATCCTTACCGCGTTCTTTTTTTGCCTGCACACCACTTGACTCAACCTCCTTCTTGAGCTGACCACTGCCAGAGGGCTTCTTTACTACGGATGCCGGAACCTTTCCCTGAACTTTCTCCGTAATCAGCCATTTCTCAATCCTCTCCACCCTCTCAGCAATTGCTTTTTGCCCCAAGGCGAGCCCTTGTACAACTTTGAACAACTCCCCCATCATCTTTTTCAATTCGAGAATGTCGGCGTTGGGTGGATCCATCAGCTTGAATTTGTTGAGTCTGGCTGGATATCTGAATGGAAGAGCTATGCGCACCGGTTAGATACTGATATCTACAAAACAACAAACAGGTTAATATGACTCACACTTGCAATGTCTATCCGCATGAGGCATTATCCTTTGATTCTAGCTTCATTGAGACGGATAATATTTCATCAATAACATTTTGACATTAGGATGTCTCTCAACCAGAATCTCAAAAAAACGAACCCTGATTATGGATAGACATGGGTTAAATGCAGATGGACGCGAAATGGGGATGATGCAAATGCATGCAGGCAGGTCACTGTGCCATCTTCCAAGTCATCTGAAGACCCATTAAGTCTCTGAACCAGTCACAGTCATCTGAGGGACTAAGTCACCATAAATCCAACTTGGGGAGTTCAGAAATAAATGGAACCGGGGGATATATCACTATCATCATAGGAAATCCACTGAATGGATGACAACAAGGTCCTCTGAACAAGTATCCTCAAATTCAACCCGGGGATCCGAAATAAATGGAACCCGCTGATAGATATCACGGACAGAACTCCGGCGTGTCAGAGATAGATATCCATAAGTCCAACTGAACCATAGTCACCATCAGTACCTGCAAATAATTCAATCCCTCCCCACTCACGGGTGTCATCTAGGCCAGGGTAAGGTCAACAGAAACGCAGGATAAACAACCCATTCAAGAATATCATCATGTACACACCAGATGTGTGCACCGATAATACCCCATCAGGATCTGAACTGCTCGTGATATCATGTTCCGCTAAGTGGCGCAATACCACCCGCTTCCCAAGAATCACTTTATTCCTAGGTGTCCTAGAGTTTGCTCATAGCCTGGGTATTGGGCCTTTTACCTCATGTAACTCCCACCCCACGGAGAGACAGACACATAACCAGCACAATGAAAGTATGATAAATGCAAACATAAATACAAACATAAATGCACAACATAATCATAAATGCAATAAATAAAACAACAAAAGCAACCAAACCCTATCCTAGAGAGCGCAAGGACTGACTCCCTTAGGGAAGATGGACCACCAAGAGGTCAACTTCTCAAATCTCCAGCAGAGTCGCCAGCTGTCGCATTACGCGAAAAACCGGCGGGAAAACAAAACAACAGAGACGCCACCGTGCGTTATTTATCCCAAAAAAGGGAAAGGAAACGCTCGAAGTAAACCTGGAAAGGACATGGTCTCGCGACCAGAGAAAGATGGGATCGGGAGTCGGTTATGCGAAGGGAAGGTATTAGCACCCCTACGCATCCGTCGTACTCGACGGGATCCACGCACAAAAGAATAGAAGAAAGGTTGCTAAAACTGCTCACACACTGCACAAGCTAGAAACAAACACAGAAAAGACGGAAGAAACGGGACTCAGCAGGATATCGCATCCTTGGCCTACGTAGCCTGTCAGACACAGACATCAGAGTCGACGTAGTTCGGGACAGGGGAAACGTGCTCGCTAGAATGTCGCATCCTATGCATACGTATCTTCTCTGACCGGAGAAGAATCAGAGCACTCGTAGCTCGGCTAACGCACGCCAAACAAAACCCACACAGGAAACCGACTGCCAATCGCTGGACTTACGTCAGACTCCACACAAACAGGCAAACATGGAAACCGAATGCCAATCGCTGGACTTACATCAGACTCCGAACCAACAAACACACACAGGAAACCAACTGCCAATCGCTGGACTTATGTCAGACTCCAACACAACTCAAACCATCCAGGAAACCAACTGCCAATCGCTGGACTTACGTCAGACTCCAACACAACACAAAGGGGTTGAAAAAGCAAAAGGTTGCCCTGAGAGATCAGCTCAATCTCCTGCCTACGTACCTCATCTGGTATGAGGATCAGGGCGACGTAGTTCCCCTAAACAGTGAAAGAACTTCTAACCTAACCAGAGACAAAGGGAAGATAACAAGCTACTAGGGAGACTATGACTCGAGCCTAGAAGTTGTCATGCATATGATCCCTATGTTGAGGTTTCTATCCTAACTTGCACAGGAAGCAAGCTATCCTAAACAGCATAAACAAACAAATACAAGCACAATAAAGCAAGCACACACACTATATGCAAACAGTTGGGCTCATACAAGGCTAGGCTGCAGAAACAAGCCAACTGGAATGGGGTGTTTTTAGCTCTTAACTATTGTAGCACCTCAAATTTGCACCTATCATTGTACATACATTCTCATATTAGGTCATAGCATAACATGGTCCACTGCATAGCATTGCATTGTCCCTTTGCCTCAAGTGCAAGCCAGTCAGAGGAATTAGGTCAAACTGATCAGGAGATCAGTCAATCAAGCAAGCAAGCACAATTTCCAAGGAGCCAAGGCCCTAGGGTTTGTCCAACAAGTTCACATGACTTGGAGATCCATTTGAAGTGTTTTGGTCAAGGATTGAAGGCTCAGAGGTCATCAGTTCATACACAGACAGTCAAAAACCCTAGACAGTCAACAGTCAGTCAAAGCAGTGGATGGTGGCCATTCTTGTGGAATTTGGGCACCATGCTCATTAATCAAGAGTTCATATGTCTTGGCACATCATTTGAAGTCAAGTTCTCAAGGAATTAGGGTTTGGAATTCATCAGAAGAGGTTCAGTCAGGCAGAAACCCTAAAAGTCAACTGTTGGTCAACTGTCCATTTAATCAGTGATTTGATGATTGGATTTGGTCTGAGAGAGTTTATTCATGTCCAAATAGGCCTCATATATCATGTCAAACACCATCATGGAAGAATTTGAAGTCAGATCAGAAATTTCCAAAAATGGAAACTGGACCTGTAACTGAAACTTACCAAAAATGGAAAGTCTTGATCCTCAAACTTACATCATGATACAAGCTTCAAATGAATTTTTGCCCAACATGAAAGTTGAAGATCTTGTTCTCCCATTTCCAAAAAGTCCAAGAACTCTCAATTCCCATGTGTGGTTGGCAAGTTATGATCGAATCGATTTCAGAAAATCTTGAACTTCAAAAGGCCATATCTCTCAAACCATTTGGCCAATTTTGGTGGGGTTTTTTTCCTACAAGTCACATTTGATCCCCTCTTTCCAAAAATATAAATTTCATGAGCCAAAACATTGCCAATCAAAATGGCATTTTTGAACCTAGCATATGTGAAATTCAAGTTTGACCAAGAGTTGACTTTTTGATTTAATCATCTTTAAACCATTTGGCCAATTAAAATAGTTCAGAAATATGGTTTTAAATATGTTTGCCAAGTCAAATTATGCAGTACACATGGCCATGCTTAACTTGCTTGAAAATTGGCCACAAGTACACTTTTTTTTCACCAAATCTATCCCACCATTCCATGGGCCATGCTTGGTACCTCTCATAGCAGAATTTTAACATCATTTTCTGTCATGGTGAACACAAGTTGCAGCCTAAAACCAACAGCAAAAGAAAAGCCATTCCTTGCTTGCTTGAAATTGGGAAGAAAGTACAAATGCAACCACCACATCTCACATATCCATGGGCCATGCCTTGTACCACAAAACAGTGATTGTGAACCTCATTCTCTGTCATGAGAAACCAATAGCAGCCACAAGCCATGAGACTGCACACAGAACTCACTCATGCTAAAATCCTCACTCTCTCTCATTTTGGCTCCATTTGAATATTTGCTAAGAATCCTCATAGAACTTGCCTTGTTTTCTTTTGCTCCAATACACATAAGCCTGCTGAAGCACTGTCAAAAACCAGCAAAAGAGCCTTTAATCTCATTTTCACATTTCATTCAAAAAAGCCACAAAATAGCCAAAACATGACAGCTCTTGTTCTAAGCATTTGTTGATCAAAAGAGCATTGCAAACACCTCTCAAATATCACATAGCAAATGTCCAAAGCCTCAAAACCTGCAGAAAACATCAAGAACTCAAAATCACTTTTCAACTTGTCACATTGTGTCAAATTTGCATTTTCAAAGCTACTTTCATTCTCAGGTCATTCCAAGCTTAGCAAATTAGTTTGTCATGGTCCATAGGGTATATTGAAGCTGTCTCAAACCTCTATTGCTCACTGTTTGAAAATCAAAAACATCACCATTCTCAAAAATCAAGCAAAACCAGTTCAGTGGCCATCTTCATTACCAGCTTGATTCAAGTTCAAGTAAGGTGTCAAACAGCTTGCCTTGGACCCTTTGAAGCTATTTGGATACCTGTCAAGCATTGAAAGCATCTCCAGCATCACATTCAACATTGCCCTGTTCAGTTGGGATTTTGAGGCCAAACCAAGCATCCACAAGCCAAAGGACCTTCACCAATCATCATTGGAAGACCTAAGGAGCATCTGTTTCAGGCTAAAAGGACCAAACAACAACTGTTTCTCATTCTGCTTCAAAAATAGGTAAGATTTCGACCCTCTCTATTTCAAAAATCATGAGATGTTTCTGGTAGGTCTCTCCATGATGAGTCTCGTGGTATGTTTGTTTTTGAAAATGATGGACTATTGCTCGAGTTATGCTGAAAACAAGTTTGATGTTGGTTTATGTTTGTGCTCGATTCATGATACATACAAGGTTTTAATGAAAATGGTTGATGGATTCTTGTTTGCCATGATTAGATGAACATTTGTGTGCATCCAATTTGAATTTCTGGAAATTTTATGAAAAACACGGTTTTGAGAAGATGATGTTCTTGCTGCTACAGTAAACCCTAATCCATTTTTCCAGAAAAACTGCATTCTCACGTACATGGCCACTGTAGCTTCATGCTGGCCAATAAGAATATTTCATCTGCCGTGCCAAAACGCGGCGTTTTGTTTAGTGGATGGCTTATTTACAAAAATGCCACCATGCCCTAATTAAACCATTAAATCATGTTATTTTTATTTCATTTTGTAACTCCAACTTCCAAAAATCATAACTTGTCCAATTTTAATCCATTTTGAATGGGATTTTTTGCATTGCCTTCCCCATGATCCCTAGTTTTTTATCATTATTTTTCCAGAATTTTTGGATGGTTGGTTTTTAAATGGTGCTAGGGTTTGTGACATGTATCCAATTGTTGTACACTTTGCCAAAACATTTGTGAAATGATGAGAATGTATCCAATGTCTCCCAAATATTTTGTGCTTAAACTAGACACACTCATGGTGATTTTGGTGTAGAGTTTGTGAATTTATCATTGTTGGTTTGTGAGTTATGGTTTTTTGAATTAGGGTGTGACAATTTGTGTCACACCATTGATGTCCAACTTCATGATTTTCATTACCATGCTTCTTGACCTCCAATTGATCTGATTTTTTGCATGAATCTGCTATTGTATGTCTAGTTTACATGTGAATTTTCCTGGAATTATTTGAGGCATTTTCCTAATTGACTGGGATTTTCTCCCCTGCTTGGTCATATGTTGACTTTTTGGGACACTTGTTCCCATTTCATTTGTGAAATTCTCATACCTTATTGGATGGACATGAAATTTTACATGAGATAACTAGACATCCTCATCTTTGCCATGGTTTTGGTCCCATTCATTTATCATACACCATCTCTGACTTATGATTTTTCTAAGTTGATGCATGTTTGGTTGACTTCTTTGAGCATGTTCAAAATTGCTTTGACTTTATGATTTTCATTGACTGCCTTCCATTTGTCCAAATGAGATGAAATTTGACATGCTTACCATGATGTGGGTTGTGATTGATCATGATTTATTTGGTGATTTTTGAAAATGTTTAAGTTTGCTTTTGAGTTAAGTCTTGCTGTTGACTTCTATGAGCTTCTGTTTGCTATACCTTGACCTAAATTGTTCATGAAATGATGATGATGATTGATATGGATGTGAACCCAATTGGTTGTGTTTCTTAATGGTTTGAACATGATTTTGGATGCTTGCCCTTTGCTGTTTTGACTTTCTCATTCATTTTTGACCCTAGGCTTGCCCTAGTGGTCCTGTTACTCACCTTTGAGCTCATGTTTTCAGGTTGACCCACAAATGGCCAATGAGACCAATTCTTTTTGATTGAGCTTGATTAAATATCATTGTCTAACTTGTTTGTTTTGTAGGTGGCTTGGCTCACATGCCTTAAGCTTTGTGCCTTGCACATTCACTTGCTTGTGTTGACTGGTTGATGTCTGTTTCATTTTGATTTAACTCTGACTTGTATACTAACTGTGCTTGACTGATTTCAGGTACTTTAGTTGCTTTTAGTTCCTTGTGAACTTTTGCTTTGCTTTGCTTGTATAAGCAATTTGCATTGAGGTATGTTTCTCATCTTCATGTAGTCTGGAAGACCTGGCCTGTTACTTGGCCAGGCAACTGTCTGAAGTCCTCCTTAAGAGGCAATGTTTGTGGATGTTTACTTTTGTCCTTGCATAGAGTCAAAGACCTCCTAAGTGAAGAGGCAATTGGCAGAACCCAAGGGATACGCAACTTATCCCCTGCTATTCAGTGTGTCATCTGCTTTGCTCACACCACTGTGTTGATGCATTGCAGATACAAACCCAAGATCTTGTACAATTGTACAGTTGAGTCAGTTTTAAATGTGTAGAAGGGTTCCCACTTTCTGAACCCACACATTCTTGTCTTAAGCTCTCCCAGGCCAGGGATAAGAGCTGTGAAGTCTTATCTTCACTCACCTTTCATCTGCTTCACCTTAGCCCTTCAATGGCAAGGTTAAGAGCAACCTTTGACCCTGTTCCAGTTGGCCTCAGTGCCTAACCCTTGTGTGAGCCCCTTGCTTGTGTATAGTGTGTGCTATCTGTGCTTGTAGGATTGTTTGACTTGCTTCCTGTGCAAGTTAGGATTGTTTGACTTGCTTCCTGTGCAAGCTAGGATTGTTTGACTTGCTTCCTGTGCAAGTTAGGGTTAGTTTAGACTTGCTCCCTGTGCAAGTTAGGTTTTGCTTGGCTTGCTTCCTGTGCAAGTTGAGTGTGTGTGTGGCTTGCCTCCTGTGCAAGTCATGTTTAGGATAGGTGGCCCTTGTGCCATTTAGCTAGAAACCTTAACTTAGGGTTGATTTTGCATGACAACATCTAGGCTCGAGTCGTAGTCTCCCTAGTGTTGTGTCTCCCTCTGTTATCTGGTTAGGCTAGTCCTTTATCCCTCTGTAGGGGAACTACATCGCCATGATCTTCATACCAGATGAAGTATGTAGGCAGGAGATTGAGCTGATCTCTCCGGGCGCCCTTTTTCTTTTTTGTGTGTGTTGTTTGACAGTTGCTAGGCTCGAGTGCCTGACTCCTTAGCAATTTGTTGTCTGTCTGTTTGAGTGTGTGCTTGACAGTTATAGGCTCGAGTCCCCGACTCCCTATTAACTTGTTGTGTTGTTGTGTGCTTGGAAGCTGATGTAAGTCCATCGAGTGGCATTTGGGTTCCAGTGTGTGTGAGTTTTGGTTCGGATGCTGATGTAAGCCCAGTGATTGGCATTCAGGCTCCATGTTTGCCTTTTTGTGCGTGTTTAGGTTCGGATGCTGACATAAGTCCAGTGATTGGCAGTCGGGCTCCACATTTGCCCGTGTTGTTTTGTTTGTTTGTGTGCGTGTCAGCCGAGCTACGAATGCTCTGATTCTTCTCTCGTCCGAGAAGATACGTATGCATAGGATGCGATATCCTAGCGAGCATGTGTCGTTTCCCCTGTCCGAACTACTTCGACTCTGATGTCTATGCCTGATAGACTAAGTAGGCCCAGGATGCGACATCCTGCCGAGTCAGTTTCAGTCTGTTTTCTTTTGTCTCTTTCAGCCAGTGTGTGTGAGTTTGAGCAGTGTTTAGCAACCATTTTCCTTCCTTTTGTGCGTGGATCCCGTAGAGTACTACGGATGCGTAGGGGTGCTAATACCTTCCCTTCGCATAACCGACTCCCGAACCCATTCTCTTTGGTCGCGAGACCATGTTCTTTCCAGGTTTACTCTGAGCGTTTCCTTTCCCTCTTTTGGGATAAATAACGCACGGTGGCGGCTCTGTTGTTCTTGTTTTCCCGCCGGTTTTTCGCGCGATGCGACAGCTGGCGACTCTGCTGGGGACATAGAGAAGTTGACCTCTTGCTGGTCCATCTTCCCTAAGCGAGTCTCTCCTAGCGCTCTCTAGGTTAGGGTTTGGTTGCTTTGAGCTGTGTTTATTTATTGCATTCATTATTTACTGTTTGCATTCATTGTCTATTGTTTGCATTTATGTTTGTAATTATGTTTGCATTCATATTCATCTGTTCACCTGGCTGGTTGTCTGTTTCTCTCTGTTGGGGTGGGAGTTACATGAGGTAAAAGGCCCAATACCCAGGCTATGAGTGAAATCTAGGATACTTAGGAATAGAGTGATTCATGGGAAGCGGGTGGTATTGCGCCACTTAGCGGAACATTGATATCACGAGCAGTTCAGACCCTGGTGGGACATTATCGTTACATACTTCGGGTGTGTATATGATGATGTTCTGCGAAAGGTTATTTATGCTGCGTTTCTCTCGACCTTACCCTGGCCTAGATGACACCCGTGAGTGGGGAGGGAATGATCATTATTACAGGTACAGTTGGTGACTTGTTGGTGACTTGTTGATGACCTGTGATCCTGTTGGTGACTATTGGTTCAGAATTTTGGGGTCTCAGATGACTTTGGGTTTCAGATGAATTTGTGGTTCCGAGTTCAAGCCGAAGCTTTGATCCTGTGTTCTAAGAGATACAGCCAACCAGTCGTGTCTGCATCATTTGCATCATAGCATATTTATTTTTCAAAAGAAACGCAAAAAAAAGATACAAAAAAAAGAAAAAGAAGGGAAAGAAAAAAAACTAATCCCTGCATGCATATCATTTCTCAGGTACATTCCAGAGCTTGTTCACTGATAGAGATGGCAACAGTCCCAGTGTTGAAGCGGAAGACTTGTTCCTACAGCTTTCACCGTGAACCTTTGACGTCTCTAATTGAGTTGAGCAACCTTATGACCTATGGTAACCAGAAGGGGTTTGTTGACCAGTATGGAGATATTCTGACACTGTTGAAGATGGTAGTCGATCCGGTGCCGTTGCAGACTCTTCTACAGTTCTACGACCCAGAGCTTCATTGTTTCACCTTTCAAGATTATCAGTTGGCGCCTACTCTTGAGGAGTACTCCATTCTACTGAGTGTCCCGGTCCGGTACCAGGTTCCTTTCTTGGATGTGCCCAAGGAGGTTGATTTCAGAGTCGTTGCTAGAGCTCTCCATTTGGGTATCAAGGAAGTCAGTGATAGTTGGAAGTCCAGTGGGGATGTTGTAGGATTGCCTTTGAAGTTTCTGTGGAGGGTAGCTAGAGAAGAAGCAGAGAAGGGAAGTTGGGAAGCCTTTCATGCTCAGTTGGCCGTCATGATCTATGGGATCGTCTTATTTCCGAGTATGCCCAATTTTGTTGACTATGCTGCAGTCAGTATTTTCATTGGAGGAAATCCAGTTCCTACTCTGTTAGCTGACACTTACTATGCTATTCACAGTAGGCATGGTAAGGGTGGGGCTATCAGGTGTTGTCTCCCGCTTTTGCTCAGATGGTTCTTGTCTCTTCTGCCAGTCAGTGGACCTTTTGTGGATGCTCAGAGCACGCATAAATGGACTCAGAGGGTTATGTCTCTTACCTCCTATGATATCAGATGGCAATCTTACCGAATGGATGTGCGTAACGTCATTATAAGCTGTGGAGGATTCCGTAATGTGCCACTCGTGGGGACTAAGGGTTGCATCAATTACAACCCGGTTCTTTCTCTTCGCCAGTTGGGGTTTGTGATGAAGGGAAGACCACTTGAGGCTGAGGTAGCTGAAAGTGTGTATTTTGAGAAGCAGAGTGACCCGGCTAGATTGGAGCAGATAGGGAGAGCTTGGAAGTCTATTGGTGTGAAGGATGGATCTGTCTTGGGGAAGAAGTTTGCCGTTGCTATGCCCGATTACACTGATTGGGTCAAGGAGAGAGTAGAAACTTTACTGTTACCCTACGATAGGATGGAGCCGTTGCAGGAGCAACCACCTTTGATCCTTGCTGAGAGTGTGCCCGCGGAGCACTACAAGCAAGCCCTGATGGAGAATCGCCGTTTGAGAGGGAAGGAGCAAGATACCCAGATGGAGCTGTACAAAGCCAAAACTGATAGGTTGAACTTGGCTCATCAACTCAGAGGAGCGCGAGAAGAAGATGCTAGCAGACTGAGAAGCAAGAAGAGATCCTACGAGGAGGTGGAGAGCATGTTAGATGCAGAACACCGGGAGTGCCTGAGGCTGCAGAGGGTTGAGGCCAGCTATCAAAAGAAAATCAGAGACTTGGAGAAGCAACTCAGAGATAAAGACATCCAGTTGAAGAAGGAAGTAGACTTGAGACAGGCATTAGAGAACCGTCTTGGAGGAGAAGTCTTGGAGCTTAGAAGACAGTTGAAGGAGAAGATTACCCCTCTACCAGAATGTTCAGAATGCACACTGTTGATAGACCAGTGCCATTACCTGAAGACCCTCATTCCAGAAGACCGTCTGTCTTAGTTTGTATCTTTGTTTGTGTTTTGTTGAGAATCACCTCCAGGCTTGTTGGATGGGATTCATTTGTTTGTACTCCGTCTTTGGATCTTCATTGTTGAGAATCACCTCCAGGCTTGTTGGATGGGATTCATTTCTTTGTACTCTGTTTATGCGAATTTTCTGTTGACTCGGTGGTATTGACCTTTTTACCCTTATGTATGGATAAGGTTGTCAGTATTTCCCTGTTGTTCTCATTTTCCTTGTATCTGTTTGTTCTCTTGTTGCTGCAGGTTGCCATCTTTTCAGGATGGGTCAGGCTCTTTGAATGCCTGAGAAATGAGCATACCATGTGCATCATACGCATCATTAGCATCATACTCATATCATTTTGCATAACAGGTGTTCTTGGTCGTGGCTTCTCACTCTGGTTCCTGTTTTAGGCAGGATAGCTGATCAACGTCCGCACCGCTACTCAACAAGACTGAATCAATAGAGAAGTATGGATCAATTTCAAGCTGAGTTGGCTGAGATGAAGGCTAGCATGGCCCAGTTTATGAATATGATGCAAGGGGTTGCGCAAGGTCAAGAAGAACTTCGAGCCATGGTTCAGAGACAAGAGGCTGCAAATCCACCGGTCAACCATGCTCCGCCAGAGGGAGGCCCGGTCAATGATAACAATGTTGCTGCTGCTGTACCCGTCAACAACTATGCTGTAGGTGATGAGTTGGCAGGTATTCGAATCAACGGTCAACCTATTGTTCCAGATGCCGCTAATGCCAGAGCAATCCGTGCCCAGGCCCGTAATCCTGTTCCGATTGTTGACAGACAAGAGGATATGTTCTCTCTGCTCAGTGAAGACGAAGACGTTCTGGGAAGGGTTAATGAGAGAGACCGCAAAGTTGAGGCTCTTGCTGAGAAGATCCGCGCTATGGAATGTCAGAATTCCCTTGGTTTTGATGTTACTAATATGGGATTGGTTGAAGGTTTGAGAATCCCTCACAAGTTCAAAGCACCGTCCTTCGATAAATACAACGGTACTTCTTGCCCTCGCACCCATGTGCAGGCTTATTATCGAAAGATCTCTGCGTATACCGATGATGAAAAGATGTGGATGTATTTTTTCCAAGATAGTCTATCTGGGGCTTCTTTGGACTGGTACATGGAATTAAAGAGAGATTCGATCCGATGCTGGAGAGATCTGGGTGAGGCCTTCTTGAGGCAATACAAACACAACATGGACATGGCGCCTAGCCGGACTCAGCTGCAGAGTCTATGTCAGAAATCCGGAGAGAGCTTCAAGGAGTACGCTCAGAGGTGGCGTGAACTGGCTGCTAGAGTTCAACCCCCTATGCTGGAGAGGGAGTTGACAGACATGTTTATCGGTACTCTTCAAGGTGTGTTTATGGACCGGATGGGGAGCTGCCCATTCGGTAGTTTTTCTGATGTTGTCATTTGTGGAGAGAGGACTGAGAGTTTGATTAAAACTGGGAAGATCCAAGATGCTGGTTCCTCTTCTTCTAAGAAGCCATTTGCTGGGGCACCTCGTCGAAGAGAGGGTGAAACTAATGCTGTTCAACACCGCAGAGATCAGAACAGAAGTGAATACCGTCAAGCTGCTGCAGTAACCATTCCGGCACCTCAACCTCGTCAGCAACAACAACAAAGAGTTCAACAACCGCAACAACAACAACAACAGCAACGTCCGTATCAGCCCAGACAAAGGATGCCTGATCGACGTTTTAATTCACTACCCATGTCGTACGCCGAACTGCTGCCCGAATTACTCAGGTTGGGGATGGTTGAGTTGCGTACAATGGCTCCGCCTACAGTATTGCCTCCTGGGTACGACGCCAACGTCCGCTGTGACTTTCACTCTGGGGCACCCGGACATCATACTGAGAAGTGTCGGGCTCTCCAGCACAAGGTCCAAGATTTGATCGATGCCAAGGCAATCAATTTCGCTCCAGTGCCTAACGTCGTAAACAACCCTATGCCTCAGCATGGTGGGCATAGAGTGAACAATATTGAGGGGAAAGAAGCTGAAGATCTGGTTGTTAATGTTGATGATGTTCAGACTTCTCTGCTAGTTGTGAAGGGTCGTCTGCTGAATGGGGGTGTCTACTCGGGCTGTGATGAGGATTGTTTGGGCTGTGCAGAATCTGAGAATGGTTGCGACCAGTTAAGGGCCGGTATCCAGGGTATGATGGATGAAGGTTGTTTGCAATTCAGTAGGGCTGTAAAAGATCGTGGAACAGCGTCAACTATCACCATTTACTTTAAACCGTCTGAAGAACGTGGACAAAGGGTCGTTAGTGCACCTGCAACAAATGGTACCCCAGTTACCATTTCCGTGCCTGTAACCATCAGTGCTCCAGCTACTACCGTTGCGTCTGGAAGAAGGGCTGTTGAGAATAGTAGAGCCGTGCCGTGGAAGTATGATAATGCTCACCGCAGTAACAGAAGGGCTGAAAGTCAGACAAGACCAATGAATCAAACTCCAGTGACAATTGGTTTACCGAATAGAGTTCCTGCAACTGTTGGTCCGGCTGTGGATAATGTAGGGGGTCCAGGAGGTTTTACCAGAAGTGGTCGTCTGTTCGCACCGCAGCCTTTGAGGGACAATAATGCTGAGGCTCTCGCCAAAGCAAAGGGTAAGCAAGCTGTGGTTGAGGAAGAACCTGTCCAGAAAGAAGCGCCTGAGGGGTCATTTGAGAAGGACGTGGAGGAGTTTATGAAAATAATCAAGAAGAGTGACTACAAGATTGTAGATCAGTTGAATCAAACTCCGTCCAAGATTTCTATACTTTCACTATTGTTGTGCTCTGAGGCACACCGTAATGCCTTGCTGAAGATGTTGAATCTGGCTTACGTGCCTCAGGAGATTTCTGTCAATCAACTGGAGGGTGTGATGGCCAATGTGAGCACCAGGCATGGTGTAGGTTTCACCAACCTAGACTTACCGCCTGAAGGGCGAAACCATAACAAAGCCTTGCACATCACCATGGAGTGCAAGGGGGCAGTGTTGTCTCACGTATTGGTAGACACCGGGTCGTCGTTGAATGTGTTGCCTAAGCAGATTCTGAGGAAGATTGATGCGGAAGGGTTTGTGCTTAATCCCAGTGACCTGATCGTTCGTGCTTTCGACGGATCCAAACGTTCTGTGTGTGGGGAAGTTACCTTGCCTGTGAAGATAGGTCCTGAGGTATTCGATATCATCTTCTATGTTATGGACATCCAGCCCGCCTACAGTTGTTTGTTGGGGCGTCCATGGATTCATGCAGCAGGGGCAGTCTCGTCGACTCTCCATCAAAAGCTCAAGTATGTCTGGAACGGTCAGATTGTGACTGTGTGCGATGAAGAAGAGATTCTGGTGAGTCATCTATCCTCGTTCAAATATGTTGAGGTGGATGGCGAGATCCACGAAACCTTATGCCAGGCGTTTGAGGCTGTGGCTCTTGAGAAAGTGGCGTACGCTGAGCAGAGGAAGCCAGGTGCTTCAATTACTTCTTACAAGCAGGCTAAGGAGGTTGTTGATTCTGGCAAAGCTGAAGGCTGGGGCAAGATGGTGGACTTGCATGTTAAAGAAGACAAATTTGGCGTTGGTTATGAGCCTCTCCGAGCAGAGCAGAATGGTCAAGCGGGTCCGAGCACCTTTACCAGCGCTGGGCTGATGAATCATGGCGACGTCTCTGCAACCGGTAGTGAAGACTGTGACAGTGATTGTGATTTGGACAACTGGGTTCGCCCGTGTGCACCAGGGGGGTCTATCAACAACTGGACGGCTGAAGAAGTGGTTCAAGTTACTCTTCTGACAGAGTAATTTTCTGTTGTTTTGTCATTTTTGCATGAAAATCCTACGTTCTGCCCAAGGCGTAGTGATTCATTGTAGGGCCTCATCATGTTTTAATGATTATCATTAATGAAGGACATTTTTTGAAATCAAACTTTGTGATCCCTGTCTTTCAATTTTTTGTTTTCATCTTTTTTCAAAACAATAAAAATGGCAATGTTTTTGTTTTTTGTGACTTTATTGAACTCTTTTTTCTAAAACAAAGCATTAAACATGCAGAAGCGATCTTATGGCATTCACTGTGAGCAGTTCTGTTATGGCTCAGTATGATTTCGACAATCCCATATACCAAGCTGAAGAGGAGAGTGAGGAAGACTGTGAACTCCCTGCAGAATTGGCCAGATTACTGAAGCAGGAGGAAAGGGTCATCCAACCTCATCAGGAGGAGTTGGAGGTTGTTAATTTGGGTACTGAGGACGCCAAAAGAGAAATCAAGATTGGGGCTGCTTTAGAGGACTCTGTCAAGAGGAGGCTGATTGAGATGCTGAGAGAATATGTGGAAGTATTCGCCTGGTCATATCAAGATATGCCTGGTTTAGATACAGACATTGTGGTGCATCGATTACCCCTTAGAGAAGGATGTTCTTCGGTCAAGCAGAAGCTTCGTAGAACGAGTCCTGACATGGCAACTAAGATCAAGGAAGAGGTTCAGAAACAGTGGGATGCAGGTTTTCTGGCTGTTACAAGTTATCCACCGTGGGTGGCCAACATCGTTCCTGTGCCGAAGAAGGATGGTAAAGTCAGAATGTGTGTCGATTACCGGGATTTGAATAGAGCGAGTCCGAAAGATGATTTCCCATTACCTCACATTGATGTATTGGTTGATAATACGGCTCAATCCGCGGTATTCTCTTTCATGGATGGTTTCTCTGGATATAATCAGATCAAGATGGCGCCAGAGGACATGGAAAAGACGACATTCATTACACCTTGGGGCACGTTCTGCTATAAGGTGATGCCATTTGGGCTAAAGAATGCTGGTGCTACCTATCAGAGGGCAATGACGACTCTTTTTCACGACATGATGCACAAAGAAATTGAAGTGTACGTAGATGATATGATTGCGAAGTCGCAGACAGAAGAGGAGCACCTGGTTAATTTGCAGAAGCTGTTTGACCGGTTGAGAAAGTTCAAGCTGAGGTTAAATCCGAACAAGTGTACGTTTGGGGTGAGATCAGGGAAGCTTTTAGGCTTCATTGTCAGTGAGAAAGGGATTGAGGTTGACCCAGCAAAAGTCAAAGCTATTCAAGAGATGCCAGAACCGAAGACGGAAAAGCAAGTCCGTGGGTTTTTAGGGAGATTGAACTACATTGCAAGGTTCATATCTCATCTAACTGCTACATGTGAACCAATTTTCAAACTGCTTAGAAAGAATCAAGCGATCAAGTGGAATGATGATTGTCAGAAAGCTTTTGACAAGATTAAAGAGTATTTACAGAAACCGCCAATCCTTATACCTCCAGTTCCAGGGAGACCTCTGATAATGTACCTGTCAGTGACTGAGAACTCGATGGGGTGTGTGTTGGGACAGCATGACGAGTCTGGTCGAAAAGAGCATGCCATATACTACCTTAGCAAAAAGTTTACCGACTGTGAAACAAGATATTCACTGCTCGAGAAAACTTGCTGTGCTTTGGCCTGGGCTGCTCGCCGACTGAGACAGTATATGTTGAACCATACTACTCTGTTGATTTCTAAGATGGATCCAGTAAAGTACATCTTTGAGAAACCAGCTCTCACCGGACGTGTTGCCCGTTGGCAGATGATTCTAACAGAATATGATATTCAGTACACGTCACAGAAGGCCATCAAAGGTAGTATTCTGTCAGACTACCTCGCCGAGCAACCGATTGAAGACTATCAGCCTATGATGTTTGAATTCCCTGACGAAGACATCATGTATCTGAAGATGAAAGATTGCGAAGAGCCTCTTGTCGAGGAAGGACCAGACCCGGACGACAAATGGACACTAATGTTTGATGGGGCTGTGAATATGAACGGTAACGGTGTTGGGGCAGTATTGATCAATCCTAAAGGTGCTCATATACCTTTTTCTGCCAGATTGACATTCGACGTCACCAACAACGAAGCTGAGTATGAGGCTTGTATCATGGGGATAGAAGAAGCCATTGATCTGAGGATCAAAACACTTGACATATTTGGAGATTCAGCTCTAGTGATCAATCAGGTCAATGGAGATTGGAATACGAATCAGCCGCATTTGATTCCGTATAGAGATTACACCAGAAGAATACTGACGTTCTTCAAGAAGGTGAAGTTGTATCATGTCCCCCGGGATGAGAATCAAATGGCTGATGCCTTGGCTACTTTGTCGTCTATGATCAAAATTCATTGGTGGAATCATGTGCCACATGTTGCGGTGAATCGACTTGAGAGGCCTGCGTATGTGTTTGCAGCCGAGTCTGTTGTGATTGATGAGAAGCCGTGGTATTATGACATTAAGAATTTCCTCAAGACTCAGGAGTATCCTGAAGGTGCGTCGAAGAATGACAAGAAAACCCTGAGAAGGCTAGCTGGAAGATTTTATTTGAATCAGGATGATGTGTTGTATAAGAGAAACTTTGACATGGTCTTGCTCAGATGCGTAGACAGACCCGAAGCGGACATGTTAATGCAGGAAGTTCATGAAGGTTCCTTCGGTACTCATGCCGGCGGACATGCAATGGCTAAGAAATTGTTGAGAGCGGGTTATTACTGGATGACTATGGAATCCGATTGTTTCAAGTATGCTCGGAAGTGCCATAAGTGCCAAATCTATGCTGATAAGGTGCATGTACCACCAAGCCCTCTGAATATCATGAATTCGCCTTGGCCGTTTGCCATGTGGGGCATTGATATGATTGGGAAGATTGAGCCTACTGCTTCGAATGGACATCGCTTCATTTTGGTTGCGATTGACTATTTCACCAAATGGGTTGAAGCAGCTTCCTATGCTAATGTTACCAAAAAGTGGTCACCCGGTTCATCAAGAAAGAAATCATATGTCGTTACGGAGTTCCTGAGAGAATCATCACTGACAATGGTTCGAATCTCAACAACAAGATGATGAAAGAGCTTTGTAAAGATTTCAAGATTGAACATCATAATTCTTCTCCTTACAGACCGAAGATGAATGGTGCTGTAGAAGCGGCAAACAAGAATATCAAGAAGATTGTGCAGAAGATGGTCGTTACGTACAAGGATTGGCATGAGATGCTTCCTTTCGCTTTGCATGGGTACCGTACCTCAGTACGTACGTCGACCGGGGCAACCCCTTACTCCCTTGTGTATGGTATGGAAGCTGTCCTACCTGTTGAAGTGGAGATTCTTTCTCTGAGAGTTTTATTGGATGTCAAGCTGGACGAAGCCGAGTGGATTCGAACAAGGTTTAATGAGTTGAGCCTTATCGAAGAGAGACGGCTAGCAGCTGTATGCCATGGACAGTTGTATCAGCGAAGGATGAAGCGAGCCTTTGATCAGAAAGTGCGTCCTCGAAGCTATCAGATTGGTGATCTAGTTTTGAAGAGGATCCTCCCTCCCGGTACAGATAACAGGGGCAAGTGGACTCCTAATTATGAAGGTCCGTATGTTGTGAAGAAGGTCTTCTCCGGTGGAGCCTTGATGCTTACAACTATGGATGGTGAAGATTTTCCGTCTCCTGTTAACTCAGATGTAGTCAAAAAATACTTCGCATAAATTGACCCGCTGGACAAAAAGAAAAAAGAGTCCAGGCAAAAAAGGGCATCCCGGCGAACCAAAAAACAGAAAGAAAGGTTCGGGCAAAAATTAGGGATAAAATGAAAAGAATTTGTACACCCGGTAAGTCGAAAACCCGCGAGGGCGGCTTAGGCAAAAATGGGTATCCCGGTGGATTGAAAACCCGAAAGGGCGATCCAGGCAAAAGTTAGGGATTAAAGCGAAGACTACAGTCTGAGTTGTCTGTACTTCTTTGAGCTTTGTCGTCTACCATCTCGAAAGATGTGATCCGTCCAGTCATTCTTCTCAGAAAGCAAGGAGTTGGGAGGAAAACTGATGATCTGTGAGTTATAACAGAATTGGGAAGTAGTGGATGCCGCGTTCACGTTGCCATTAGGATAGATTTTTCCTTTTATGCGCAATTACCTCTTTCTAGGAATTGCTTCCCGATGTATTTGCCTTTTCAGGCACATTTTCAATCAATAAAAGTCGTTATTCAGATAAATAGCTCTTTGGTTTTTATTTTTACTGTTTTGTTTGCAAAAATGTCCGAATTTTTGATAAGCATTGCATATAAGAACATGGAGGCTAAACAACAATGTGCAGAAAGATGAAACATTTGAAAATCATTTTGAATGTTGAGGACACTTGAGCGTATCTTGTCCATGTGTCCCCTGGGGGCATTTTGTTGTGCCGTTTTTTCGGGTTGGTATCTGTGAAGACGTTTCCTCAACAGATATTTTTCCCCAAGCAAGTTCGGAAGCTATCAGAGCTATGTTTCCCAGCGGAGTTTACCTTTCCCCAGCAGCAGTGTTATCCTTCAACATGAGTGTGAAGTCGTTTTACCATTCCCCAAGCAGAGTTCCCCGCAGAGTATTTCCCCAAAAGGAGTCTCCCCACAGAGTCAGAGTATCTGATCATTTCGGCTCCCTAGCCAGGGTTCATTTGCATTTTGCATGTAGTAATCATTGCATCCTCAAAAATCGCGTAGCATCTCCATTCATAAATGGAGCATTACGCCATAGAAAAATTCAAACATATGCATTCATGTGTTAACCTCACCAGACCGTATCCCCGGCAGAGGCGGATCATTTCATTCAACGTCAGCACAGCAAGTCTGCTACAGTTTGCTCTTGACAGCGTTCAAGATTGATATCCCCACAGAGTTTATTACCTCACCCGTTGGTGACAGAAAGTTTGTTTCTCCCCAGTGAGACCCCCTAGCAAGTGGTCAACCTTGCCTTGACATATCTAAAGATGTCGTTCTTGTGATACCAGTAAGTGTCATACTAGCACCCGCGTGTGTTTCTTTGTTTGGTGTCAGTAAACACCATTGTTTTGGTGTCTGTAAACATCGGGTTTTCTCTCCAGTCATCAGTAAATGTCTGGTCATTATTGTTTGGTGTCGGTTAACACCATTGTTTTGGTGTCTGTAAACATCGGGTATTCTCTCCAGTCATCAGTAAATGTCTGGTCACCATTGTTTCGGTGTCTGTAAACATCGAGTCTCACCCCAGTCATCGGTAAATGTCTGGTCATTTTTGATGTCGGTAAACATCATCTTTCGATGTCTGTAAACATCGAGTCTTTTCTGCAGTCACCGGTAAATGTCTGATAATCCCCAGCTAGAAATCCCCAGTAGAGTCATCTGTAAATGTCCTATCTGGTTTCCAGTTGCAAATACTTGTCTCTTCCCTTAGTGAAGTGTTTCCCATTCATCAGTAAATGTCTGGTCGATCTTCTTTGGTGTTTGTAAACATCATCTTTCGATGTCTGTAAGCGTCGAGTTTTCCCATTCATCTGTAAATGTCTGGTCGATCTTTTTGGTGTCTGTAAACATCATCTTTCGACGTCTGTAAACATCGAGTTTTCCCATTCATCAGTAAATGTCTGGTCGATCCTTTTGGTGTCTGTAAACATCATCTTTCGATGTCTGTAAACGTCGAGTTTTTCCTGGTCGTCCCTAGTTGTTTACCTTTCCGTTGGTCTTGGTAAACGTCGAGTTTTTCCTAGTTGTCCGTTGGCATCTATTTGTGATCTCTTTTCCCATTCACCATTGTTGTGATGTCTGGATGTGGCCGTACCCTTTGAAAACAAAACCAAAAAATATATACCCAGCAATAAATATCAAATCCCAGTGGACGTTTCCATTGGTGGATCCCTGTATTGTGCAAATTCTACGGTTCTTGGTATTCAATCCCTGTTTACCCTGAAAGTCTGACAACCGCTGCTCTCATCCGTTCGGGTTCCCAGCTGATTGAATAGGGGCAGCTGTAGCACCTCAAATTTGCACCTATCATTGTACATACATTCTCATATTAGGTCATAGCATAACATGGTCCACTGCATAGCATTGCATTGTCCCTTTGCCTCAAGTGCAAGCCAGTCAGAGGAATTAGGTCAAACTGATCAGGAGATCAGTCAATCAAGCAAGCAAGCACAATTTCCAAGGAGCCAAGGCCCTAGGGTTTTTCCAACAAGTTCACATGACTTGGAGATCCATTTGAAGTGTTTTGGTCAAGGATTGAAGGCTCAGAGGTCATCAGTTCATACACAGACAGTCAAAAACCCTAGACAGTCAACAGTCAGTCAAAGTAGTGGATGGTGGCCATTCTTGTGGAATTTGGGCACCATGCTCATTAATCAAGAGTTCATATGTCTTGGGACATCATTTGAAGTCAAGTTCTCAAGGAATTAGGGTTTGGAATTCATCAGAAGAGGTTCAGTCAGGCAGAAACCCTAAAAGTCAACTGTTGGTCAACTGTCCATTTAATCAGTGATTTGATGATTGGATTTGGTCTGAGAGAGTTTATTCATGTCCAAATAGGCCTCATATATCATGTCAAACACCATCATGGAAGAATTTGAAGTCAGATCAGAAATTTCCAAAAATGGAAACTGGACCTGTAACTGAAACTTACCAAAAATGGAAAGTCTTGATCCTCAAACTTACATCATGATACAAGCTTCAAATGAATTTTTGCCCAACATGAAAGTTGAAGATCTTGTTCTCCCATTTCCAAAAAGTCCAAGAACTCTCAATTCCCATGTGTGGTTGGCAAGTTATGATCGAATCGATTTCAGAAAATCTTGAACTTCAAAAGGCCATATCTCTCAAACCATTTGGCCAATTTTGGTGGGGTTTTTTTCCTACAAGTCACATTTGATCCCCTCTTTCCAAAAATATAAATTTCATGAGCCAAAACATTGCCAATCAAAATGGCATTTTTGAACCTAGCATATGTGAAATTCAAGTTTGACCAAGAGTTGACTTTTTGATTTAATCATCTTTAAACCATTTGGCCAATTAAAATAGTTCAGAAATATGGTTTTAAATATGTTTGCCAAGTCAAATTATGCAGTACACATGGCCATGCTTAACTTGCTTGAAAATTGGCCACAAGTACACTTTTTTTTCACCAAATCTATCCCACCATTCCATGGGCCATGCTTGGTACCTCTCATAGCAGAATTTTAACATCATTTTCTGTCATGGTGAACACAAGTTGCAGCCTAAAACCAACAGCAAAAGAAAAGCCATTCCTTGCTTGCTTGAAATTGGGAAGAAAGTACAAATGCAACCACCACATCTCACATATCCATGGGCCATGCCTTGTACCACAAAACAGTGATTGTGAACCTCATTCTCTGTCATGAGAAACCAATAGCAGCCACAAGCCATGAGACTGCACACAGAACTCACTCATGCTAAAATCCTCACTCTCTCTCATTTTGGCTCCATTTGAATATTTGCTAAGAATCCTCATAGAACTTGCCTTGTTTTCTTTTGCTCCAATACACATAAGCCTGCTGAAGCACTGTCAAAAACCAGCAAAAGAGCCTTTAATCTCATTTTCACATTTCATTCAAAAAAGCCACAAAATAGCCAAAACATGACAGCTCTTGTTCTAAGCATTTGTTGATCAAAAGAGCATTGCAAACACCTCTCAAATATCACATAGCAAATGTCCAAAGCCTCAAAACCTGCAGAAAACATCAAGAACTCAAAATCACTTTTCAACTTGTCACATTGTGTCAAATTTGCATTTTCAAAGCTACTTTCATTCTCAGGTCATTCCAAGCTTAGCAAATTAGTTTGTCATGGTCCATAGGGTATATTGAAGCTGTCTCAAACCTCTATTGCTCACTGTTTGAAAATCAAAAACATCACCATTCTCAAAAATCAAGCAAAACCAGTTCAGTGGCCATCTTCATTACCAGCTTGATTCAAGTTCAAGTAAGGTGTCAAACAGCTTGCCTTGGACCCTTTGAAGCTATTTGGATACCTGTCAAGCATTGAAAGCATCTCCAGCATCACATTCAACATTGCCCTGTTCAGTTGGGATTTTGAGGCCAAACCAAGCATCCACAAGCCAAAGGACCTTCACCAATCATCATTGGAAGACCTAAGGAGCATCTGTTTTAGGCTAAAAGGACCAAACAACAACTGTTTCTCATTCTGCTTCAAAAATAGGTAAGATTTCGACCCTCTCTATTTCAAAAATCATGAGATGTTTCTGGTAGGTCTCTCCATGATGAGTCTCGTGGTATGTTTGTTTTTGAAAATGATGGACTATTGCTCGAGTTATGCTGAAAACAAGTTTGATGTTGGTTTATGTTTGTGCTCGATTCATGATACATACAAGGTTTTAATGAAAATGGTTGATGGATTCTTGTTTGCCATGATTAGATGAACATTTGTGTGCATCCAATTTGAATTTCTGGAAATTTTATGAAAAACACGGTTTTGAGAAGATGATGTTCTTGCTGCTACAGTAAACCCTAATCCATTTTTCCAGAAAAACTGCATTCTCACGTACATGGCAACTGTAGCTTCATGCTGGCCAATAAGAATATTTCATCTGCCGTAACAAAATGCGGCGTTTTGTTTAGTGGATGGCTTATTTACAAAAATGCCACCATGCCCTAATTAAACCATTAAATCATGTTATTTTTATTTCATTTTGTAACTCCAACTTCCAAAAATCATAACTTGTCCAATTTTAATCCATTTTGAATGGGATTTTTTGCATTGCCTTCCCCATGATCCCTAGTTTTTTATCATTATTTTTCCAGAATTTTTGGATGGTTGGTTTTTAAATGGTGCTAGGGTTTGTGACATGTATCCAATTGTTGTACACTTTGCCAAAACATTTGTGAAATGATGAGAATGTATCCAATGTCTCCCAAATTTTTTGTGCTTAAACTAGACACACTCATGGTGATTTTGGTGTAGAGTTTGTGAATTTATCATTGTTGGTTTGTGAGTTATGATTTTTTGAATTAGGGTGTGACAATTTGTGTCACACCATTGATGTCCAACTTCATGATTTTCATTACCATGCTTCTTGACCTCCAATTGATCTGATTTTTTGCATGAACCTGCTCTTGTATGTCTAGTTTACATGTGAATTTTCCTGGAATTATTTGAGGCATTTTCCTAATTGACTGGGATTTTCTCCCCTGCTTGGTCATATGTTGACTTTTTGTGACACTTGTTCCCATTTCATTTGTGAAATTCTCATACCTTATTGGATGGACATGAAATTTTACATGAGATAACTAGACATCCTCATCTTTGCCATGGTTTTGGTCCCATTCATTTATCATACACCATCTCTGACTTATGATTTTTCTAAGTTGATGCATGTTTGGTTGACTTCTTTGAGCATGTTCAAAATTGCTTTGACTTTATGATTTTCATTGACTACCTTCCATTTGTCCAAATGAGATGAAATTTGACATGCTTACCATGATGTGGGTTGTGATTGATCATGATTTATTTGGTGATTTTTGAAAATGTTTAAGTTTGCTTTTGAGTTAAGTCTTGCTGTTGACTTCTATGAGCTTCTGTTTGCTATACCTTGACCTAAATTGTTCATGAAATGATGATGATGATTGATATGGATGTGAACCCAATTGGTTGTGTTTCTTAATGGTTTGAACATGATTTTGGATGCTTGCCCTTTGCTGTTTTGACTTTCTCATTCATTTTTGACCCTAGGCTTGCCCTAGCGGTCCTGTTACTCACCTTTGAGCTCATGTTTTCAGGTTGACCCACAAATGGCCAATGAGACCAATTCTTTTTGATTGAGCTTGATTAAATATCATTGTCTAACTTGTTTGTTTTGTAGGTGGCTTGTCTCACATGCCTTAAGCTTTGTGCCTTGCACATTCACTTGCTTGTGTTGACTGGTTGATGTCTGTTTCATTTTGATTTAACTCTGACTTGTATACTAACTGTGCTTGACTGATTTCAGGTACTTTAGTTGCTTTTAGTTCCTTGTGAACTTTTGCTTTGCTTTGCTTGTATAAGCAATTTGCATTGAGGTATGTTTCTCATCTTCATGTAGTCTGGAAGACCTGGCCTGTTACTTGGCCAGGCAACTGTCTGAAGTCCTCCTTAAGAGGCAATGTTTGTGGATGTTTACTTTTGTCCTTGCATAGAGTCAAAGACCTCCTAAGTGAAGAGGCAATTGGCAGAACCTAAGGGATATGCAACTTATCCCCTGCTATTCAGTGTGTCATCTGCTTTGCTCACACCACTGTGTTGATGCATTGCAGATACAAACCCAAGATCTTGTACAATTGTACAGTTGAGTCAGTTTTAAATGTGTAGAAGGGTTCCCACTTTCTGAACCCACACATTCTTGTCTTAAGCTCTCCCAGGCCAGGGATAAGAGCTGTGAAGTCTTATCTTCACTCACCTTTCATCTGCTTCACCTTAGCCCTTCAATGGCAAGGTTAAGAGCAACCTTTGACCCTGTTCCAGTTGGCCTCAGTGCCTAACCCTTGTGTGAGCCCCTTGCTTGTGTATAGTGTGTGCTATCTGTGCTTGTAGGATTGTTTGACTTGCTTCCTGTGCAAGTTAGGATTGTTTGACTTGCTTCCTGTGCAAGCTAGGATTGTTTGACTTGCTTCCTGTGCAAGTTAGGGTTAGTTTAGACTTGCTCCCTGTGCAAGTTAGGTTTTGCTTGGCTTGCTTCCTGTGCAAGTTGAGTGTGTGTGTGGCTTGCCTCCTGTGCAAGTCATGTTTAGGATAGGTGGCCCTTGTGCCATTTAGCTAGAAACCTTAACTTAGGGTTGATTTTGCATGACAACATCTAGGCTCGAGTCGTAGTCTCCCTAGTGTTGTGTCTCCCTCTGTTATCTGGTTAGGCTAGTCCTTTATCCCTCTGTAGGGGAACTACATCGCCCTGATCTTCATACCAGATGAAGTATGTAGGCAGGAGATTGAGCTGATCTCTCCGGGCGCCCTTTTTCTTTTTTGTGTGTGTTGTTTGACAGTTGCTAGGCTCGAGTGCCTGACTCCTTAGCAATTTGTTGTCTGTCTGTTTGAGTGTGTGCTTGACAGTTATAGGCTCGAGTCCCCGACTCCCTATTAACTTGTTGTGTTGTTGTGTGCTTGGAAGCTGATGTAAGTCCATCGAGTGGCATTTGGGTTCCAGTGTGTGTGAGTTTTGGTTCGGATGCTGATGTAAGCCCAGTGATTGGCATTCAGGCTCCATGTTTGCCTTTTTGTGCGTGTTTAGGTTCGGATGCTGACATAAGTCCAGTGATTGGCAGTCGGGCTCCACGTTTGCCCGTGTTGTTTTGTTTGTTTGTGTGCGTGTCAGCCGAGCTACGAATGCTCTGATTCTTCTCTCGTCCGAGAAGATACGTATGCATAGGATGCGATATCCTAGCGAGCATGTGTCGTTTCCCCTGTCCGAACTACTTCGACTCTGATGTCTATGCCTGATAGACTAAGTAGGCCCAGGATGCGACATCCTGCCGAGTCAGTTTCAGTCTGTTTTCTTTTGTCTCTTTCAGCCAGTGTGTGTGAGTTTGAGCAGTGTTTAGCAACCATTTTCCTTCCTTTTGTGCGTGGATCCCGTAGAGTACTACGGATGCGTAGGGGTGCTAATACCTTCCCTTCGCATAACCGACTCCCGAACCCATTCTCTTTGGTCGCGAGACCATGTTCTTTCCAGGTTTACTCTGAGCGTTTCCTTTCCCTCTTTTGGGATAAATAACGCACGGTGGCGGCTCTGTTGTTCTTGTTTTCCCGCCGGTTTTTCGCGCGATGCGACAACCCTAACATTGAGAGTTAGGGTGAAGCAGATGAAATGGGAAGTGAGGGTAAGACTTCACAGCTCTTATCCCTGGCCTGGGAGTGCTTCAGACAATGAAAGTGTGGGAGTCCAGAATGGAGGACTCTTCTCCACATGACTGACACAACAAGATCTTGGGTTCTTATTCAAAGTGCATCAACACAATGGTGTGAGCAGGATGAATGACACAACTGAATAGCAGGGGATGGATTGCACATCCCTTGTATCTGCCAATGCCTCTTCACTTAGGAGGTCTTTGAATGTACAAGGCACAACATTAAACAATCACAAACATTGCCTCTTAAGGAGGGCTTCAGACAGGTGCCTACCAATAACAGTAGGTCTTCCAGACTACATGAATATCAAGGAGTTATACCTCAGTGGTATGCAAACCACAAGCAATGCAAAGCAAGTTCAAATGAACTTAAAGCAACGTAGGTACCTCTTGAAGAGCAGAACCTTTGAACTGCACTATCCAAGGCTGGTAATGGTCCAAAGCTCCTCTATAATGCTTATGGAGATGATTGATGGAAAGATTGAAGCTCAAACAAGCACGAATCCAGTAGAATTTGAAATTTCCATTGAACCTTCAAGCTTCAAGTGTGGTCAAAACTGGCACGAATTCCTCCAAATCCACGTTCAATTTGCCTCAAAAACACTTCATAATCATGAATTCATCAAGAGAAATGGTCCTTGTGTGAAGAAATTGGAAGTTCTTAGTGAGAGAAAAATTTGATCAATTTCCAAAATCTAGATCTGAAAGTGTTGTTAATGATGAATGCAGTTGTGATTATGGTTATATATGCCTTGTTAATGATTCTGAAAACATGCTTAAGCCAAAACCAATTGAGATTAACAAGTTACAAGGTGTGTGCACAAATTGGTGTTTTCACCTCATACATGAAATGCATGCGTGAAAAGTGCATTATGCTGACCCAAATCCACTTAAAAAAGGCCCATGCACACTTTGGAATTGGTATTTCATGCATATGATCAACCAAATTGATTTTAGTAATTTTCCTTCAAAAAACTTCATGAATGAGTATTCGATCATGCAAAAGAATTTCATGCCATGTAATGAGATATTTGGAAAGTGCATGTCATGAGGAACAAAATGCAAAAAGAACCACCAAATTTGGAGCCTTGGTTCAAAAGTTATGCCCATTTGAATTTTTAAGCACATTTTGCCATGATTGGATCATATCTCCTCAACCACACATCATAAATCCATGATCTTGGACTTTTTGGAAATGGGAGAGAAATATCTTCAACTTTCATGTTCAACAAAATTTCATTTGAAGCTTTCTTGATGATGTAAAATTGAGTTGAAGTTGGTCCAAAACCTTTCCATTTTTGGAAATTTCAAATTATGGGTCACTTTCTATTTTGGGAAATTTTTGACTTGACTTCAAATTCTTCAATGTAAGTGTTTGAAATGTCAAATGAGACTTGTTTGAACATGAATGGAGTATTTCTAATCACTTCCCACCTCCAAATCCACAGTTGACTTTGCAGTTGACCTTTATGGGCCTTAGATGACTTGGACATGCACTGTGGACTCTGAGCCTTCAACACTTGGCCAAGCTGCTTCAAAATGATCCTTGGGTCATGTAAGCTCATTGGAACCACCATAGGGCTCTCATCTCATGGAAAATACTCCTGCTCTCTTGCACAGTTGAATCTCCTGACCAGTCTTGACTGATGAGATGTAACATGCTATGCAATGCTAATGCAATCTTAATGACCTAAAAAATGAAATGAATATACAAATGGGAGGTGAAAATTTGAGGTGCTACAATTTTCACTCCATTAAGCATCTGAAGCAAGGCCAAGCATAATTGAGAGCAATATCGTGTTCATCTGAACCTACAGTGAAGGTGAATTTCTGAATTTTTCATCTTTTCGATTCTCACTCAATTCTCCATTATTCTTTTTGATTTTTGGTTGTCTGAAGTGCTACCAATGTAGGCAACGAGATTGAGTTGCTTAGAGGTCAAATCAAAGTAACTCAGATCATGATCCTCAAAATTCAACTCCCTGTATCTTTCTATATACTTGAAGTTATAAGAAATTGAGGTCATATTCGAGCTCCTGAGCATTTTTACTTTAAATTCATGTCCTTATTTTTTATTTTGGTGATGGTTGAGGGTGGACCAGTCCGGTCAGGTCCACCGGAGAAGAAGACTGGAGCTCTGGCTCAGGAGGTGCGTTGATATGCTTCTAACCACGTGATTTGTTTAAATTGTTTTAATCTCATGCGTTGGTTTTGATTACCATCCCTGCAGCGCTGTTGAGTAATGACCATGTGGAACACGCGCTTGGGTCCACTTGATTTGCCACCTCAATTAATGAGGGCGATCAAGTGGTCCACATTTTTTTGTATTTTCTGATTTTCATTTTAATTTACTTATTTTCATTAATTCATATTAATTTTAATATTGATCTAAAAAATATGGGACCTTCACCAAAAATTCTCAAATATTTTTCTATTTCATTTTCTGAATTAAAATTATTTTTTGGATCAATATTAATTTTTTTCATGATTTAATTGTTTTTGTGCATGTTTTTAATTGTTTAAAAATACTTTTAAGTTTCCAAAAATTATGAATTTTTTTCTCCAAGGTCCTTTGATCTTGTTTGACCTATGATAAATCTCTTGCCTATTTATTTGGTGTTTTGAAGAGGTTTTAGGTTTTTGATCAACCATAATTTAATTTAATGCATTTTTAATTGATTTTTAGTTGTTTAATTGTGAATAAATTGTTTTGAACTATTTTTGTTGACTTGTTGAATTTGACTTTTGTTGTTGGGCCTTGGTCAAGGTTGATTTGACTTTGTTGGATTAAAATCATTGGATTTGGAGGATTGATGGAATGTACATTCCATCTCCCAAAATGAATGAATGATTTTAATTTGATAAAATCCTTCCCTTGTCGAATTTGTATTTGTCTCATTTCCCCTCCCTCTTCATCTTCAACCCCCTTATATCCAATCCATTTCATTAACCTATGATATCTCTACATCCTAAGGCTAATTGGTTCATAAACCAATATAAGTATGGATGAGATTAGATCCACCCTTTTGCCATTTTCTTTTAAGTGTGAATGTTTTAGGAGTATGGTTCATAATACCATATCTCTAACATGCATTAACACTAAAATTTCTATTGACCGACCTCAAATAGTTGTGACTTCTACATAAGTCCAATTACGATTGCTTAACACAACGCTAAATATTGACCCAAAAGCATAGAATTCTAGTAAGTGAGATTGTAAGTCTCCCCCATTTCATGGTATTGTGTGGAAACTTGTCCTTTTTTCCTTCCTTCGGAAGATGTCTTAGTTCAAGGATCCATGCTTGTGAATAGAGGGTTGAGTGTTCTCCAAAGAATGACTTAAGCAATTGAAAAGCAAAAGCAATACTAACTTCTAACCAACTAACATTTGACTAACTTTTAATTTCAAGTCATTTACCTTGTGCACTTTAAATTCAAGTCTTTATCATTTGCCATTATTCATACCATTTAACTTGTTTATTTTAATTCCATTTTCACTTTGCTCATTTGAGCCTTATATTGTGATTGTATGCTTGCTTGTGTATTTTTGTTTGTGTTTCTTGTCTTTTGACCTTAATGTACATAATAACAACAAAAACCCTAAAAAAGATTTGTGTGGACTGGTGGATTTGATCTGAGACATTGGACTTAGAATTAGGCAACATTCCCTATGCAAAAAGGACATGGCCAATGCCAACATTTCTGAAACCAAGTGCTTGTGAAGCGAACTTTCATCTGATGCAAGTGTTGAGATCCCTTTGAGTTCATCTACTACATGGTCTTAATGAAGATATTACTTTAAACCTGTGTCTAATGCCTTATTCTGAGCTATTCAAGGATGATTTCATCTGATACATGGGGAAGATTATGAAGAAGACTATGGAGTTGTTTTCTTGGATGTGTCTATCTTTATTTGATGCCTTGCTATTCATTTTACTACTTGCCTATTGATGTTTCTTGATTTAAAGTCCAAAAGGAAAGTGGGTTTCTATATGACACTCTTGTCTATTGGATTGCATCCCATTGGTCAGATTTTTTTAACTCTCAACTTTTAAATTTTAAGCTTAGGATTAGTCTCTTCGTCTCCTCCCATTTCTTAAATTTCAAATCTCTCCCCCTTTTAAAAAAATTATTTGATTGTGATTTCTAAACTTAGACTCTTTATTACAAATTAGAAACTTTGGCCTTATGCCATTGCATTTTCAAACTCTTTTTCTTAATCAAATCTATAAATGAATCTAATCATATTGACCTAAAATTTCAAAAGATAAAAAGAAATAACACCCATTAAAACTCTTTTGGGACTTTTGTGCCTCTTTCAAACTTAAAATTTTGTTAAAAGCAACTCACTCACTTTGAAATTGATACCACGAACTACAAGGTTTTGATCCCTCATTTTATGTTGGTACGTAGGCACAAGTCCTAAGGTCTTGTCAAACGAAAAATATAATTAATGTATTCTTTTCTCATTCCCACAGTCTGTTTATTGCAAACATCATTTTATACCAAAACACATGTACACACAAAAAAGGGCTCCCTAGGAGTACCTAGGACACTTTGGGTGCTAACACCTTCCCTCTGTGTAACCAACTCCCATACCTGTAATCTCTAGCATTTTATTAGTTTTGATTTGAAAACTTCTTATCTTTGGGTTTTGTTTGTATTTTTCTCTTTTCCCTTTGAAACAATAAAAGCGCAGTGGCGACTCTGGTTTTATTGACGTTAAGTTTATCCATAACTTAATGGTCATGAATTTACCTCTACAACAACTCCATGAAATACCATGCCCTAATGGGAACTAGGTTCTTGCCCTTCTTCAAGAAATGGTTCATCACAATCTTTCATCTTCAGGTACAAGATCTCTTCGTCAGGAAAATCATAATGCACTGACTGGTAATCTTCAATCGGTTGGTGAGCCAAGTGGTCAACCAAGACAATACCCTTAATTGCTTTTTGAGATATGTATTCAATATCATACTCGGATAACAACATCTACCAACGGGCAATCCTCCCAGTTAAAGCAGGCTTCTCAAAAATGTACTTGATTGGATCCAGTTTGGATATTAGCCAAGTAGTATGATTTAACATATATTGGCGCAGACGCTTAGCGGCCTAAGCCAATGCACGACAAGTCATTTCCAGCATAGAATACTGAGTGTCGTAGTCGGTAAATTTCTTCTTTAGGTAGTAAATTGCATATTCTTTCTTCCCAAATTCATCTTGTGACCAAGAATACAACCCATACTCTTATCAAGCACAGTCAAGTACATGATCAATGGTCTTCCTTCAACAGGTGGAGATAGGATCGGAGGCTCAAGTAAATACTCTTTGATACTGTCAAAAGCTTTCTAGCAGTCTTCGATCCAATCACAAGACTGGTCTTTCTGAAGAAGCTTGAAGATAGGCGCACATATGGCAGTCATATGCAATATAAATCTTGGGATATAATTTAAGCGGCCGAGAAAACCTCTGACTTGCTTCTCCGTTTTGGGCGCAGACATTTCTTGTATTTCTTTGACCTTGGCAGGACCAACTTCAAACCCTTCTCACTGACAATAAATCCCAATAACTTACCAGAACGAACACCAAAAGTACACTTATTGGGATTCAAGTGGAGTTTGTACTTCCTCAAACGCTGGAATAACTTCAACAAATTCTCAACATGTTCCTCTTCATCACTCGATTTGGAAATCATATCATCAATATAAACTTCGATCTCTTTATGCATCATATCATGAAAAAGAGTGGTCATAGCTCTTTGGTACGTTGCACCAGCATTCTTTAAAGCGAAAGGCATCACTCTATAACAGAATGTTCCCCAAGGTGTAATGAATAGGGTCTTTTCTATATCTTCGGGTTGCATCTTGATTTGATTATAACCGGAAAATCCGTCCATAAATGAAAAGACTTTGAATTTAGTTGTATTGTCTACCAACATGTCAATGTGTGGCAGAGGAAAATCATCTTTCGAATTAGCTTTGGTCAAATCTCTATAATTAACACACATGCGGACTTTTCCATCTTTCTTAGAAACAGGCACAATATTGGCCACTCACTGCGGATATTTGGAGGTAACAAGAAAACCATCTTCAATCTACTTCTGCACTTCCTATTTGATCTTAACTTCCATATCGGGGTAAGTTCTCCTCAACTTCTGCTTGACTAGAGGGCATTCTGGCTTCAACGACAATCTATGCTCCACAATCTCAGAATCCAACCCAGGCATGTCTTAATAGGACCAAGCAAACACATCGGAATACTCTCGAAGAAGATCAATCAACCCCTTCTTGGCCTCTGGACACAGTTGAGACCCAATCTTGACTTCCTTAACATCACCTTCGAAACCCAAGTTGACTAATTCAATATACTCCTCAAACGGATAAATGGCTTTTTCGTCGTGCTCAAGTAAACGAGACAATTCATTAGATACTTCATCATTATCAATCTCTTCCTCAGCTTCAAACACAGGGAAATCAAAATTTGGAGATGGAGTATGATCATTATATTCAATGGGTTTGAGAACCAACCTGCATAATGATTTGATATTTTCAATTTAGAGAAGTGATTTGTGACCAAATATTATCCAATGGAAGATTATTATTTATTTATGTTTTTTGTGATTACCATTTTCAGAAAAGAAAAAAGTAAAAATAAAACATCATAGATGTGGATGAATAAAATTTCATTTTATTGATGATAATTGAAATGGCCAACAATGTTCACTTCTCCCTTAGGCATAGGAGAAGGATTTTTCTTAAAATGATTTCTTTTACTTAGATCGGTGAATAACAGTAGGAACATCAACAACAACCCAATTGTTGCAAATCTGGTTACGCGTTACAAAGTTGGCGTAGGCTTCGCCTTCATCATCATTGTCCTCGATCACAGTAGCTGAGTGTTGATTATTACCATGAATGAACCCTCCACTATGGAAACTCGGTTGCACATCTTCAGTTTTGACGTTGAACGACCCTGGTTGAAATCCCAATTCGGCCCTATTCTTGTTCTCAGCAATCTCTATCATTAGGCCCCACTGATCAGTGCTGCCAACCTCAATAGCTTTCTGAGCATCCTTGAGAGAGGACATAGGTGCCCTAGTTTTCTTCACTTCAGCAATAGACAAGGCTTGGAACGAGTTCCAACCTCCTCCTCAACTTCAACATACGAAAAGGATGACAGATGGCTCACGAATAGCGCCTTCTCTCCACCAACAACGACAAGCTTTCCGTTTTTCACAAATTTTAGCTTCTGGTGCAGAGTAGACATTACCGCTTCTGCCTCATGAATCCATGGACTTCCCAATAAACAATTGTAGGTCGGGTGGATATCCATCACTTGAAAAGTAATTTGGAAATCACTTGGACCTATCCTAACTGGAAGGTCCACTTCACCAATGACGGTTTTTTGGGAACCATCAAATGCTTTGACATTACGCCATTGTATCTCATTGGGGTGCCTTGATAGGAAAGTCTGGATAGAGTTGAATTCGGAAGCACGTTCAAAGACGAACCAGTATCGACCAACACATTGGAAAAAGCATCATCCTTAGAATTAATAGAAATATGGAGCGCTAGATTATGATCTCTGCCTTCCTCGGGAAGCTCTTCATCACAAAAACTGAAATTATTGCAAGAAGTGATGTTAGCAACAATATGGTCAAACTGATCCACAGTAACATCGTGTTCAACATAGGCTTGTTTAAGTACTTTCTACAACGCCTCCTTATGTAATTTAAAATTCATCAATAGTGACAACACAGAGAACTTTGACGGGGTCTGGAGCAGCTTCTCCACCATATTAAACTCACTTCTTTTTATCAAACACAATACCTCATCATCATCATTAGCCTTCAGTTTGCTGGATTCACCAGACTAACACACTGGAGCAATAACTGGATTCACCACTGGCATCTCCACCCTCTTACTGGTTGCAGCATCCTCTACCTCTTTCGAAAAGACCGGACCTAAAACATGACCACTACAGGTTACCTTTTCAATATCAGCTATATTTATCACAGAGTCTGCTACAGGTAAAGGAACCTCTTGAACATTCTCCACCATTGTGGCGTTATACTGATAAGGCACATCTTTATCGGATGAATACGGAACAGGGCTCGCTAACCATATTACCAACAATGATATCGATCTATTAACATTGTTGCTATTGTTGCTATCAAATTGGATTACTATCCGCTCAGGGGTCTGAAACACTGGCACAATTACATTCACATCATCTCCCATATCCCTCGACTGTTGAATATGGATTACGTTCTCCTCCATCAACATCTCGATCTCTCTTGACAATCATACACCCACGGGGGTTCACACTACAAATGACACAACCATCATGGCCATGTTCACAATCACTAATTAAACACAAAGTTCTATGCATTTCCACCAGAGACCTACGGATACATCGTACATCAAAAACTTGGAAATTCCCTAGTCAACCGTCCACCATGTTGACAGTAGCATTACCATGAGCAAGCAATGGATTAGCTTTCACATTAGGCGCTCGGTCCTCAAAGGACACCATTCCATTCTTCACAAGTTTTTATACGTCGTATTTCAAAAGGTAGCAGTTCTCAATTTCATGGCCAGGGGCTCCCTGGTGAAAGGCACAACGAAGTTCAGGTTTGAACCACCATGGAAGTGGCTCAGGAATTTGCGGAGGATTTCTAGGTTGAATAAGGTTCTTAAAAACCAAATATGGGTACAATTCTGCGTAGGACATATGAATAGGTTCAAAGGAGACCTTCTTCCTCTCAAAATTTTGTTGATAATTATTGTTGTTGTTGTAGTTGGTTCTTTATTGCGGTTGTTATTGACGTTGTTGTTGCTGAATCGGAACAGATTGATTGTTGGAATTATTGGAAAATACAAGAATCACTGAAGAAACTTGATGTTGATGTTGACTAGGTTGAGAACTCTTTCTGACATGAGGCCTCATCTGCCTCCCTACACACACTGAATTAGTTACCCCCTCCTTCCTATTGGAGAAACTACCACTGTATTTCTTACTAGACGATGCTTCTTCTTTAGACAGACGCCCCTCATGGACTCCTTCTTCTAACATCATCCCCATATTTACCATTTAGGCAAAGTCATTGGGGGCACTGGCAATCATACGTTCGTAATAAAACAATCTCAGGGTTTTCAAGAAAATCTTCGTCATCTCTTTTGCTTCCAAGGGTGGACTAATTTGGGCAGCAAGTTCCCTCCACCTCTGAGCATACTCCTTGAATGTCTCCTTATCCTTCTAACACAAAGACCTCAGCTGGTCTCTATCAGGCGCCATGTCAATGTTATACTTGTACTGCTTAACAAAATCTTCACCCAAATCATTGAAAGTACGAACACTTGCACTATCTAACCCCATACACCATCTTAGAGTAGTACCAGTCAAACTGTCTTAGAAGTAGTGAATCAGTAACTGATCATTATTAGTTTGAGTTGACATCTTTCTGGAATACATCACAAGGTGGCTTAGTGGACAAGTATTTCCCTTATACTTTTCAAAGCCAGGGACTTTGAACTTCATTAGGATCTTCACATTCGGTACCAAACAGAGCTCATCAACACTCTTCCCAAACAAGTCCTTTCCTCTAAGAGCCTCAACTCTTTTCGCAGCTCGAGAAACTGATCCTTCATTTCATCCATCTTCTCATACACGTCTTGGCCCTCAGATGGCTCAGAATGGTAAATAATGTCCTCAACACGAGGCAGAGTGTGAACAACTAGAGGTGGCACGGACATGACCGGGCTAGATACCGATATAGAGACAGAGGTGGGTGCAAACCCTTCAGGCATGAAGTTGGACAGCATTCCCCAAGGGAATCCATCAAGCATGGAAGGACCGGATTGGCTGGCAGCAATAGGAACAGTCGAGGTAGCAACCTCAGAAATAATAGTCCCTTGGGGAGGAGTTGCAAGAGTTGGTGAAGGTTAATTCTGCGCGGCAAGAACAGACTCCATCATAGCAGTTAACCATGCAATCTCATCCTCCAGCTCTCTATTCTCTTGCTCTAAGTGCTCCATGATCTTGGGTTGATTAGCGCGAGTGTTGTATCGGTGAGTCAGCTTGGCTGAAGCATAGAAGAATAACTGATAAGACATCTGGCGGAAGAAAACCTGTTATACAAATGATGCATGAAATGCAATGTTTTTGTTTGTTTAGTGTCAAGGAACATATGAAGTTCTTTTTACAAATATATATAATAACAAATTGATTGACCATAAACTTCTCTTTTTATTCATAAAATTTGGAAGGATTACACTAAGTACAATTTCAGAAACCAAAGTACAAATACAAGAGAAAAGGAAACTAAGCATCCCTTAGCAACGGTATCAGATGATCTGGCTACGGGCGCGTACTTCCTTCGGATACGTCGAATCTCGGACTCAAAAGATGTCTTCATCTGAGCCTTCTCAAGGAAGAGTTGGTCCACAATTTTCTTCCAAGCACCGGAAGGTTGAGGCATACTAGAGGAAGATGGATCCTCTGGCTCTCTCTGTCTCTTCACTTCTCGGTCTTCAAGAAGTTAAATAAGTTCATCCTTGTCTTTTTACTGAAGTTGCAACTCCTCATGCTTTCGGCTCAAAGCATGGAATCGCTCTTCCCACATATCTTTCTCTTGCTTCATCTTGGTGAGTGCGTCTTCCAACTCCTCTACATCTTGGTTAGGGAAAGTTAATGGCTTATCCATAACCAAAGACATAGGTATTTCACAAGCATACGACATCTTCAATGCCAAAGCTCTCTTCTTTACCCAAGTAGTGTAAGCTTCCAAAACTACACAGTTGCACGGTCCAAGCTCGGATCTTCCTTTCCTATGCACCTTATGTCAAGCATATATCATCTTTTGCTTCAAATGTTGGGGAGATTTACCCTCTTGATAGAAAAGACCTGCTAACTGAGTGTTATTAGGTTTGTCTCTCAAGGGGAACCCAAGTTGACGACGAGCCAAAGCAGGGTTGTAGTTGATTCCTCCTTGTGTATCAATGAGAGGCACATTAGAGAATTCACCATAACTGTCGATAATATCCACACCACTCAATGCAGAGTCATACCAAATAATATAATCATTAGTGAGAGATATAAGTCTCTGAGACCACCGTAGACATTTCTTGTTCTCCGAAAAAGCAGGCGTCTAAGGCAAGTGCGAAATAAACCACTTGTACAGAAGAGGAACACAACACGCAATAGTACTACCACCTTTAGAATTCCTCAAATGAAAAGAGAAATACATATCACCCAACAGAGTAGGCACGGGATTCCCAATCAAGAAAATTCTAATGGCGTTAACATCAACAAAACTGTCAATGTTAGGGAACAAAGCTAAACCATAGATGGGAAACATAAAGATGCCTTCAAAAGCATCCACACTACCGGCTTGAGCAAATACATTAGCTTTACCAATGAGGAACTCAGAAGTCAATCCAAAAACACCTCCTTTCTTCACCCAATGAGTCTCAATCTCATATTTCTTCATATGAAGAGCTTCAGCTACAATATGAGATCTGGGAATCTACTTCAATCCACTAAAAGGTACCTTATCAGAAACGGGTATTCCCAAGAGGTGGGCATACTCCTCTAACGTAGGCACAAGCTGATAATCAGGAAAAGTGAAGCAACGATAAAGAGGATCATAAAACTAAACCAAAACCCTCATAAGTTCTTCAACCGCATCAGTAGATAATACAGGCAAGAGATTCCCATGACGTTGCTTCAAGTCCAAGGGATCTAATGCAAAGGATGACAACTTCCTTAGCTCTTTCAAATCAGAACATCTGAAACTGTACTTCGTAGTGTTCCTTCGTCCATAATCCATAGTCTAAAAATATTTCCAAATAAGACCTTAGTTCCTTGAAATTTATTTTTCTGTGATGAATGTTATGATGCACATGTATGCATGAATGCAACAATCATAAACAAGGGATCACACACAAAGAAAACACAAATAAAGGTCAAGGGATGGATCAAGTCATCATCAAGGCCAATCATCCATTTTGGTGGATTATGGTTTTCAATTTACTAACACCCAAGTTCCATTGATATTGACAAGACTTGATCGGATCAACCGAGAATCAAAGGGTTTGTTGTGATTCACGAGCATGAAGTCGGGTTAAAAACATCCCAAAGGAGTGTACTAAGGATAAAAACTTGTAGATCATGTTCTAAAAAGTTCCCATAGTCCTAAGTCCATCTATCGGATATTACAGGTTAGGATGACTGACTCATTAACCCATAAGATTCTCAAGAGAAACTCGTCTGAGTATAGTATCACGTAACAACTGTTATTAAGTCTACATCTGAACAGTCTCTGCACTACCTCCTAAATAGCCCAAGATAGGTTAAATGTTCTAAGGTCCTCAGCGTCTCAGACCCCAAATTAGAGAAAGTAATTCCTAACCACAAATAACTTGTGTGACATTAGTAACTCCAAAAGGGTCTCCACTTAGTAGATGGCTCTCAAGCTAATTTGTTAAGGACTACTCCACACAAGTTGAACATGACTATACCATCCCCCTATCTTAATTGAACTCAAGTTTGGGTTAGACCTTATCTCACCACTCAAAGATCACCAAGTACAACAGACAGATTATATCACACAAACAAATTTAAAAACATCAAATATACAAATATGTACACATTAAAAAGTAGGCTAAACCCACTGAGGATTACTCCCCAGCAGAGTCGACACTTAATTTCTATAGCGGTAAATTCATGACCATCAAGCTGTGGATAAGCTTAACGTCAATAAAACCAGAGTCGCCACCGTGCTTTTATTGTTTCCAAAGGAAAAGGGAAAAGTATGAAGAAAGCCCAAAGATAAGAAGTTTTCAAGTCAAAACTAATAAAATGCCAAAGATTATACGTAATGGGGTTGGTTACACAGAGGGAAGGTGTTAGCACCCAAAGTTTCCTAGGTACTCCTAGGGAGCCCTTTTTTATGTGTGTATGTGTTTTTGATATTAAAGATGTTTTAGAAAAATAGAGTGTGGGGATGAGAAAAGAAATCATTGATTATATTTTTGTGTTTGACAAGACCTTCGGACTTGTGCCTACGTACCAACATAAAAATGAGGGATCAAAACCTCTTAATTCTTGATATTAAATTCAAAATGGGTGAGTTGCTTTTAACAAAATTTAAGTGGAAAGAGGCACAAAGGGCCCAAAAGTTTGAATGAGTGTTAGTTCTTTTTATCTTTTGATATTTTAAGTCAATATGATTATATTTACTTATAGGTTTGATTTAAGAAAAGAGTTTAAAAATTCAATGGCATAAGGTTAAAGTTTCTATTTGAAATAAGGCCTAAATTTGAAATCACAAGCAAAGAATGTTTTTGAAAAGGGGGAGAGGTTTTGAAATTTAAATAGTGGAAGGAAATGAAGAGACTAATCCTAAGCATAAAATTAAAAGTTAAGAGTTGAAAAGATCTGACCAAAGGGATGTAATCCAACAGACAAGAGTGTCATATAGAAACCCCATTTTCCCTTTAGACTAGGAATCAAACAATAATCAGCAAGCAATTAGAAATATGACGATCAAGGCATCATATAAAGATGGCCATATCTAAGCAAGCAAATCCCATAGCTAGCAGTCTTCTTTTTCTTTTCATGTATCAGATGAAATACTGTTTGATCCACTTAGAATGGAGTATTAGACACAAGATCAAAATAATAGTTTACATCAAGATCATGTAGAAGATAAGCTCAAATGAATCCCAACACTCGCATTAGATGAAGACTCAATTCTCAATAACTTGGTCTCAAAATGTTGGCATTGGCCAAGTCTTTTTTGCACTGGGAATGTTGCCTAGTTCTAAGTCCAAAAATTCAGATCAAGATCAACAGTCCACAATTTTTTTTTAGGGTTTTTGTTGTTTATTAAGTATTTTAAGGTCCTAAGACCATAAACACAATCAAAATACACAAACAAAATATTTATAATCACAAAATATGGCTCAAACAAGCAAAAATGAAAATGGCATAAACATAAACAAGTTAAATGAAATGTAAATGGGAATGAATGATAAATGACTAGAAATTAAATTTCATAAAGTAAATGACTTGAAAGTAAAGCAATATTAGCAATAGTTAGTCAAGTGTTAGTCAAAGTTAATTGGATGTCAGTAGGGTTTTGCTTTTCAATTGATTAAGTCATTCTTTGGAGAACACGTAACCATCTATTCACAAGCATGAATCCTTGAACCAAGACATCTTCCATAGGAAGTAAAAAAGGTGAAGTTTCCACACAATACCATGAAAGATGGGAGACTTACAATCTCACTTACTAGAATGCTATGCCTTTAGGATTAAATTTAGCTCTATGTTAAGCAATCGTAATTGGACTTATGTAGAAGTCACAACTATCTGAGGTCGGGCAATAAAAATTTAGGTGTTAATTCATGTTAGAGATTTGGTATAATGAATCAAACTCCCAAAACATACCACACACTAAAAGAAAAGATCAAAAGGGATGGACCTATCTCATCCATACTTGTACTGGTTCATCTGACACAAGGTCATTGATGAACCAATTAGACTTAGGATATTGAGACTTCATTGGTCAATGAAATGAATGGGAAAGAATAGGGATGAATATGAAGAGGGAGGGGAAGTGAAAGAAACACAAATTGGTCATGGGAGGAATTTTATCAAATTAAAATCATTCATTCATGGGAGGAATTTTATCAAATTAAAATCAGTCATTCATCAATCCCCTAAATCCAATGATTTTAATTCAACAAAAGTCAAATCAACCATGACCAAGGCCCAAACAAATAGTCAAACATCACAAGACCATAAAAATGGCTCAACATAATTTTTACACAATTAATCAATTAAAAATACATTAAAATTCAATTTAATTTGGTCAAAACCTAAAATCTCTTCAAAACACCAAATAAATGGCCAAGAGATTTATCCTAGGTCAAACAAGGTCAAAGGACCTTAGACAAAAAATTTCATGATTTTTGAAAAATCAGAAGTATTTTTAAACAATTAAAAATATGCACAAAAACATTTAATTCATGAAAAATATCAAAATTAACCCAAAAAATAATTTTAATTCAAAAAATGAAAGATAAAAATATTTAATATTTTTGGTGAAAGTCCCATATATTTTGGATTAAAAATGAAATTAATATGAATTAAACAAAATAAAGCAATTAAATAAAAAATCAGAAAATACAAAAAAACAAGGGCCATCAGATTTCCCTCATTAATTGAGGTGACAGATTTGATGGCCACGCGCGCGCTATCCATATTGGACTTGAGTCAAAGCGCCACATGCTTGGTAATCAAAACCAATGACCAAGATTAGAGCGTTTGACCAAGATCAACTCGTTGGAACCTTGCCAACACACCATCAGAGCCCTAGCTCCGGTCATCTTCTTCGGTGAGGACCACCGGACTGGTCCAACTTAAACTTCATAGAAAATCGAAAACAAGGACACTAATTTGAAGAGAAAATTCTCAGGATCACGAATCTGGCCTCAATTTTTTCCAAATCCAAGTATATAAAAAGATACAGGGATTTGAAGTTTGAGGATCATGAACTCGATTGCTTCGATTTGACCTCAAAGCAACTTAATCTTGTTGCCTACATTGATAGGATTTCTTCCAACCAAAAATGACAAAGAATAGTAAAGAATTGAGAGAGAATCTAAGAGATGAAGTTTCTGAAATTTAACCTTCGTGTAGCTTCAATTCAGCTTGAATTAGATATGAATTTGCTTGATTCTTCCTCCTCGTGCTTGTAGTGATCAATTGAGATGAAAAGGGAAATGAATTCTTGGAGTTTGAACTTCAAAATAGAAGGTGACATTCAAACTTGATTTCAATGAAATCCTCAAGAAATTCTATGGAGTGAGGGGTCTGAGTTGTCTTGGCAAAGCTTAGGCAAGGTGTTGATGAATTTTTGAGCTCATGGCACTTGTATTTATAGGCTCTTCAAATGCTTTTTGCATACTTCGATTCAAACTCCAAAAATAGTAATGAAATCATGCATGCTTGAATGGGTGTGTACAATGCCCAAATAATGATGTCAAAGGGTCTAAAATCATGCACATGTGATGTTGAAAGCAACTCATGAAGCCTTGCAATGTGGAATGGAAATTGGTCATGAAAATCTTCCAAATGGGACCATGCATTGCACCCATACGCAAATCCTTCAGTTTTGATCCAAATGAGATGATCTTGGACTTTTTGGAAAGCTGAGGTCAATGGGAACAAATTTCATGTTGAACACCTTTCCATTTGAGGCTTGTATCATGAGGAATTTTAAGGTGAAAGTTTGGAAAATCAAAGATATTTTAAAATTTTCTAGGTTCTAAGTCAAATGTTCACTTCTTCCACCTTGGATAACTTTTTCTATGGACTTAAAATAGAAAATATTCCTTCATCAAAGTTGTATCTCTTTCAAACCTCTTAAATTTGGTCACAAATTTGACCTCATTTGGATTTGGCATGAAGGAGTTATGCATTTTAGAAGTTGAGGAAAATCACTTGTTCAATGGTAATGGCCCAAAATGACCTATAATGTTTCCTCTTGGAACATGCATTTTCAAGTTGAATTTGAACTTCCTACAAACATAAAAGTTGAAAAGGATGCATTTAATTTGATCATGGAATTTGAATGTATTTCATCTCATAAAAATTGAGCAAGTTATGGTGCTTGGAAGTTGACCTCCTTGCTAGGTTTCAGACAAAATAACCTATAATCTTTCCCCATAAAAATTACTTTCCAAGAAAAAATAGATATTTACTTTAACATGAAAGTTGTTTTTAATGTCATAAGGAGTAACGTTTCTCTTGGAATCATTTTCATATGACAAACATTGTAGGAGATAGGGTCTAGGGAACCCTAGTTTTGACCAGTTGACTTTCTCTGGTCAACCACCATGAACCATCTTGCTAGCTTGAGATTATCTTGATTTTTGGGACTCATGGAGTATCATATATTCATAATATGATGTAATATGAAGTATCCCTTGAAATATTTGATCAATTGATGAGGAAACTTGTTGAAGAAGTCACAAAAGATACCCAGATGAATTAGGGTTTCCAATGCAAACAAGCTTCAAACTCTTCATGAATTCTTGATCAAAATGATATATGAAGATCATGGAGATCCATATATGATATCTAGAGTCAATGTGAACTATCTCTTGATTAGTTTCCTTGCACTGAGGGTCTTAAACCCTAGATATGAGCTTGATGGAGCATGGGTGAACACACACACTACCTATAAAAGCAACAAACTATACATTGATATACTTTTGGGTATTTAGGTTAATAAATAATGAAAAAAAAATTATGATACAATCAAATGTGATTGGTGACCTCTCCCAATGCAAACCCAATGAATGAGGGGTAAGGAGGATGCTAAGGTGTGATCCTAAAACTAGTGCATATGATGAGATAGCATGAGGGATCTTATGGTCAAAATTGGGTTCTTACAATAACTCAATTGGAGTGGTTCCATCCAGATAATAAACTGGGGAGGAAACTGGAGTAATCATCATCCACGAGGAAATCACTTAGAGTGGAATGAGAAACGATAAACTTTTTCTGCTTAAGGGGCTGACACTCTACAATTGAAGGGGGGAGACACACCAAATCTTCCTGGAAACATAATATTACCAAAGCAGGGGATCAGATGAAAAAGTCAATGTGATAAGATGCACAATGAAATATCTGATGTTGTGTTATATGCATGGACATGTATGTATATTATTATGATTATACTGACAAAACATCATAAAGGATACAAATAACAAAGATTTGAATCATCACTGTAACATTTGGATAATCTCAACACGATGGAAACACCAACTGGAGAATCTGCTAGGGATGAAAATAAATCATCTAGCTTTGGATAAATCAACCCTGGTTGGGGAAAGTCATAGCGAACATGCTTCCAATCAATTACGGCAAACCTTGCCGTAGGAGAGCGTTGCTGAAGGATAATCAACCAAATATGCCGAGTATGAAGAAGGACCTGCTTAGGATCCACACAAATCAATGCTTCGGGGAATTTTAAGTCAACACCATGTTAAATGGGAGACAACCTTGCATGGGACTAAATCAAATACTACTAAAAATCAAACACTGTCGAGAAAGAGGGAACTTCTATCAGAAGATGAACTCCGTTTGGGAATACAAGAGATAAAATTTTGCACGAGGATTTAAGTAAATTCCTGGGGATGTTGTGACCAAGATCGTCATATTCCTCAATAATCATCGAATTCTTCTAGGAAATTGCGAAATAAACCAATTCCAAGGCAAAGATAAACAATAAAATGAAAAATGGAAACTAAATAAAGGTTCCGGATCTCCAGGGTCGAATCACAAATCACTAACAGGGGGATATAAAACATGAGCATCTCATTTGAGGAATATGGATTTGCAAAGGGGACCGAACATTAGCTCAACCAGGATTGAGACCCACCAACTTTAACGGGGATGATGAATTACTCGGGGGAAAACTTATCAACCATGCTGAGAACAAATGATGAGCCATTGGGGAGGAAAAAGTTACCAAACCAACCGTCCAAATATGCTTTGCATTTCAAGACTTACCTGTTCTTCGATTGCTCTTGACATTCCTTGCTGAAATCGATTATTCTAAAAGTGAATGTTTTTATTAATTTAAGAAAAATAACTATTCATTAATTTATTTCAACATTATCATCATAAAAATTGAATTTTATTTAGCAGGAATAAATAAGAGTAGAAATAATTGGATAAATGCTCAACTTTACTTAATAGAATGGTAGTTCGTAAATGATGAGACTCCGTGGATCTTTGCAAAGTTTGAAAATGGTAATTTACATGGAAAAGGGATACATTCAATACAATGATCACTACTCTCCCTAACAACTTCAAAATCCATTGTCCTTGTCTTCGGTCGAGAATGATGAATCAGAACCAAATGACTTGCTCAAAACCGGTCGGATGCAGTTACTTGCCATAATTCCCAATTTTTCCTAGATTGCCCCAAGGTGGGGTATTCAATCTAATGGGATAAATTTTATGTTTTATGTCTCTAACTTTTGCCTGGATCGCCCTTTCGGTTTTTCAATCCACCGAGACGCTCATTTTGGTCTAAGCCTCCCTTTCTGGTTTTCAACTTAGTGATCTGTTCTTTTATTTTTAGGAAAAGTATTTCTTAACTGCAAAGACGCGTGAACTCTTCAGCATCCATAGTTGTTAGAATCAAAGCACCGCCTGAAAAGGCTCTATTAACAACATATGGTCCTTCATAATTAGGAATCCATTTGCCCCTAGCATCAGGTTTGAAAGATAAAATCTTCTGGAGCACGAGGTCACCTTCTCTGAACACACGAGGTTTAACCTTCTTATCAAATGCTTTCTTCATTCTATGTTGATATAATTGACCATGACACATGGCAGTCAATCTCTTCTCTTCAATCAAATCCAGCTGGTCATATCTGGTCCGACACCATTCAGCTTCAGTCAACTTAGCTTCCATCAAAACATGCAATGATGGGATCCCAACCTCCACGGGGAGCATAATTTCCATGCCATAAACAAGAGATAAAGGGGTTTCCCTTATTGAAGTGCGGATTAATGTAAGGTACCCATGCAAAGCAAATGGGAGCATTCCATGCCAATCTTTGTATGTCACAACCATCTTCTGAATGATCTTCTTAATGTTCTTATTTGCAGCTTCAACAACCCCATTCATTTTTGGCCTGTAGGGAGAAGAATTATGATGCGCAATATTGAAGTATTTGCAACGAGCTTCCACCATATTATTATTCAAGTTCGGTCCATTATCAGTAATGATCTTGCTTGGCACACCATAATGACATATAATCTAATTCTTGATAAACCTTATAACAACTTGCTTGGTCACATTCACGTATGATGTCGCTTCAACCCACTTTGTGAAGTAATCAATAGCCACAAGAATAAAATGATGTCTGTTTGAAGCTTTAGGCTCAATCATACCAATCATATCAATTCCCCACATAGATAAATGCCATGGATTGGAAATGACATTCAACAGTGTCGGAGGAACATGAATCTTATCTGCATAAATTTGACACTTGTGGCATTTCTTTACAAACTTGCAATAGTCAGATTCTATTGTCAGGCAATAGTAACCTGCTCTCAACATCTTCTTTGCCATAGCATGTCCATTGGAATGAGTACCAAAGGAACCTTCATGGACTTCAGTCATCAACAGGTCTGCTTCTTGTCTATCCACGCATCTGAGAAAAACCATATCAAAATTTCTCTTATAAAGCAGATGACCACTTAGGTAGAAGTTGCCCGCTAATCTTCTCAAAGTCTTCTTATCTTTCAAAGATGCCCCAGGCGGGTAACTCTGACTTTGGAGGAAACAATTGATATCAAACTACCAAGGCTTTTCATCTTTGACTTCTTCAATAGAAAATACATGAGTTGGCCTACCTAGACGCATCACAGTCAAATTAGGAACCTCATTCCAAAATTTCACCACAATCATGGAAGTTGATGTTGCAAGAGCATCTACCATCCGGTTTTCATCTCGAGGGATATGATGAAACTCAACCTTTGTAAACAAAGTTGAAATCCTCCTCGCATAGTCTCTGTGTGGTATCAAACCGGGTTGATTTGTCTCCCATTCACCTTTGATCTGATTAACCACCAAACCTGAATCTCCATAGACATTAAGATATTTGATTCTGAGATCAATGGCCTCTTCAAGCCCCATAATGCAAGCTTCATACTCGGCCATATTGTTTGTACATTTGAAGGTCAATCTAGCCGTAAACGGAAAATGAGTGACTTGAGGAGTAATAATCACTGCCCCAATGCCATTACCATATGAATTAACAACTCCATAGAATACCATGCCCCAACGGGAACCAGGATCTGGCCCTTCTTCAAGCAATGGTTCTTCACAATCTTTCATCTTCAAGTACAAAATCTCTTCGTCAGGAAAATCACACTGCACTAACTGATAATCTTCAATGGGTTAGTGAGCCAAATGGTCAGGCAAGACACTAACTTTAATAGCTTTCTGAGATCGGTATTCGATATCATACTCAGATAACAACATCTGCCAACGGGCAATCCTCCCGGTTAAAGCCGGCTTCTAAAAAATGTACTTGATTTGATCCATTTTGGGTATCAACTAGGTACTATGATTCAACATATACTGGCGTAGACGCTTAGCAGCCCAAGCCAATGCGCAATAATTCTTCTCAAGCATGGAATACCAAGTCTCACAGTCGGTGAACTTCTTACTGAGGTAGTAAATGGTATATTCTTTCCTTCCAGATTCATCTTTCTGACCAAGAACACAACCCATACTCTCATCAAGCACAATCAAATACATGATCAACGGTCTTCCTTCAACAGGTGGAGTTACAATTGGAGGTTTAAGAAGATACTCTGTGATACTATCAAACGCTTTTTGGAAATCTTCGGTCTAATCACAAGAATTATCTATCCAAAGAAGCTTGAATATAGGCGTACATGTGGCAGTCATATGCGATATGAATCTTGAGATATAGTTCAAGCGACCAAGAAAACCTCTGACTTGCTTCTCAGTTTTGGGAGCAGGAATTTCTTATATTGCTTTGACCTTGGAAGGATCAACTTAAATACCCTTCTTACTAACAATAAAGCCCAACAACTTACCAGAACGAACACCAAAAGTACACTTATTGGGATTCAAGCGGAGTTTGTACTTCCTCAAACGCTGGAATAACTTTAACAAATGCTCAACATGTTCTTCTTCATCACTTTATTTAGCAATCATTGTTGGTGTAAGCCCTATAGGCCAATACTTTTGGTACTTGTATCGAATTATTTATTAATAATAAAAGGCTTTTTCTTTATTATGTTTGTCTAATAAAGTCCATAGAATAGATAGTCCATTTAATGTATCAAGTGTGACTTAATCATGAGATCACATTAAACATAAGGACAATATTCTTAAAGTATTCGTAGTCGATCTTTATTGTGAAGTGGGATAACAATAAAGCATTAAGACTATTATGTATATAGACTGTTGATCACATCTCATGGATCATGGATAAGGAGTTATCAAGTCTTAAACGTAGGTATGAATATTAAGAGTAATATTTATACTGGATTGACCCGCTATGAGAATACTATATAGAATGTTATGCAAAGTGTCATAAGTTATTCTCATGGTGATAATGGTGTATACCACCCTTCGACCTGAAACCACTATGGTCCCTAGATGTATAGTCGAGTGCCTTATTGTTGATCAAACATTATCTGTAACTGGATGACCATAAAGACAGTTGATGGGTACTCCACGAATCATGCTAAGAGACATGAGTGACCTAGATGGAATTTGCCCATCCTGCGTAACAAGATAAATGTCTATGGGCCCAATATTGAACTGGACAAGGATGACACGGTCTATGCCTTGTGTTCAATATAGACATAAGGGCAAAAGGGTAATTGTACACATAAGTATTATCACAAAAGGATTTGTCAGATCACATGATATTTTCGTGTCTTGGGTAGCAGTGGTGTGTTGCTAAATACCGCTCACTGTTTATTATGTTAAATACGTGATTTAATATAATTGCCAATGCCGCGAAAACCTACAGGGTCACACACAAAAGGACGAATTGATGAGAGATAGAGTAACTAAGGAATACCGTAATGTACGGTGCACTTAAGGGAATTGTAGAACATCGTAAGGTACGATGTACTTAAGTGGAATACGAAATATGGTAAGGTACCACACGCTTATTATAAGATATGGGCCACATACACTTGAGTGGGCTTTTTAGCTTGCAGCCTACACAAGTGGTTCTATAAATAGAACCCTTGTGTGGAAGCATTTGGGCAGTTGCAATTTCGTTTCTCTCTCTCTCACTCAAAGCCTTCATTCGTAGAAGCTTGCATTGAGATTGAAGGAATCCATTCGTATGGACTGAGTAGAGGCGTTGTCATCGTTCAACGTTTGTGATCGCTCCATAGATCTGCATCAAAGGTTACAATAACCCACAAGAGGTAACGATTCTATCATTGATCATGCCCATTCGTAAGGATCACTAAAGGAGAAATTTTAAATTCCACTGCGTTTTGGATCGCTCTTCTCCTTCAATCATATCATCAATATAAACTTCAATATCTTTATGCATCATATCATGAAAAAGAGTGTTCAGCTCTCTGGTACGTTGCACCAACATTCGTTAAACTGAAAGGCATCACTCTATAACAGAATGTTCCCCAGGGTGCAATGGATATGGTCTTCTCCATATCCATTGGTGCCATCTTGATCTGATTATAACCGGAAAATTCGTCCATAAACAAAAAGACTTTGAATTTAGTTGTATTGTCTACCAACATATCAATGTGTGGCAAAGGGAAATCATCTTTCAGACTAACTTTATTCAAATATCTATAATCAACACACATGCAAACTTTTTCATCTTTCTTCGGAACATGCACAATGTTGGCCACCCATTGCGGATATTTGAAGGTAACAAGAAAACCAACGTCAATATACTTTTGTACTTCCTCTTTGATCTTCACTGCCATATCAGGATGGCTTCTTCTCAACTTCTACTTGACCGGCAGGCATTCTGGGTTCAACGGCAATTTATGCTCGACAATCTTAGAATCCAAACCAGGCATGTCTTGATAGGACCAAACAAACACATCATAATAATATCGAAGAAGATCAATCAACCCATTCTTAGTTTCTAGACACAGTTGAGACCCAATCTTGACTTCCTTTACATCATCCTTAAAACCCAAGTTGACCAATTCAATCTGCTCTTCAAATGGTTGAATAGATTTTTCCTCGTGCTCAAGCAAACATGATAACTCATCAGATACTTCTTCATCATCAAGCTCTTCCTCGGCCTCAAACACAGGGAAATCAATGTTTTGAGGGGGAGTATGATCATTATGTTCAATGGGTTTGAGAACCAACCTGCATAATGATATGATATTTTGATTTTAGAGAAGTGGTGCGCAAACAAATATTAAGCAGATGGAAGATTATTATTTATTAATGTTTTTTATGATTACCATTTTTAGAGGAAGCAAAAAGTAAAAATAAAACATCATAGATATAGATGAATAAAATTGTATTTTATTGATGATAGTAATAAAAATGCCCAACAATGTTGACTTCCCCCTTAGGAATAGGAGAAGGATTTTTCTTAAAATAATAAAAACAAATTACTTAGAACGATGAATGACAACAGGAACATCAACAGCAAACCAGTCGTTGCAAATCTGGCCATGCGTCATAAAGTTGGAGCACGCTTCGTCTTCATCATCACTGTCTTCAATAATGGCAACTGGGTGTTGATCATTCTTATGAATGAACCCTCCACTGCAGAAAATTAGTTACATAACTTTGACTTTGGCGTTGAATGGCTCTGGTTGAAATCCTAGTCCGACTCTGTTTTTGTTCTCAGCGACCTCCACAACACGACCCCACCTGTCAATACTGCCATCCTGAATATCCTCTTGTGCATCTTTCAAAGAAGACATGGGTGCCCCAGTTTTCTTTAACTCATCAATAATAGATAAGGCTTGGAACGATGCTCCAACCTCCTCCTTAGCATCAACATAAGTGAAAGATGATAAATGGCTCACCAATAATGCCTTCTCTATACCAATAATGACAAGCTTTCTGTTCTTCACAAATTTCAGCTTTTGGTGAAGAGTAGACGTCACTGCTCCAGCTTCATGAATCCATGGCCTTCCCACCAAGTAGCTGTAGGCCGGGTGGATATCCATCACTTGGAAAGTAATTTAGAAATTACTCGGACCTATCTTAATCGGAAGATCCACTTCTCCAATGACAGTTTTACGAGAATCGTCGAACGCTTTGACCACCACGCCATTATACCTCATTGGGGAGCCTTGGTAAGAGAGTGTTAACAAAGTTGACTTTGGCAATACATTCAATGACGACCCAGTGTCAACCAACACATTAGACAGAGCGTCCTCCTTACAGTTCATTGAAATATGTAATGCCAAATCTTGATTCCTGCCTTCCTCACGAAGTTCTTCATCACAAAAACTCAAAGTGTTACAAGAAGTTATGTTGGCAACTATGTGGTCAAACTAATCCACAGTAACATCATGTTCAACATACGCCTGTTCCAACACTTTCTCCAGTGCCTCTCTGTGCGCTTCCGAATTCATTAGCAATGATAGCACAAAGATATTTGATGGCGTATGGAGCATCTTCTCTATAACATTGAATTCACTTCTTTTTATTAACCTTAACACCTCATCATCATTGTTAGTCTTCAACTTGCTGGATTCACTAGACTGGCACATTGGAGCACTAACCGGATTCACTAAAGGAATCTCTTCCTTCTTACTCACAGAAATATCTTCCACAATCTTTGGAAACACTGGACTAAACACACGACCACTACGAGTTACCTTTATAATGTCTGCAATATTTACCACCGAATCTGCGGCTGGTAGAGGAACCTCTTGACCATTTCCAATCATAGTGGCATTGTATTGATATGTCACAGATTTATCGGATGCATAAGGGATATGGCCTGCTAACCTATGATTAACAGTGATACCAATCTATTGACATTGTTGTTGCTGTTACTATCAAATTGAGTGACTACCCGCTCATGGGTCTTAAACATTGGTACAATGACCTTCACATCATCTCCCATATCCCTTGACTGTTGAATCTGGATTACATTCTCATCCATCCACTTTTGGATATCTCTCTCGACAATCATACACCCACGGGGGTTCACACTACAAATGACACAACCATCATGGTCATGTTGACAATCACTGATTAAACACAGAGTTCTACGACTTTCCACTAGAGATCTTCGGATACGTCATACATCAAAAACTCTAAAGTTTCTTGGACAACCGTCTATCATGTTGACAAAAGCGTTACCATGAGCGAGCAACGAATTGGCTTTCACATTTGGCGCTTTATCCTCAAAGGACACCATACCACTCTTTACTAGCTTCTGAACTTCATATTTCAATGTATAGCAGTTCTCTATATCATGACCAAGGGCTTCCTGGTGAAAAGAACAACGAAGATCCGATTTGAACCACCATGGTAATGGCTCAGGGGTTTACGGTAGGTTTCTTGGCTGGATTAGATTCTTGAGGACCAATGACGGGTATAGTTTTGCATAATTCATAGGAATAGGTTCAAAAGAGACCTTCTTCCTCTTAAAATTTTGTTGGTGACGATTGTTGTTGTTGTTGGTTCTTTGTTGCAGTTGTTGATGTTGTTGTTGATGAATTGGAACTAATTGGTTGTTGGAATTGTTGGAAAAATCGGAATTACTGAAGAAACTTGATGTTGATGTTAACGGGGTTGAGAACTTTTTCTGACATGAGGCCTCCCCTGCCTCCCCACTGATACTGAATTAGCTTCTCCCTCCTTCCTTTTAGAGAAACTCTCACCATACTTCTTGCTAGCTTACGCCTCATCTTTAGACAAACGTCCTTCACAGACTCCTTCTTCTTGCCTCATCCCCATGTTTACCATTTCGGTAAAATCATTGGGGGCACTTGCAATCATGCGTTCGTAATAAAACAAACTCAGTGTCTTTAAGAAGATTTTCGTCATTTCCTTCTCTTCAAGAGATGGACTTATCTGGGAAGCCAAATCTCTCCATCTCTGGGCATATTCTTTGAATGTCTCTTTATCCTTCTAAGATATAGACCTCAATTGATCTCTATCTGGCGCCATATCCACGTTGTACTTATACTGCTTGACAAAGGCCTTGCCTAGGTCATTGAAAGTACGAATGCTTGCACTACCCAGACCCATGCACCACCTCAAGGTAGCTCAAGTTAAATTGTCTTGGAAAAAGTGAATCAATATCTGATCATTATCAATTTGAGTAGACATTTTTCTGGCATACATCACAACATGGCTTAGTGGGCAGGTATTCCCTTTGTATTTTTCAATGTCTGGGACCTTGAATTTCACCGGAATCTTGACATTAGAGACCAAGCAGAGTTCAACATCACTCTTCCCAAACAAGTCTTTCCCTCTTAGAGTCTTCAACTCTTTGTGCAACTCAAGGAATTGATATTTCATCTAATCCATCTTTTCATAGACATTTGGACCTTTAGATGGCTCAGAGTGGTAGATAGTGTCCTCAACATGAGGAAGATTGTGAACAATAGGAGGAGGGGCAGAGAAACAAATGTGGGTGCATACCCTTTTGGCATAAAATTTGGTGGAATTCCCGAAGGGAATCCAGCAGCCGTAGCAGGAATGGGTTGACTGGCAGTAGTAACAGGAACAATTGCAGAAGCAATCTCAGAAATAACGGTCCTATAAGGAGGAGGCGTTGTAGGAGACAGTGATGACTGATTCTGGGAAGCAATGACAGATGCTCCATTCTCTTGCTCTAGATTGTTGTGTCTGGAAATTTCATCCTTTAGATCTAGGCTCTCTTGCTCTAGATGCTCCATTCTCTTCGGTTGATTAGCGTAGGTGTTATAACTTAAATTCTAGTTAACAGACTTCCGATGTCACAAGGGTTGTTATGACATCCAATTCTGCGCAGGCAAGAATTATGCAGAACTTAAACTGTAAGTGCAGTAAGTAACACAAGTAATTGTTTACCCAGTTCGGTCCAACATGACCTACGTCTGGGGGCTACCAAGCCAGGGAGGAAATCCACTATTAGTAGTATTAATTCATACCTTAAACCAACTGTTTAACCCTATCACTTAATACCTACCCAATGCAATTTCAATCTTACACGAAGATCAGAGTTCCTACTCACTCCCCCTCAATCACCTCAGTGATTACTACCTTTAATCAATATTAAAGACAATTTTGAAGTCACACTTCAAACAACTCTTGATTGTGCTTAACAGCTTTTTTCAAGATACACAACACTCACGCTTAAAAGCTTAGAGTGACATAACACTTACAACTCAATGAACACCCTATACCAAAGCAATCATCTACGTGATAAATGCTTGGCTTACAAGATACGTCTAATACAAGACACACACAAAATACAGTAGTGAAGTATGATGGACACACAAAATCTTCACGCCTAAAACCCCTGGTTCTAAATGAAGGATTGTCATCCTTTTATATTGCAGCACTTGGGCCTTGTACTTGTATTTTCCTGAAATTAAGGTCACGCGAGTTCCCCTAAATTCCACATCAAGGTTACTAACAAATAGGCCATTTGTTAGGTTCATTAATTGTAGCTTGGTTGTTGATTTCCTGGATTTTCTCTCAGCTTTTGAATCCCTGAAGAATAGCCTGAGAAAAATGCTGAAACAGAAAAACTAAACAACTTACAATATAGCATACGCTGTCAGGAATGAATGTCACAACATTCAGTTTGACATCCAAGTCCAGGACCATATGCTAAGTCTGTTTTTCCTGAAAACAGACAGTACAAATTTGCTGAACTATACAGGACTAATTTGTCCATTCTACAGTAACAACTTACATTAATAAATATCAAAGCATCCAATTTGACATTTACACATTTAGCCTTATGTCAGTTATGTTATCCTCCTGAAGTACAGACTGAGATACATACTGAAGTGTAGCAGAAAACCACTCTGCCTATTGTTCAGTATATGCTGTCATTGATGAATGTCATAACATCCAGTTTGACATTCAGACATTAGGCCTTATGCCAGGTCTGGTATTTCCTTGATAACCAGACTGAACATAAATACTGAGTTCTAACAAAACACCAACTGTTCTATTCCTTAGTATCTGCTGACAGGAATGGATGTCACAACATCCAATTTGACATTCAATAAATCCTGTATTAGCTAATCCTGCAGTATACTACTCAAGTATGTCATGACATCAGTCAAGACATCAGAGTACAACTAGATATTCTAACCTACAATGCAGTCATACAAACACCTCCACAGCATGTCATGACATCAGTCAAGACATTAGAATCCAGCTAGTGTTTTACCATATAATGCAGCCAATTAAACACCTACAAACTCCCCCTTTGGCGAATTTTTGGCTAAAACACTTTGGTCTCACAACAGAGTCCATAGCAGCGGAAAACACACATCTAGCAGGAAAATAACCTAGCTAATACACTCAGAGTGGCAGCACACTCACACATATGGAAGTTAAATAAAAACTTCACATAGCAGCACACATACATAAGTTAAATAAAAACTTCTAATTGCAGCACACATAAACACACTCACACTCATTGAAGTGGAGCATATGCTGCAGAGTAGAGGATCTTGAATCTGTCTTGAATATCTGTTTTAACAAAACACATCTGTTGTCCTGGGGGCATCACCTGTATTACTCCCCCTTTTTGTCAAAAATGTTGCCAAAGCAACACTTTAAATTACAGACCAACATAACATAAACAAAATTACACACACAAATGACAGAATTACAGACTTGGTTTTACTTCACAGTTTCAACCAAGTTAACACCCACTTGATCTTGCTTCACAACTTTGATCAAGTAGTCACACACTCTTGCTTTACAGTAGGTACCACCATATCAGATGCCATGACTTTGTGTTTGACATCCAGAACCACTCCTGCATGAACATTGTCCTTGAACTCCTGCAGGTGCATAGGCTGCTTCAAGTTAGGATATCTCATTAACCTCTTGTTTCCACACTTGTTGCAAGTGACATAGGTATGATCTGTTGACCAATCGGAGAATACTTCAAATTGTTTAATAGGCAGAGATATTAAACAATACATCCCAAACATCATTGGTTGCTATAAGTTCTCAGAGAGACATATTCCCAGTTTGCCCCTTAAGTTTTCAAACTGAGTAGCATCTAGAGCCTTTTGTAAATATGTCAGCCAGTTGGAGTTCAGTGGCTACATGTTCCAAGGTAATCACTTTGTCTTCCACCAGATCTCTGATGAAGTGATGTCTAATGTCAATATGTTTGGTCCTACTGTGTTGGATGGGATTCTTGGAAATATTGATGGCACTGAGATTATCACAGAATAATGTCATGACATTTTGAGAGACATTGTACTCAGTGAGCATCTATTTCATCCACACCAGTTGGGAACAACTGCTTCCAGCAGCTATGTATTCAGCCTCTACAGTGGACAGAGATACACAATTCTGCTTCTTGCTGAACCATGATATGAGATTGTTTCCCAAGAAGAAACATCCTCCTGATGTGCTTTTTCTGTCATCAGCACTCCCAGCCCAGTCAACATCACAGTACCCAGATAGGACAGGCTCAGAACCATGTGAGTACAGCATTCCATAATCACAAGTCCCATTGATGTACTTGAGAATCCTCTTGACTTGATTCAAGTGGCTCACTTTGGGCTCTGCTTGGTATCTAGCACACACTCCAACTGCATAGGAGATGTCAGGTCTACTTGTAGTTAGGTATAGAAGACTACCTATCATGCTTCTATACAAACATTGATCAACATTGGGCCCTCCATCATCTTTGGTTAACTTTAGATGAGTAGGTGCAGGAGTTCTCTTGTGCCTAGCATTATCCATACCAAACTTCTTAACTATGTTTTTGGCATACTTGCTTTGGGAGAGAAACATAGAATCCTCCATTTGGTTGACTTGCATTCCAAGAAAATAGGTTAGTTCCCCAACCAGACTCATTTCACACTCAGATTGCATTTGGTGAACAAAATGTTTTACCATTTGCTCTGACATTCCACCAAAAACTATATCATCCACATAGATTTGAGCAATCATGAGTTTGCCGTCTTCATCCTTCACAAACAAGGTCTTATCTATCCCACCTTTTCTGTATCCATTTGAGGTCAGAAATTCAGTCAACCTTTCATACCACGCTCTAGGTGTTTGCTTCAACCCATACAAGGCTTTCCTCAACTTGTACACATGCTTAGGTTGGTTAGGATCACAGAACCCTTTCGGTTGTTCCACATAGACTTCTTCATTTAAGTAGCCGTTTAAGAATGCACTCTTCACATCCATTTGGAACAATTTGAACTTCAGAATGCATGCTAAACCTAACAAAAATCTGATGGACTCAAGCCTAGCAACGGGTGCAAACGTCTCATCAAAATCAACCCCTTCAACTTGAGTACATCCTTGAGCTACTAGTCTTGCTCTATTCCTAGTAATTACTCCTTTCTCATCAGACTTGTTTTTGTAGATCCACTTGGTTCCAATGATGTTAGTCCCTTCAGGTCGTGGAACTAGCTCCCATACTTCATTCCTTTTAAACTGCTCAAGTTCATCTTGCATGGCATTGATCCAATATTCGTCAGTCAGGGCTTCTTTCACATTCTTTGGTTCAACCTTGGATACAAAACAGGAATTTGAGCTAATTCCCCTTGACCTGGTATTCACACCACTATTGGGATCCCCTATGATAAGATCCTTAGGGTGGTCTTTCTGAATTCTGATAGATGGCATTTTGGTGGGTGCATCTACTTCACATTCAGGAGGAGGTTCTTGTACTTCTTCAGACTTGACTGGAATGTCTGCTGAAGTATCAAGGAATGTTCCAACATCCTCTATGACATCGATTCCTTCCTCTTTATCATCCATAATAACATTTATGGATTCCATTAGGACATTGGTCCTGTAGTTGAACACTCTGTACGCTCTGTTGTTAGTTGAGTACGCTAGGAATATACCCTCATCACTTTTGGGATCCATTTTCCTTCTCTGTTCACGATCTGTGAGAATGTAGCATTTACTTCCAAATATATGAAAGTACTTCACAGTGGGTTTTCTGCCTTTCCATATTTCATACAAAGTGGAGGAGGTTCCTTTTCTCAAGGTGACTCTATTGTGAACATAGCAAGCGGTATACATAGCTTCAGCCCAAAAGTGCATAGGGAGCTTCTTTGCATGAATCATAGCTCTGGCAGATTCTTGAATAGTTTTATTTTTCCTTTCAACTATCCCATTCTGCTGAGGAGTTATAGGAGAGGAGAACTCATGACTTATTCCTTCAGACGAGCAGAACTCATCAAACTTGGAATTTTTGAACTCCGTACCATGATCACTCCTAATTCGGACAACACAACTGTCCTTTTCCCTTTGAAGTCTGATGCACAGGTCTTTGAACACATCAAATGTATTTGACTTCTCTCTGATGAAGCTTATCCACGTGTATCTGGAATGGTCATCCACCACCACGTATGCATATCTCTTTCCACCCAGACTTTCAACCTGCATAGGGCCCATTAAGTCCATGTGCAACAGTTCCAGAACTCTGGAAGTTGTAGGATGTCCCAGCTTCGGATGTGACATCTTGGTTTTCTTGCCCACCTGGCATTCTCCACAGACTATTCCTTCATCAATAAGCAGCTTTGGGATTCCTCTGACTGCTTCCTTGGATATGATCTTCTTCATTCCCCATAAGTGGAGATGTCCAAGGCGTCTATGCCACAGCTTCACCTCTTGTTCTCCCTTGGCTGAGGAGCGGATTGTGGAGAAGTTTGAGACTTTAGGTTCCCACAGATAACAGTTATCTTTGGATCTGGATCCTCTCATAACTTCCTGATTGTCTCCATTTGTCACAATACATAGCTCCTTAGTGAACTGAACATAGAACCCTTGATCACACAACTAGCTTATGTTGATGAGGTTTGCAGTTAGTCCTCTTACTAACAACACATTATTCAGTTCTCGAACTCCAGAGCAGTCCAGCTTACCCACAACTTTTATTTTTCCTTTAGCACCATCACCAAAGGTCACATAGCTTGTAGTGTGAGGTTGTATATCCACCAATAGATTCTCCATACCAGTCATATGTCTTGAGCAGCCACTGTCAAAGTACCAGTCTTCTCTGGTAGATGCCCTTAGAGCTGTGTGAGCTAACCTAGCATACCATTGTCGCTTCTTGATGGGGACATTGTGCCTATATGTCTTATGCTTAGGTCTGTCATGAGGGGCTTGGTTAGGGTAACCATGAAGCGTGTAGAAGAATGCTTTTATATGGCCAAGCCTACCACAGTGGTGACATCTCCATTGCTGGAATTTCCTCTTCTGATGAATACTCATCCTGGTTCCCTGATGTTGAGACATTGGGTGTGACCTTCGCTTGAATTTCTGAACTTTAGCCTTTGAGCGTTTGAGTTCAGCTGAGGATTTTTTCACAAAGCCTAAACCAGACATGGTTCCAGACTTATGTCCCACCTTTAGGATCTCTTCCAAGGTGTCAGCTCCTTTATTCAACATTCTGATGGATTTAGTCATCTGCTCTAGCTTAGATGTCAGCACAGATATCTCACCATTCAGACCATCTATGACTTTCAGCTGCTTTTTATTATCAGCTTCCAGCTCCTTGATGCGCTTCTTCTGCTTTTCTCCTTGTACACGGACTTCTGCACTGGTGACACATAGCTCCTTATATGATGTAGCAAGTTCATCAAGGTTCAGATCATCTGCACTTGAATCATCATCAGTGACACAAACACTAGTTAGTGCAGTGACATGTTTAGCAGATTCTCCTTCAGATTCACTCTCAGAATCTCCCTCAGGCCATGTGATAGCTAGCCCCTTCTTTTGCATCTTGAGGTAGGTAGGGCATTCAGCTCTAATGTGTCCATAACCCTCACATCCATGACACTGGATTCCCTTGCCTTGGTTGAACTTTTCTTCAGAAGTTGATCTTTTCCTTATGTCAGACGGGATGTTCTTGACATTTGGTCTACCTCTTTGATCAATCTTCTTCACGAACTTGTTGAACTATCTCCCAAGCATGGCTATGGCTTCTGATATGCTTTCATCACCTCCAGTATATCCTGCTTCTGACTCCTCTTCAGTATTTGATACAAAAGCTACGCTTTTGTTCTTCTTTTCAACATTCTCACACATCCCCATTTCAAAGGTTTGGAGAGAACCAATGAGCTCATCCACCTTCATGTTGCAGATATCTTGAGCCTCTTCTATTGCAGTGACCTTCATGGCAAATCTCTTAGGTAATGACCTGAGAATCTTCCTTACAAGTTTCTCTTCATCCATTTTCTCACCTAAGCCACCAGAGGTGTTAGAAATCTCAAAAATATTCATATGAAAGTCATGAATAGTCTCATCCTCTTTCATCCTCAAATTTTCAAACTTGGTGGTCAGCATCTGAAGTTTGGACATCTTCACCTTGGAGGTACCTTCATGAGTTATCTTGAGGGTATCCCAACTTCCTTAGCCAGCTCACAGTGGTGCACCAGTGTGAAGATGTTCTTACTGATTCCATTGAACAATGCATTCAAGGCCTTAGAATTTCCAATGGCTAATGCCTCTTGCTCCTTGTCCCACTCTTCTTCAGGAATCTGCACACTGACTCCATCTTCACCTGTCTTCGTTGGATGTTCCCATCCTTTGTTGACAGCTCTCCAGACTTTGCTATCTAGAGACCTTAAGAAGGCTATCATACGAGGCTTCCAGTCATCATAGTTAGAACCATCCAGCATGGGAGGTATATTTGAGTGTCCTATATCCTTGTCCATGGTACTAGAAAGTAACTTCCCTAGATCTCACCCAGAAATTAACAGGCAGGGTGCCTGCTCTGATACCAATTGAAATTCTAGTTAACAGACTTCCGATGTCACAAGGGTTGTTATGACATCCAATTCTGCGCAGACAAGAATTATGCAGAACTTAAACTGTAAGTGCAGTAAGTAACACAAGTAATTGTTTACCCAGTTCGGTCCAACATGACCTACGTCTGGGGGCTACCAAGCCAGGGAGGAAATCCACTATTAGTAGTATTAATTCAGACCTTAAACCAACTGTTTAACCCTATCACTTAATAACTACCCAATCCAATTTCAATCTTACACAAAGATCAGAGTTCCTACTCACTCCCCCTCAATCACCTCAGTGAATACTACCTTTAATCAATATTAAAGACAATTTTGAAGTCACACTTCAAACAACTCTTGATTGTGCTTAACAGCTTTAATCAAGATACACAACACTCACGCTTAAAAGCTTAAAGTGACACAACAATTACAACTCAATGAACACCCTATACCAAAGCAATCATCTACGTGATAATAGTTTGGCTTACAAGATACGTCTAATACAAGACACACATAAAATACAACAGTGAAGTATGATGGACACACAAAATATTCACGCCTAAAACCCCTGGTTCTGAATGAAGGATTGCCATCCTTTTATATTGCAGCACTTGGGCCTTGTACTTGTATTTTCCTGAAATTAAGGTCACGCGAGTTCCCCTAAATTCCACATCTAGGTTGCTAACAAATAGGCCATTTGTTAGGTTCATTAATTGTAGCTTGGTTTTTGATTTCCTGGATTTTCTCTCAGCTTTTGAATCCCTGAAGAATAGCCTGAGAAAAATGCTGAAATAGAAAAACTAAACAACCTACAATATAGCATACGCTGTCAGGAATGAATGTCACAACATTCAGTTTGACATCCAAGTCCAGGACCATATGCTAAGTCTGTTTTTCCTGAAAACAGACAGTACAAATTTGCTGAACTATACAGGACTAATTTGTCCATTCTACAGTAACAACTTACATTAATAAATATCAAAGCATCCAATTTGACATTTACACATTTAGCCTTATGTCAGTTATGTTATCCTCCTGAAGTACAGACTGAGATACATACTGAAGTGTAGCAGAAAACCACTCTGCCTATTGTTCAGTATATGCTGTCATTGATGAATGTCATAACATCCAGTTTGACATTCAGACATTAGGCCTTATGCCAGGTCTGGTATTTCCTTGATAACCAGACTGAACATAAATACTGAGTTCTAACAGAACACCAATTGTTCTATTCCTCAGTATCTGCTGACAGGAATGAATGTCACAACATCCAATTTGACATTCAATAAATCCTGTATTAGCTAATCCTGCAGTATACTACTCAAGTATGTCATGACATTAGTCAAGACATCAGAGTATAGCTAGATATTCTAACCTACAATGCAGTCACGCAAACACCTCCACAACATGTCATGACATCAGTCAAGACATTAGAATCCAGCTAGAGTTTTACCATACAATGCAGCCAATTAAACACCTACAATAACGGTGAGTCAGCTTGGTTAAATGCATAGAAGAAGAATTGATAAGACATATGGCGGAAGAAACCTGTTATGAAAATGATGCATGAAATGCAATGTTTTTTATTCTTTTTAATTTCAAGGAACATATGAAGTCCTATTTGCAAATATATATATATATATATATATATATATATATATATATATATATATATATATATATATATATATATATATATATATATATATATATGCAAATGATAATAACAACAACTTGATTGACCATAAAATCTCTTTTTATTCATAAAATTTGGAAGGATTACACTGAGTACAATTTCAGAAACCAAAGTACAAATACAAGAGAAAAGGAAAATGACATCCTAAGGATCCCTAACAACTACATCAGATGATCTGGCTATGGGTGCATACTTCCTTCGGATGCATCGAATCTTGGACTCAAAGGACGTCTTCATTTGAGCCTTCTCGAGGACTAGCTAATCAACAATTTTCTTCCAAGCACCGGAAGGCTAAGGCATACTAGAGGAAGATAGAACCTCTAGCTCTCTCTGTCTCATCACTGCTCGGTCTTCAAGAATCTCGATAAGTGCATCCTTGTCTTTCGACTCAAGCTACAACTCTTCATGCTTTCGGTTTAAAGCATGGAACCGCTTTTCACACGTATCTCTTTCTTGCTTCATCTTGGCATGTGTGTCTTCCAACTCTTCTACATCTTGGTTAAGGACAGTTGATGGCTCAACCATAACCATAGACATAGGTCTTTCACAAGTGTATGGCATCTTCAGCTCCAAAGCTCTCTTCTGCACCCAAATAGTGTAAGCTTCCAAGGCTACACAGTTGCATGGACCAAGCTCGGATCTTCCTTTCCTATGCACATTATGCCAAGCATGTACCATCCTTTTCTTCAAGTGTTGGGGATCTTTACACTCTTGATAAAATAGACCTTCTATTTGAGTTTTATTAGGTTTATCTCTCAAGGGGAACCTGTAAGACCCCAATTTTGTCCCTAAGATCCCTCATGGCATCATATCATAGCCTTGCATAAGCCTCAAGGATCATTGGACACCTTGCTTCCTTCCCTGTGGGTGGGATCTTTCTTGAGAGTGATTCTGGATCACCAAGCATTGCTTGCATTTGTATATCATTACTTTTCTTTTAATCACTAACCAAAATGTGCAAAAATATGTCATCTAACATTTGTCTTGCAGCTTAAGCAGTCAGCAGGTCAAGGCATTCAAGTGAATCCTTTGTGCAAGAGTTGAGGTTTTCATTGAGATATGGATCATGTGATCATTGTATTGAGCTTATATGAGCTATAGGTCCATTTTGGAGCAAATTCCCCAAGTGGCAAAGGCCCAAGTTCATCAGAATATTTTCAGGTCATCTAAGGACCAATGCAAGTCAACTGAAAGTCAACTGAAGGCTTTGAGTGTGAGAATTGAGTTTATTCATCCCATTCATGTCCAAACAAGGCTTATTCATCATGTCAAACATCCACATTGAAGAATTTGAAGCTAGTACAAAAGTTTCCTAAAATGGAAAGTGACCTGTAATTTCAAGTTTCCAAAAATGGAAAGTTTTTGGACCAACTTCAACTCAACTTTCCAACATCAAAGAAGCTTCAAATGAATTTTTGTCCAACATGAAAGTTTAAGATCTCTCTCTTCCATTTCCAAAAAGTCCAAGATCATGAGCATCTGATGAATGGTTAAGGAGATATGATCAAATCATTGCCAAGTGTGCATGGAACTTCAAAAGGCCATAACTTTTGACTCATAACTCCAAATTGAGTGCCTATTTTTGCATTTTGATTGTCATGACATATATTTTCCAAATCATTCATCACATTGCATGAAATTTCATCATATGATCATTTGTTCTTTCATGACCATTTTGGAGGGAAAATGACAAATTTGAAATTGGTGCATTGTATGAACAAAATACCATTGCCATTATGCTTATGAGATGATTTTAAGTGAAATTGATCATGCACAAGCTACTGTTCACGTCCAAATGCTCCATGCACCTCACAATTTCAATTTTTGGTCATGCACCCCATTTTCACTAATCTCAATTAAACCAATGCCTAATTACATTTTCAGTAGGATTAACACATGGTATAAATGCTTAATCATAACGGAATTGTTCAGAACTTCACATTCTAGATCTCAAATTCTTCTTCCCTCCAAAATTTTCTCTCAATCAAAACTTGAAATTTCTCCACATAGCATTGCAATTTTCTTCCATATTCTGATTCATTGAGTGTAGTGGATGAAGAATCAAGCATTGGATCATTGAGTTTGGCCAGACTTCGTGCATATGAAGCTCAAGAACATAGCAATGGAACTGATTTTTGAGCTAGATCTAAGCCTCTCCAAGCCTCAATTCATTCATAAAGCTTCATAACAAGTGCTTAGGAGTAGATATACACACTTTCCAGGCCTTGGAACTGCAGATTTCAGAGACTGTTCTTCAAGAGGTAGGTTTTTCGAATCTCTTAATTGCTGATTTTATGTGCCTAGACTTATAGATCTTCTCATGCTGATTAATCTGATCTAAATTTCATGTGATTTGGTGGATTATTGGTTGAGATATGGTCAATTGAAGTTTTGAATGTCATAATGTTTTTGCTCGATTCTCTTGATTTAGGAAGAATTTGGCTTAAATGATGATTGATCTGTAATGTACATGTGAATAGCTTTCTGTTGATGTATATTTTATGTGATTCTGGAAAAAAATTTGTTGGTGATTACTGTTCCTCCACCGTCTTCATGAAGAAGACGGTGGTTTCCACCGTGCTCGGCCGTGCCTGTACAGGCTAGGGCTTGTTCTGGTTCAGTGCATGAAGAACCACTGTAGAAGCATATTTAACCATAGTCGTGCGTGTTCGATCCTTCATGTGGTGTTGTTTTGTTTAATTCATTTACTGACTAAGCGCTTGCATGGCACACGTTGGCAAATCCATTGGTCCTTGTTGCGTTGATTGTGTCCATGTATGTTTGACTCGTTGACTGTGTTGCCACATCATTTAATAAAACGGTGCATTTTGAGGCGCGCCATGAGCCTCTGTTTCGTGTGTTCGATTCTGTCTGATGGCATTTCCATTTTATCAATTCACTTCATATTATTTCATGTTTTTTCCATTTTTATTTCATTTTATGCATGCTCATTCAAAAAATCATAAAAAATAGCTTGATGATCCAAATAATTCCAGATTTATTTCTACATGATCATGTGAATGTCTTCTATTTTTTGATGTGAATTTCTGGAATTGTGCCTTGCTGGAATTTTGTTTGTGATTGATTCTTTGAACACATATGCATATGTGACATGCTCCATTCTTTCTATTGTGAAATGCTCAATAATGATCCAATTGCCATGAAATTTTACATGATGATTCCCATCATGTTGCTTGATGTTTGAGGCTTGATTGTGCATTTTTACCATTTTTCATCACTATTTTATACACATGATTGTATGGTGTGACAATGTGTGTCACACAATTTGATGTCATACTTGTGCATTTTCATTTCTAGGTCAATTGAACTCTGTTGATTCTAATTGTTGGCATGATGATTATGTTGGACATGTTGTGTGCACATAAAAATTTCCAGAATTGTTTAAGTCATTTCTGTTTTAATATGGTATTTTCATTCTGGATGTCCAATTGATGATCATGTTGTGTGTCTTGCCTTATCTTGTTCATTACATGGCCTTGCTTAATGCTTTTGACTTGGTCCTTTTTAGGACATGTTCTTATGTGTTTAAATGAGCTTTATATGGAGTTGTGGTTGCTGTTTTGACTTTTTTCTCCATCTTTGACCCTAGGCTTTGCCCTAGTGGTTTGGACTCACATTTTGAGCTTTGTATTTCAGGTGCAAGCAATAAGTCCTAATGGATGATGTGATCTTCTTGCTTGAGATGCAATTTGTTTTGTTTAACTAATGTTGATTGTGTTGTAGGTCCTTGGGTGGCTAACTCACTTGAGTAGTTGACTTGCATTTTGTATATTGGTTGTTTGTCTGAACATAATACTGATTGTTTAGCTTTCCATACAGGTACCTTAGTCGCTTTAAGTTCATTTGAACTTTGATTTGCTTGTGGTTGGCATACCACTTAGGTAATTTCCTTAACTCCATGTAGTATGGAAGACCTATCATTTTCTTTTGGCAGGCACCTGTCTGAAGTCCTCCTTCAGAGGCAATGTCTGTGTATGTTTATCTTTGTGCTCAAGACCTCCTTGTCGAGGCATACAGGTTAAGTCCTCCTAAGTGAAGAGGCATTGGCAGATAAAAGGGATGTGCAATCCATCCCCTGCTATTCAGTTAAGTCTTTCATATTGCTCGCGCTACATGCTGATGCATTTGAATAAACACCCAAGATCATTGTATATAGAGTCGGTCATGTGGAGTAGAGTTCCTCACTCTGGACTCCCACACTTTCATTGATTCAAGCTCACCCAGGCCAGGATTAAGAGCTATGAGGCATAACCCTCATTTCCCATTTCATCTGCTTCACCCTAACTCTCGATGTTAGGGTTAAGAGCTCAAAACACCCCTAACAGAACCGACTTATTTGTCGAGGTTGACATGACCCCTTGACTAAAGCCTAACCTTGATTGAGCCTCTTGATTGTGTATAGTGTGTGCTAATTGACTGATTGTGATTGTTTGTGCTTGCTTTGCATATTGTTCTTGCATACTGCTTTTGCATGTTGTTGCATATTGCTTTTGCATTTGTTATTTGCTTTGTTTGAGGAGTCAGATGTAAGACCATTGATTGGCAATCTGTTTCCTGTTCCTATTGGGGAGCTGGATTTAAGACCCTTTATTGGCACTCCATTTCCTTTCCTGTTTTGTTTTGTGGAGTCAGGTGTAAGACCATTGATTGGCTACCTGTTTCCTATTTTGTTTCTTTTTGTGGAGTCAGGTGTAAGACCATTGATTGGATACCTGTTTCCTATTTCATTTTGCTTTGTGGAGTTGGACGTAAGACCATTTATTGGCACTTCGTTTCCCGTTCCGTTTTCGGAGTTGGATGTAAGACCATTTATTGGCAATCCGTTTCCATCTTTATTGCTTGTTTGCTTTGCTTTGTGCTTGTTGCCTATTCCAAAGGAATCACTTGGATCATCTACATATGATCTCAAGAGGAACTCCTAAGAAGATTTGCTCCTCATCCTCCCACCTTTTTGTTCTTTAAACCTCCATTTGCATGTTAACCCAAACCAGAAAAATATTGTGCAAACACTTTCACTTACTTTTCAAAACTAGAAACCTAGGCCTTATGCCTTTGATTTTCAAACTTCATTTTCACAACACTTCTTCTGAATTGAATTCTAATCATACTTTGACTTCTTTTGTGAATAATTCTAATTGACTAATTTCACTCATTCAATTGTTTTGTGGCTTTGTCCATTCCTTAATCAAGTTTTCATACATTAGCCATAGATTTGAGTTATCTTAGTGGTTGATGTGAATCTCACCTTTTGTCCTTAGTGATTGAATTGTAAGACTTCCTTGCTTATTATAGGGCATTGGTCCCTCACTAGCAAGTTGAAGTTGTTCTCACATGGTGGACTTGTGGTTGTTTAGGTTAAGTTTTCTCCCATGGATAACGAAAGACCTTAGGGCTTTTGTTTAAAATCAAATTACTTATCTTGTTTTGGAAATCTTTTAGCCGAACTACGAGGTTTTGATCCTGTAAAGGTACGTAGGCAATGGATTCTTCCATCCAAACACAAAAATAATTAATTTGTACATTCTTTTCTCACCTCTTCCCTCATGTTTGCACAATAAATAGTTCATAAACAATAACTTTTTACAACAAGTTGTGAAAAAGGTTCCCTAGGAGTACCTAGGATGCTTTGGGTGCCTAACACCTTCCCTTTGCATAATTACCCCCTTACCCAGATCTCTGTACCCCTTTTATTAGTTTTCTTTTGCAAAACTTCTTAGGCTTTTCTTCTCTTTTTAGCCATTCCTTTGGATAAATAAAAGTGCGGTGGCGACTCTACGTTGTATGATTTACCTCGGATCTAATCAATATTTCCGATGGTGACGATTACACCGCTACAGAAAAGTGGCGACTCTGTTGGGGAGTACGGAAATGATTCCTAGTGGGTTTGCCAACTTTTCACAATTGTTGTGATATATTGTTTATGACATATTTTGTGCAATTTTGGGATTACTGTATTGTTTGTAATGATTGATTTGCTTGATATATCAATTGCTTCCTTGCTTGGTGATCTCTGTGAGATGAATTTTATACCCGAACTCGAGTGCACCCTATGATAGGAGAATGGAATAGTCTCGTTGACTTGTGAGGAGTTATTCCTTAGCAAGTTGACTTGCGAGTCCATTCACTTGGTGGAGGTCATGTTGGATTAATAATGTCACACGAGTTATTTGTGGTTAGGCATTATTCTTTCAATGTGTTCCTTAGAAGCCAAGGACCTTAGTTTACCAAACCCATCTTGGCCTATTTTTAGGACGTAGTGCGGAGGTCGTTCAGATGTAATTTCTGATGCGATTGTTACGCGATACTACACTCATAAGAGTCTCTCTTGAGAATATTTTTGGAATACGAGTATTCGTTCCTCCGATAATATTCGAAAGATGGGATGATGACTATGGGAACCCTTGGTAGAACATGCTTGGCAGGTTTAAACCCTAGTACACTCCCTTTGGGTGGTTCTCAACCGAGAGTCCATGCTCGTGACTCACAATAAACCCGTGATTCATGGTTGATCCGTTCGGACATCCTTAATATCAATGGAACCTGAGTGTTGATAAGGTGAAAGCCATAATCCACCAAAACGGATGATTGATATTAAGGAGGTTTGAACCGTTCATATATCGTTAATATCAATGGAACTTGGGTGTTGATAAGGTGAAAACCATAATCCACCAAAATGGATGATTGATATTAAGGATAATATGAGTTATCCAATGACCTTTGTCTGGTGTGCTTTGCTTGATCCTTGAGTGTGATTGTTGCATTCATGCATTCATGCATTCATCTGCATCCATATCATCAAAAAATGAGAATTTTTTTCCAAGGAACTTAAGGGGTTTCTTTGCAAAACTTTTCAGATATGGAAAGACAAAATTTGCAAAATATGATGAGATATTTCCAAATGCGATAAAATGCTAAATATTTCAAAAAATTGCAAATAGAACCCTCGAGTTCCTTTGAAATAAAACCAATCATATGCACAAGCATTGCATGCATCATGTGCATAAGCGGGTTTTGTTCAACTCCTGTCCTGTGGTCTGACTCTGTGCTCTTCATTTATTTTGAAGACAAGCTGACTCATCGGTACTACACCAGAGCCAACTCTGCAAGATTGATGGATCATCTCGAGCAAGAGAATCGTGAGCTGAAAGAGGAAGTCACCAGACTAAGCGCTTTGATGGAGTCTTTCCTAGCTGCTCAGAACCAGCCGTCTCCAACACCTGCAACTCCTCCCCAGAGGACTGTTATTTCTGAGGTTGCTTCCTCAACAGTGCCAGCTGCCAGTGCCCATTTTGTGCCAACAGCCATGCCAATCGGGTTTCCGTGGGGTATGCCTCCTGTTTTTATGCCTGATATTCCCGCACCAACATTTGCTTCTATGCCGGCATCTAGCCCGGTCATTGCCGTGCCTCCTCCTGTCGTGCATACCGTTCCCAGGGTAGACGACACCATCTAGCATTCTTAGCCGTCTGAGGGCCCAGACTTTCATGAGAAGATGGATGCTATGAATGACCAATTTCTTGAACTCCGCAAGGAATTGAAGACCCTTCGAAGAAAGGACCTCTTCGGCAAATCTGCTGCCGAACTCTGCTTAGTTCCCGATGTGAAAGTACCTGTCAAATTCAAGGTCCCAGACTTTGAGAAGTACAAGGGGAACGCCTGCCCGCTCAGCCACCTGGTTATGTATGCCAGGAAAATGTCTACTCAAACGGATAATGATCAGCTGCTCATTCATTATTTCCAGGACAACTTGTCCGGTGCTGCACTACGATGGTACATGAGTTTGGACAGTGCAAACATCTGTTCCTTCAATGATATTGGCGAAGCCTTCGTCGAGCAATATAAATACAACGTGGGTATGGCTCCCGACCGGGATCAGCTCAGAGCCATGTCCCAGAAGGACAAAGAGACATTCAAAGAGTACGCCCAGAGGTGGCGAGAGCTGGCAGCTCAAATTACTCCTCCGCTGGAAGAGAAAGAGATGACCAAGATCTTTTTGAAGACCTTGAGTTCATTTTAGTACGAGCGGATGATTGCTAGCGCTCCTTCTGACTTCACCAAAATGGTGAACATGGGGATGCGACTAGAGGAGGGAGTCCGTGAAGGACGACTGACTAAAGATGAAGGCTCTTCTAGCAAGCGATATGGGGCGTTAGCGAAGAAGAAAGATGGGGAGGCACATGCTGTGGTCTCCCATGTCAAACCAAGAAGACTCTCTGCCAGGAGGAAGACCGCACGTCCAGCCAACAATCAGCACCAGGTGGCTCATATAGCACCTATTTTCAGGGATAATTCGCAATACCAGCAGCATCATAATCAGCAACCAATTCAGCAATATCAATAACATCATCGCACTCAGCAACAGGCTTACCAGCCTCGCGGTAACAGTAATCAAGTGAGTACGAGTTATGAGAGGAAGAAGATCACTTTCGATCTGATTCCGATGTCATACGCAGAGCTGTATCCCTCTTTGATAGAGCGGAAATTGATTACTCCCAAGGACCCACCGGCTGTACCTGCTAACCCTCAGTGGTGGTACAAGCCCGATCAACATTGTGTTTACCACTCTGGTGCTCCCGGCCATAATGTGGACAACTGCTTTCCGTTGAAGACTAAGGTTCAAGACCTTATGAGGTGCGGAATTTTGTGCTTTGAGGACGCTGGTCCCAATGTTAAGAAGAACCCACTGCCCGAGCATGGGAAGTCTGTTAACATGGTCCAGGGTTTCCCTGGCAAATACAAGGTCAAATATGTGAGCCATATTCGACAATCACTTGTTGAGTTGCACCGTCTGCTGTGTCAGTACAGTCATCTGGAGCATGATCATGATAAGTGCCATATTTGTTTTGTTAACAGATTGGGTTGTCGCCAAGTGCGTAGAGATCTACAAGAATTGTCGGATGATGGGACCATCGAGATTCTTCAAAACAGAAATGTTGATGAAGACGAACCAGAAGTTAATGTGATTTCTCCTGTGTTCAGGATCCCTGAGCCTGTTGTCATTCGATATGATGGTAGCAAGCAGAAGGTTTCTCCTGCCCTGATTATCAAGCCTGTTGGCCCTGTGCCTTATTCATCTGACAAAGCAATCCCATTCCGCTATAGTGTTGTTGCTGTGGAAGATGGGAAAGAAGTGCCCTTGCCTTCTCGCTCTGTTGTGAACATAGCTGATGTGAGCGGGTTGACCCGTAGTGGTCGCGTGTTTTCACCTCCGAAGCCTCAGGCAAGAGCTGACTGTGTTGAGCGTCCGGTGGGGAATGCGATTAATTCTCCGAATCCGGCACCTGTTGCTAAACCCTCCGCTGTACAAAAGACTCCTACTTCTTTTGTTGGCCCTAGTGGCATTGTGAATGAAGACTGTGATGAGATGCTGAGGCTCATCAAGAAGAGTGAGTACAACGTTGTAGACCAGCTTCTACAAACGCCGTCCAAGATCTCCGTGTTATCTTTGCTTCTGAATTCAGAACCCCATTGGGAGGCTCTGCAGAAAGTTTTGGACGTGGCTTATGTTGATCATGATGTCACTATAGAACAGTTTGACAACATTGTTGCAAACATTACTGCTTGCAACACTTTGAGTTTCTGTGACGCTGATCTCCCTGAGGAGGGAAGAGATCACAACATGGCTTTACATATATCCATGAATTGCAAGAACGACGCCATGTCCAACGTGCTGGTGGACACTGGGTCATCTTTGAATGTATTGCCGAAATCCACTCTCTCTAGATTGTCGTATCAAGGGCCTCCCATGAGGCAGAGTGGAGTTGTTGTGAAAGCTTTTGATGGGTCGCGTATGACTGTGATTGGGGAAGTTGATCTCCCAATCGAGATTGGACCAAGTGATTTCCAAGTTACCTTTCAGGTTATGGATATTCACCCATCATATAGCTATCTCCTTGGTAGACCATGGATTCACGAAGCTGGCGCCGTGACATCCACCCTACACCAGAAGTTGAAATTTGTTAAGAACAAGAAACTGGTTGTGGTAGGGGGAGAAAAGGCTCTCCTGGTTAGCCACTTGTCTTCTTTCTCATACATTGATGCTGAGGATGAAGTTGGAACTCCTTTCCAAACATTATCTATTGCTGAGCCAATTGAGAAGAGAACTCCTTCATTTGCTTCCTATCGTGATACGAAACTGGCCATTGAATGTGGTGCAGTTGCTGGTTTAGGAAAAATGATCGAGCTTGAAGACAACAAATCCCGGGCTGGCATTGACTATTCTTCTGGGGTCTTCAATGACAAAGGGTTGTTTAAGAGTGGAGGTTTCATCCACGCCGATCGAGATGACGAAGCTTCTGCTATTCTGGAAGAGGATGCAGAGAATACTGACAACTTTGTCATCCCTGGCGGGATCTGCCACAATTGGGTCGCTGTAGATGTTCCTACAGTCATTCATAAGTCAGCGTAATATGTTTGCTTTGTTTAAAAACCCTTCTTCCATGCCAAAAGGAGAAGTGATGACATTGTTGGCAACGTTTATACAATGATATTTCATTCAATAAATTCATTTTAAACATTTGTTTTTCCATTTGTTTTCACTTTTCGCTTTTTGCATGAAATTGGTGATCACAAAAAAAAAACCTAAAAACAAGAATAAAAGCAATCTTTTCATCTGCATAATGATTGCCTTGTTTGTTTTCTAAAAAGCTTTTATATCCAAACCATTATGCAGGTTGATTCTTAAACCCATTGAACATAATGATCCAACACCATCTCCCAATTTTGAATTCCCTGTAATCGAGGCAGAAGAAGATGATGTTGAAGGAATTCCTGATGAGATTACCCGTCTTCTTGAGCACGAAGAGAAGTTCATTCAGCCGCATCTTGAGAATCTAGAAACAGTCAACTTAGGGTCTGAAGATTGTGTTCGAATAGTGAAGATTGGGGCACTCCTTGAAGAGTCTATCAAGAAGGGGTTGATCAGTTTTCTACGAGAATATTCTGATATCTTCGCTTGGTCGTATGAAGACATGCCAGGTCTAGATATAGATATTGTGCAACATTTCCTGCCTCTAAAGCCTGAGTGCGTGCCTGTGACGCAGAAGCTCAGAAGAACTCATCCTGATATGGCAGTGAAGATCAAAGAGGAAGTTCAAAAGCAAATTGATGCGGGGTTTCTGGTGACTTCTACGTATCCTCAATGGGTGGCCAACATTGTGCTTGTGCCTTAGAAAGACGGAAAAGTCCGTATGTGTGTTGATTACAGAGATTTGAATAAGGCTAGTCCGAAAGATGATTTCCCTCTACCACACATTGATATGTTGGTAGACAATACAGCCAAATTCAAAGTCTTCTCGTTTATGGACGGATTTTTCGGATATAATCAAATAAAAATGGCACCAGAGGATATGGAGAAGACAACATTCATCACACCTTGGGGAACATTCTATTATCGAGCTATGACTACCTTGTTTCATGATATGATGCACAAGGAGATCGAGGTCTATGTTGATGATATGATTGCTAAGTCCCGAACGGAAGTTGAACATGTTGAGCATTTGTTGAAGCTTTTTCAGCGTTTGAGGAAGTACAAGCTTCGTCTGAATCCTAACAAATGTACATTTGGAGTCCGTTCTGGCAAGTTATTGGGTTTTGTTGTCAGCGAAAGAGGTATTGAGGTTGATCCTGCAAAGGTCAAAGCAATACGAGAGATGCCTGCGCCCAAAACTGAAAAGCAAGTCCGAGGTTTTCTTGGCCGCTTGAACTATATTTCTAGATTTATATCCCACATGACTGCTGTGACGGTGTATTCGTCGCTATATGATCTATCGATTAAATCATAAGCTAAGAGATACATTGAAATTTCGAGTCGCCACCGCACTTTTATTTATCCAAAGGACTGGCTAAAAAGCGAACAAAAGCCTAAGAAGTTTTACACGTAGAAAACTAATAAAAAGATCAGAGATTCTGGGTAAGGGGTAAATTACGCAATGGGAAGGTGTTAGGCACCCACTACGTCCTAGGTACTCCTAGGGAGCCCTTTTCACACTTGTTATGCTAAATTGTTATTTGTTATGACATAAAGATTGTGCAAACATGATTGGGATGATGAGAAAAGAATATACATTTTTATTGGATTATTGGGTTCGAACGGATGAACCCGTTGCCTACGTACCTTCCATCAAAGGTAAGGATCAGAACGCCGTAGTTCGGCTAAAAGATTTCCAAAAGTTGGTGGATTTGATTTTAAACACAAGCACTGAGGCTTTTCATTATCAATGGGAGAACACTCGACCAAAAACAACATCCACCACGCGAGGATAGCTTCGACGTACTAGAGGGGTTAGCCCTGTTTGAAGTACGGAAGTCTTACTGTCGACTCACTAAGGATAGGCAAGATTTACATCAACCACAATGATAATTGAAGCCTATGGCTAATGCATGAAAAGATTAATGGACAGAGCCAAAACAAGTGAATGAGTGAAGTTAATTGATTGTGATTATGAAAGTGAAGTCAGAGTATGATTAAGATTGATTCAGAGGAAGTGTTATGAAATGAGTTTGAAAAAAGGTCAAGGACTTGAGTCCAGGTTTTTAGTTAGAAAACATGAAGAAGTTTGCACAACACTTATGTCAAGTTTAAAAGGTAAAGTGTGAAAAGGTTTAGGACATAATGAATGGTGAATGGATGAGAATGGGATGTAAAACTTCTTAGAAGGTTCACTTCTTGAAATCATATAGCAGATGATTCAAGTGTGTCCTTTGGAATAGCAATGGATAATAATAAACAAACAAAGCAAAGGCGGATATCGGATGCCAATCACTGGGCTTATACCAATCTCCTAAAACAGGATGGGATGTCAGATGCCACTCAATGGTCTTACACTAATCTCCACAGGCAAAGAAATAAAAGCGGATACCGGATACCAATAGATGGATTTACACCAGTCTCCTAAAACGGAACAGGATATCAGAAGCCACTCAATGGACTTACACCAATCTCCTCAAAAGAAAAACAAAGATGAGAGATGGAAGTTAACTGCCAATCTGTCTGGACTTAGGTTAACTCCACAGTATGGTCCTAGGAAATCCAATGCCACATTACAGGGACTTACAATGAATCCTCACATACAAGAACAAAAGCAACAATATGATCACAGGAATGCAAATGCCAACTAGCAGGGACTTACAGTTGCAACCTCTCACACAAACAGATGAACAAACTATGATCACAGGAAAGCAGATGCCAACTTACAGGGACTTATAACTGCAACCTCACATACAAATCAAACAGATCAAATTATGATCACAGGATAACAGATGCCAACTTACAGGGACTTATAACTGTATCCTCACATACAAACAGATAAAACAGAAGATATGAGTGACCAATGAGGTCTTACACTCTATCCTTCCATATCACAGGAGCAAATGCCAAGGCAATGGACTTACAATTGTCCTCAATGGGCAAACAACAATGATAGCATCACAAAGATAAATGAGATGATCATGCATTAATGGCAATTGATGATGATGATAAATGCATAACATACAAGCAAGCAAGTGCATATGAAGCAATCAAACAATCAATGAATAGCAAGCAGCACACTCTATAGCCAAGACAAGGGGGGCTCACTCAAGAGGGTTTGACTTTGAAAGTCCACTGTAATAGGTGAAGGTCGCTCTTAACCTTGCCATTGAGAGGCTAAGGTGAAGCAGATGAAAAGGAGATGAGGGGTGTGCCTCATTGCTTCTATCTCAGATCAGAGAGAGCATATAAGAAAGTGTGGGAGTTCAGAAAGTAGGAACTCTCTCCACATTATTGACTCGATTAGATCTTGGGTATTTATCTCATTGCTTCAACCAGGTACTGGGAGCAAAGAGAGGACACACTGAATAGTGGGGGATAGATTGCTTATCCCTACCTTCCACCAATTGCCTTACTTGAAGGACTTTTCCTGCTTAGGACAATTTTAAACAAACACAGGCATTGCCTCTTAAGGAGGACTTCAGACAGTTTGCCCGGTCAAATAACAGACCGGGTCTCCAGACTACATGAAGAAGAAAGGTTTATACCTCAAAGCAAATGCTAAAAAGCAAAGCAAGCAAGTTCAAAGAACTTAGGCAACTAAAGTACCTGAAAAAGTCAAACCAATTAGTAAACAGCTCAACAGTCAAAATCAAAAGAAAATGAACCAATAGTCAACCACAGAGGGACCAATTGTGCAAGGCACAAAGACTCAAGCATGTGAGTCACACCTACAAAACAAAGGTTAGCACATTAAACAATCAAACTAAAACACATTTGAATGATCCTCAAGGCATTGGTGCTTAACCTGAAACAGAGGAACTCAACATAAGCTTAGAAGACCACTAGGACTAGCCTAGGGTCAAAGATGAAAGAAAAAGTCAAGGCAGCAAGAAAAAGTCAACCCAAACCAAGTCTAAACATTCAAGAAGCATTCTCAATTGGATTCATAATAAAATCATGCATCATGGTCATTTCATATGCAAAAGGATGCAAAGCATGGCAAGAGAAGCATACAAAAGTCAACAGCAAAGACTTCATTCAAAAGTCAACTCAAACAATCCCAAAAATTATGAAATAAAACACACTCAATCCTAACATCTAACATAGTATACATGTAAAATTTCATGGCATTTGGATGAGAGGAAGGCAGTCAATGAAATTCATGAAGTCAAATCAAATTCAAGTAAGCATGGTGAAAGTCAACAAGCATAGGTCAACTTCAAAAAAATCATATCAATTTGAAAACAGAAGAGAAATGAATGAGATTAACACCAATGCAAAGCTCAAAGTGTCTAGTTATCACATATGAAATTTCATGATCATACAATAAGATTTGAGAATTTCACAAAAGATTTGGCAATGCATAGCACAAAAAGTCAACAAATGACCAAGTATGGAAGAAAATTCTTAATCAAATGGAAAACAGCAAGATTAATTCCAAGAAAATTCATACACAAACTAGACATGTGAAAGAACATTCATGCAAAATTTCAAGTGATTTGGATAAGGGGAAGCATGTGAGCAAAAATTGGGAAAATGCATGTTCATGTTGTGACACCAAATGTAACACATGACTTCAAAAAAACATAACTCCCAATCCACAAATGATAAATGCACAAACTTTATATGGAAATGAAGGTAAATGTGTCTAGTTTCACCACAAAAAATTTCAAAGGCATTGGATATAACATGAATATTTCACAATTGAAATGGCACAATGTATCATTCATGCACACATGTTGAGAAAATAATTGTCAATTAAAAACCAACCAATGGAAAATTAATTAAAATTCACAATTAAATTCTTGACTCATTTGTGAACATGTGTAAAAAAATTCATAATTTTTTTGATGAAACGTGAAGGAGAAATAAATTGTGGAAGTTGGATGATAAATTGGTGCAAGCATGAGCAAAAGGCATAGCAATATGGGGTCAACCAAGTCAACGGATGGCAATTGCTGTAATATCAATTCACTTAACCAAAACGCACAGCATAAGCAGGACACGGGAAATGTTCTTATTGGTCCTCACCAATAGAACAGTAAACTTGGCCAAATGATTTCAAAAACTGGGTTCTAAAACCCTAGGGTTTTAACAACCATGGTATCTCAACATTCATCATCATCATGCACGAACAAACACAACCAACCTTAATAATCATCATTCAAGCATCAACTGTAACCAACATCAACAATCCAAAACAAAGCCATGTAACCTCATCATTAGACAACACCAGCTAATAACCAAACAGACACAAACATGGGAAATCTGGAAATGATAAGGTTTAAACACGGCAGGGCAGCTCAAATGCTCAACTTTAATCGATCATCATGGCCAACAAATCTTAAACAGAAACATGCAGACCAACATGGTAACATAAATGATATTCATGCAGCATAGGATAATAGCAAGCAATGTTTAATCAGCATGGCAGCACAAAACATATGGTTTTTTGGGTTCAAGCATAACAGCAGCAGGGTATGCTCATGGGATTTCAAAACTGCAGCAGGGTTTGAACATTCAGTAGGATTCATTCAAATTCATGGTTCATTAACAGCATGCCAAATTCAAACAACATGGTAGACAAATGGCAAAAGCAATGATTCATGTAATTACCAACAGTAACAGCCATCAACACACATGCATATATGAACTGGATTTTTAGAAATATGCTAGGTTTTCATGACAGCAACATTCATCACTTCATGCTCATAATCATCAACTAACACTCGAAACAAGTAGATTACACAACAGCACATAAACTTTAATCATGCAAGCATCAAACATGAACACAAACAACACATCCAGCAGCCAACATGCATGAGCTAGTTTTTTTCTGGAAAAATACAGGGTTTATCATGGCAGGGTTTAGCAGCATGGTATCAAGTTCATCATCAATTTGCAGCATGGCTGATAGCATGACAGTAGCAACGAGTTCATGCAAATACAAACAATAGCAGGTAAGCAGCATCAACCAATATTAGAACATCCATGCTCATGGGAGATCCTGGACAGCTTAAGGTTTCCAAATAGCAGCATATGCTCATCATACTCACAACAAAATTCGACCACCAAACAAACAACATGGTACTGGTAAAGGCCAAATCAATCAGCAATAAACAAGCATCAACAGGAAAATTTTTGGACAAATTCATGGTTCAACAGCTACAGGGTATCATCAATTTCATCATCATAAAACCAGTCATGAACAAACAAACATAACAGAAGCAGCAATGATCAAGCATCATACAATCATCATGGTAATGAGATGCATCATGGGATCACGAGCAGAAATAATGGCCAACATACATGCACGTGTACATGATTCCTGGAAAATATGTTGGGGTTTATGAACAGCAGCAGGCATCATCTTCAATGTTTGTTAACAAATAACAATCAAACAACATGGACACCACATGATAATACACTCATGATGCCTATACGACAAATAACACACAACAACCAAAACAAATGAGCTGGATTTCTGGAAACAGTATAAGAGTTGTAAGATAGCAGCAAAGCATTTGCAGCATCAATTTCATCATCATGAACTCAATCAAAATGAGCATCAAGCAAGCAGCATCATGACATGAACAACAAAACAACACCAGCATGAGGGATTCTAGGCAAGTTTATGATTCATACACAACAGCAGGGGTAGACATTCAACATCAAGGTTCAACATTCACACAGGCAACTTCAGACAGACATAATGAACAGCATGGCCAATGGAACATCAAGCAAACTTTAACCAACAACCAAACAAACAGTAATCCTGGAAATTCTGGGCAGCATAGGTTTGAACAGCAAGCATAAACTCATCATCACCATAAGCTCGAAAATTCATCATGCTCAGAATTAAAATATGAGTATAGTAGTGTAATCCTCATGCATCACACATACACAATCCATTCATGGTTTTCAGGAAAAACACAGCATCACACATACACAATCCATTCATGGTTTTCAGGAAAAACACAGCATCACAGCAAATCGAAAGAAAAATACATTCAAGCATAAAAATGAAAACTCATATTTCTCTCAGCATAACCAACCATTTCAAACCATTTAAAATTCATGATAATTAGCACAACACAAACTAGCTAAAGCATATCATGGCATAGAGAATGAAGAGATCGAGATTTTTACTTGGTTATGAAGAAATGGAGGAAACAGTGATGTTTTGAGGTTGTTGTGCTGAAACAGGTGGCTCTTATGCTTGGCAATGTTGAATGTTTGAAGAAAACCAGCTCACCCTTGCTTGAAACTCTCAAACCTTGAGTTCACCATTGTCATGCTCATTGAAAACAGAGCCAGGAGGGAGCTGCACAGGTGTGGTTTCACACTTGGAATGGGCTTGTTATGATGATGGATGATGAAGAAAACAAGAGGAAGCTCGAGGGTTTTGGGATTTTTTGCAGAAAATCACTTTGAGCAAAATGCACTATGTGAGAGTGAGAGAGAATTCTGGTTGGTGGCTGCAGCCTAGGGTTTCACAAATGTCAGAAAATGACTTATATATCACCTGTTTAGAGTTGGATTAGGGAGTGCTAACTTGGTTTAGTTTAATGAGTACCATTTGCATTTTGCTAATCATGTGCACAAGTGAAATGGAGGTGTGTAATGCTGTACGAGTGGGCTTGAAAAACCAGCTGTAAATGACCTTTTCTTTCTGCTGTTTGTTGTTTGCACAGAAAATGCTGTATTTGTTTTGCTTATGTACTTCCATTTGCAACATTGCCAAATTTGTGCTTTTGGTTCAAAAAGGTGGTGGAATGATGGTATGGACATGATTTAAAGCTTGGAACAAATCACAAATGATATATGGAACATTTCCCAATTGGCCAAATCAAGAAAAAGTCAAGGAATCAAAAAGTCAAAGTTTGGTCAAACTTTGAATTTAAATGAAAAGGTCCAAAAATGCCATTTTGAATGGCAAGGTTTTAGGTCATGAAATTTATATTTATGGAAAGAGGATGAAAAATGTGGTGTGTAGGAAAAAACCCCACCAAATTTGGCCTTATGGTTTGAGAGATATGGCTCTGTGAAGTTCAAAAATTGATGAAAATGAATTGATCATATCTTGACAACCACACATGGGATTTGAGAGTTCTTGGACTTTTTGAAAATGGGAAGACAAGATCTTCAACTTTCATGTTGGGCAAAAATTCATTTGAAGCTTGTATCATGATGTAAGTTGAGGATCAAGAAGTTTCCATTTTTGGCAGTTGAAATTACAGGTCCACTTGCTATTTCTGGAAAATTTCTGATTGACTTGATTTTCTTCCATGATGAGGTTGAACATGATAGATGAGGCTTATACAAGCATGAATGAACTCCTTCAGATCAATTCTATCCATCAAATCCTTGATTAAATCCACTGTTGACCAAGTTTGACTTTTCTAGGGTTTTGAGTGACTGAGCCTCTTCTGATGATTTCCAAACCCTAATTCCTTGAGAACTTGACTCCAAATGATGTCCCAAGTTGTATGAACCTTTGATTATTGATCATGGTGCCCAAATTCTGCAAGAATGGCCACCATCCATTGCTTTGACTGACCAATGACTGAGTTTGACCTAATTTCTGATGATTGCTTCAACTGCAAGCAACAAGGTTAGACTGACAATATTTTTGTACTTTTTGAATGATAATCATATGAAAACAAAGATATACAAATGCAAAGTATGCTTGGTGATCAAGAAACAACCCACAAGGCAACCTACCCACTAGGAGGGAAGCTAGGGCATGCAATGATCCTTGAGGTTATGATATGAATGATATGGGCCATGAGGGATCTTAGGGCCCAAAATTGGGGTCTTACAGATGCCCCTATTTAAGGTCATTCTAGCCGGAGAAGTGAAGTTTAGAAATCTTCATCTCGACGCGGTAGAATGGACTTAAATAACAGTAATGAGACAAATTTTGGTCCCTAAGAGACCTCATGATGCAAATGTATGCGTGCAAAAGACACAAATTCTGTGGGGAATATAATTCACACAGAAGAAAAGACGATCCATCGGAGTAATACACTCACCAGGAACAGAGACTCTAACAAGATTCTATGGGGATAATAAAAGAAAAAGAAATGTGTGAACAATACACGACTGGGGAAAAAACAAAACTGACACAGCGTGAACAAAACACGACTCTGATTAGAAAAAACAGAAAACAGACTGGAAAACTCACTGGGGAGTGAAGGACTCACACTGGGAAGAGAATTCCAAATGGAAAATAAGTCCATTGGAAAGACACAAGCTGACTCCTGAGGAGAAGCAAAAGAAAACTCCACTGGGGAAGTAACAAGCAAAATGAGATGCTACCGGTAAGGGTAACAAACTCAGGAAGGAACACCAAGGATACCGGGTTGTAGGTATGTAACAGGTGACCGACCAAAGACGTGAATTGGTGTGTGTTCCAAGACACTCATCATCCTGAAGAGAGCGAAAGCAAACTTGTTTATAGGATGGACATTCAATTCCACAAGGAAAATGAATCTTACTCTGAGGGGAAAGCAACAAAGAATTGACCCAAGAGTGAACGAGACATATTATTCATTACCGGCAGACCGTGAATAATATACTCGAAAGGAAAATTATCCTGAACCGGTTACTGGGTTGTTTATAGGATAAAATCCGAAGACGTGAATTGGTTTGTGTTCCAAGACACTCATCATCCGAAAGAAAACTAGAACAGCAGACTTGTTTAAAGGATGGCTGAAAAAACGTGAATTGGTGTGTGTTCCAAGACACTCATCATCCGAAAGAAAGCTAGAACAGCAGTCTTGTTTAAAGGATGGCTGAAAAAACGTGAATTGGTGTGTGTTCCAAAACACTCATCATCCGAAAGAAAGCTAGAACAGCAGACTTGTTTAAAGGATGGTCAAAAAAGCGTGAATTGGTGTGTGTTCCAAAACACTCATCATCCGAAAGAAAGCTAGAACAGCAGACTTGTTTAAAGGATGGACAAAAAACGTGAATTGGTGTGTGTTCCAAAACACTCATCATCCGAAAGAAAGCTAGAACAGCAGTCTTGTTTAAAGGATGGACAAAAAACGTGAATTGGTGTGTGTTCCAAAACACTCATCATCCGAAAGAAAGCTAGAACAGCAGTCTTGTTTAAAGGATGGACAAAAAACGTGAATTGGTGTGTGTTCCAAAACACTCATCATCCGAAAGAAAGCTAGAACAGCAGTCTTGTTTAAAGGATGGCTGAAAAAACGTGAATTGGTGTGTGTTCCAAAACACTCATCATCCGAAAGAAAGCTAGAACAGCAGTCTTGTTTAAAGGATGGCTGAAAAAACGTGAATTGGTGTGTGTTCCAAAACACTCATCATCCAAAACGCAAACTGGTTAAAGGATGGCTATTCGATTCTACAAAGAATACGAATCTTACTCGACTGGGGAAGATCAACAAAGGATTCCGACCAAAGAGCGCATGAGACATATTATTCATTACCGGCCGACCGTGAATAATATACTCGCATGGAAGATTATCCTGAACCGGTTACTGGGTTGTTTAAGGATAAAAATCCGAAAAGAAAGGCATCGAGATACCAGAATAGGTATATAATGATAACCAATCAAAAGGAGCAACAGACATTACCAACAAAAGGGTAAATGAAAGGCGATTTGCTGAGGATAAATTGCGAGCATCCGACAATTATCGACAGAAGACTAGCTGGGGATGCACTGGTATACAACCAATGATCCGGGGAACAAATCACTAGCATACGGTGAGAAGACCCACTGGGGATAAAATTGCTAGCATACGGCAATTATCCACAAAAGACTTGCTAGGGATATAAGTGCTGATCTGAGCAACTTATACAAGCAAAAGGAAAATCATCATTAAATATTGAATGAAGATAACCACAAAAATTAGGGTTTACATCTACCGAATACGGGGTAGAAGACCAAAAACTCCGCGTGGGGATAGAACAAACCACAAATCCGCACGGGAAACAAAATAGGGTTTATAACAAACCACAAACTGCTGAAGAGCAGGAAAATAGGATTTACAACTACCGGGTAGTAGGTAGAAAACCAAAACTCTGGCTGGAGAATAAAAGGTGTATAACCACAGATTCTGTTAAGAAAGCCAGGAAAAAGTAGGACTTACAACTGCTGGTTTGTAGGCAGAGGCCCAAAAACATTCCGCTGGGGAACAACCCACTGAGGGAGAATGATATCATCCAAATAGAATTCAACTGCATAAGCAACTCTACTGGGGAAAACTGTCGGCTACTCTCTTGGGAATGAACCACTGAGGGAGGACAGATCAAACAAATAGATTCTGCAACGAACCACTCCGCTTGGGGAGAATATACAGCAAACTGATCACAACAAGTAGATTCTGCAATACAAGCCACTCTACTGGGGGATCACAAACAGTCAGGAATCAATCCGTTCACTGGAGGCAAGAGCCATCATCCGACCATATCGGGGATTGAAGGAGTATTCAACAGGCGAACATGCCACAACAAACATTCTGCAGGCTAAGCTGAGGAAAAGATGGTTGTAATACACATTGGGATATCAACCCAAACAAACATCTGAGTAGGAAAATAAATCCTGCTCTGCTGGAGAGAATAACTCTGATGGAGAGATAGCAATAATTCCGCAGACGACTTCGCCGGGGAAAAGGTAAAGTACCGGGTATCAAACCACTGACTTACCGAGGTCTTCCAAGAGAAAGCGATCGTGCTGAGGAAACAGACAGTTCCGCTGGCAGCACTGCATGGGGAAAAGCGGTAACAACTCTACTTGCAACCCTGGTGGGGATATTAATAACAGCTCTATTCGCGACTCCGAGGGGAGTATCAATCAACAGCTATACTCATGACTATGCTGAGGAGACAAATGAAGTCTGGGGCATACGACCCACTGGAGAAAGTGACGGGGCACCAGGATGACAAACCATCAACCGCCGAAACTTCTCAAGAAAACACCCATGCTGGGGGAAAACTGCTGCTGGAGAAAACGAAGTCTTCAACAACACTCTGCTTGCGATTGTACTGGAGAACAGCCCCAACAACAACTCTGTCTGAGGAACAACCTCAACAAAGATCTGGAGAAAGAAGATACCACCAAACCAGGAATATGAACCAATGTCTTACCTGTTGGGAATCATGCCACCCTCGGGAGAGCACTGAGATATTCTTGAGTATCCTTTCAATCTTGTGAATGTTCACTTTGTTTAAAACAAAAATTTTGAAAAATTTGATTTGTTTAAAACAATGATATTTTATCAATTTAAAACATGCAAAACATTTGTTGAATTGAAACAAATAAGAGTGCAAATAATTGGATAAAAAGCTCAAATTGATTTGATAGAATGGTAGCCTGCAAATGGCAAGATTCCATAGATCTGTACAAATTTGAAATCAGTGATATATATTGGAAGAGGGCTACATTGAACATAATGATCCTTTCTCTACCAATTTGAATCTCGATGTATCCGAAGCTTCAGTTGACGACGAATCGAGAATCTGCTGACGAAATGACGACTGATAAACCAGAAAGTCTTGTCAGGATGCAGTTACTTGCCAAATCCCTAATTTTTGCCTAGATTGCCCCAGGGTGAGGTACTCAATCTAGCGGGATGCAAATATATCTCTTTTTTCAAAGTCTCTAATTTTTGCCTGGATTACCCTTGCGGGTTCTCCACCGAGACGCTCATTTTTGCCTAAGCCGCCCTTTCGGGTTTTCAACTTAGCGAGCTATTCTTTTTTTTCATTTGCATATACTTTTTTTTTTTTTTTTTTTTTTTTTTAGGCAAAGTATCTCTTAACTGCATCTGAATTCACAGGACGAGTGAAATCCTCCCCATCCATTGTTGTAAGCATCAAAGCACCGCCTGAAAAGGCTCTCTTAACAACATACGGACCCTCGTAGTTTGGAGTCCACTTGCCCCTGGAATCGGGCGCGAAAGACAAAACTTTCTTGAGCACAAGGTCACCTTCTCGGAACACACGAGGCTTGACCTTCTTGTCGAATGCTTTCTTCATTCTCTGTTGATACAACTGACCATGACACATGGCAGTTAATCGTTTCTCTTCGATCAAATTCAGTTGGTCATATCGACTCTGAATCCATTCAGCATCAGTCAACTTGGCTTCCATCAAGACTCGCATTGATGGGATCTCCACCTCTACTGGGAGAACGGCTTCCATACCATAAACAAGAGAGAAAGGGGTTGCCCCTGTTGAAGTGCGTACAGACGTACGGTATCCATGCAAAGCAAATGGCAGCATCTCATGCCAATCTTTGTAGGTGACAGTCATCTTCTGGATAATTCTCTTGATATTCTTGTTAGCAGCTTCAACAGCCCCATTCATCTTAGGTCTGTAAGGAGAGGAATTATGGTGTGCAATCTTGAATTCAGCGCACAACTCATCCATCATCTTGTTATTCAGATTAGATCCATTATCAGTAATGATCCTCTCTGGCACACCATAACGGCAAATCAACTGGTTCTTGATAAACTTCACAACCACCTGTCTGGTCACATTCGCATACGAAGCGGCTTCAACCCATTTGGTGAAGTAATCAATTGCTACGAGAATAAAACGATGTCCGTTGGACGCTTTCGGCTCAATCATGCCGATCATGTCGATTCCCCACATAGAGAAAGGCCATGGTGATGAAATCACATTCAGGAGTGTCGGAGGAATATGAATCTTATCCGCATAAATTTGACACTTGTGACATTTCTTCACATATTTGCAACAGTCAGACTCCATTGTCAGCCAATAGTAGCCTGCTCTCAACATTTTCTTAGCCATGGCATGTCCATTGGAATGAGTACCAAATGAACCCTCATGGACCTCAGTCATCAACAGGTTTGCTTCGTGTCTATCCACGCATCTGAGCAAAACCATATCAAAATTTCTCTTGTACAGCACTTCACCACTGAGGTAGAAACTGCCTGACAACCTTCTCAAAGTTTTCCTATCTTTCACAGATGCCCCAGGCGGGTAGACCTGGTTCTGGAGGAAATTCTTGATATCAAAATACCAAGGCTTGTCATCTTTCACTTCTTCGATTGCAAATATGTGAGCGGGTCTGTCCAAGCGCATCACAGTAATATTGGGGACATCATTCCACCATCTGACAACAATCATGGAAGCAAGTGTAGCAAGGGCATCTGCCATCCGATTATCCTCTCGAGGAATATGATAAAATTCAACTTCTGTGAAGAAAGTTGAAATTCTCCTTGCATAATCTCTGTATGGGATGAGACCTGGTTGATTTGTCTCCCATTCACCTTTGATCTGATTGACAACCAAAGCTGAATCACCATAGACATCAAGATATTTGATTCTCAAATCAATGCATTCTTCAAGTCCCATAATACAGGCTTCATACTCCGCCATGTTATTCGTGCATTTGAAGGTTAGCCTTGCTGTAAACGGAATGTGCGATCCCTGGGGATTAACAATTACTGCCCCAATTCCATTTCCATATTGATTAACAGCGCCATCAAACACCATCGTCCATCTGGAACCAGGTTCTGGACCCTCATCAAGTGTAGGCTCATCGCAATCTTTCATCTTCAAATACAGAATTTCCTCGTCAGGGAAGTCATACTGAACAGACTGATGATCTTCAATCGGCTGGTGTGCTAAGTGGTCAGCCAAGATACTACCTTTGATAGCTTTCTGAGCTCGATACTCAATATCATACTCAGATAACAGCATCTGCCAACGGGCAATCCTCCCAGTTAAAGCAGGCTTCTCGAAGATATACTTAATTGGATCCATTCTGGATATCAACCAAGTTGTATGATTTATCATGTACTGGCGCAAACGCTTAGCTGCCCAAGCTAAAGCACAACACGTCTTCTCAAGCATAGAGTATCGAGACTCACAATCAGTAAACTTCTTACTGAGGTAGTAGATAGCAAACTCCTTCTTCCCTGATTCATCTTGTTGACCGAGTACACAACCCATCGAGTCTTCAAGAACTGTTAAATACATGATCAGAGGTCTTCCTTCCACTGGCGGAGACAAAATCGGAGGTTCGGACAGATAATCTTTGATACTGTCGAAAGCTTTCTGGCAATCCTCGGTCCAATCATGAGACTGATCTTTCCGGAGGAGCTTGAATATCGGCGCACATGTGGCGGTCATGTGGGATATAAATCTGGAAATATAGTTCAAGCGGCCAAGAAAACCTCGGACTTGCTTCTCAGTTTTGGGTGCGGGCATCTCTTGTATTGCTTTGACCTTTGCAGGATCAACCTCAATACCTCTTTCACTTACCACAAAACCCAACAACTTGCCGGAACGGACTCCAAAAGTACACTTGTTCGGATTCAGACGAAGCTGGAACTTCCTCAGACGCTGAAAAAGCTTCAACAAATGCTCAATATGCTCAACTTCCGTTCGGGACTTAGCAATCATATCATCAACATAGACTTCTATCTCCTTGTGCATCATGTCATGGAACAAGGTAGTCATAGCTCGTTGATACGTGGCTCCGGCGTTCTTCAAACCGAAGGGCATCACTCGATAACAGAATGTTCCCCAAGGTGTGATGAATGTTGTCTTCTCCATATCCTCTGGTGCCATCTTGATTTGATTATATCCGGAAAATCCGTCCATAAAGGAAAAGACTTTGAATTTAGCCGTATTGTCCACCAACATGTCAATGTGTGGTAGAGGAAAATCATCTTTAGGGCTAGCTTTATTCAAATCTCTGTAGTCAACGCACATACGGACTTTTCCGTCCTTCTTAGGAACAGGCACAATGTTGGCCACCCATTGAGGATATGTCGAAGTCACCAGAAACCCCGCATCAATTTGCTTCTGAACTTCCTCTTTGATCTTCACTGCCATATCTGGATGAGTTCTTCTGAGCTTCTGCTTCACAGGCACGCACTCAGGCTTCAAAGGCAGGAAATGTTGCACAATATCTGTATCTAAACCCGGCATATCTTCATAGGACCAAGCAAAGATATCTGAATATTCTCGTAGCAAGCTGATCAAATCTTCCTTAACAGACTCTTCAAGAAGTGCCCCAATCTTCACCAGGCGCTCACAATCTTCAGACCCCAAGTTGACTGTTTCCAAGTCTTCGAGATGCGGCTGAATGATCTTCTCTTCGTGCTCAAGGAGACGGGTGATCTCATCAGGAATCTCTTCAACGTCATCTTCCTCTGCCTCAAATACAGGGAATTCAAAATTGGGAGATGGCGTTGGATCATTATGTTCAATGGGTTTTAGGATCAACCTGCATAATGATTTTGGTTAAGAGAAAAAACTTTAGATTTTAAACAAGCAAATCATTATGCAGATGAAAAAATGTTGCTTTTACAGCTTTTATTTTGTTTTTATGGTTTTTTGTGATCACTGATTTCATAAAGAAAAGCAAAAAGTGAAAACAAAGGAAAAACAAATGTTTTGACAATGCAAAAATTGAATGAAAACATCATTGTATATATGCTTTGCCAACAATGTCATCACTTCTCCTTTTGGCATGGGAGAAGGGTTTTAAACAAAATGAACAATTACTCTGATCTATGGACAACTGTAGGAACATCCACAGCGACCCAATTGTGGCAGACACCACCAGGAATAACAAAGTTGTTCAGATCTTCTGCGTCTTCTTCTTCAATGATAGCAGCAGCTTCCTCTTCTGCAGGTTGATCAGCATGGATGAATCCTCCACTTGTGAACAGACCTTGCTCGTTGCATGCCCCAGAACCAAAGCCAATGCCAGCCCGGGATCGGTTGTCTTCAAGTTCAAGCACTTTCCCTAATCCAGCAACTGCACCACATTCAATGGCCAGCTTCGCATCTCGGTAGGAAGTGAATGAAGGAGACTTCTTCTCGATTGGTTTATCAATAGATAAAGCTTGGAACTGAGTTCCAACTTCATCCTCTGCATCAATGTACGAGAAAGAAGATAGATTACTGACCAGGAGAGCCTTCTCTCCCCCTACTACAACCAATTTCTTGTTTTTCACAAACTTCAGCTTTTGGTGTAGGGTGGATGTCACGGCGCCAGCCTCGTGAATCCATGGTCTGCCCAAGAGACAGCTGTATGATGGGTGAATATCCATTACTTGAAAAGTGATCTGGAAATCACTTGGTCCAATCTTGATTGGGAGGTCAACTTCCCCAATCACGGTCTTACGCGACCCATCAAAAGCTTTTACAACAACCCCACTCTGCCTCATAGGAGGACCTTGATATGACAGACGAGAGAGTGTGGATTTTGGCAATACATTCAGAGACGATCCAGTGTCCACCAACACATTGGACATTGCATCAGATTTGCAATTCATAGAGATATGTAAAGCCATGTTGTGGTCTCTTCCCTCCTCAGGGAGATCAGCGTCACAAAAGCTCAAGGTGTTGCAAGCGGTAATGTTTGCAACTATGCTATCAAATTGTTCCAGGGTGACGTCATGATCAACGTACGCCAGGTCTAAGACTTTCTGCAGAGACTCCCTATGAGGCTCTGAATTCAGCAACAAAGAAAGAATGGAAATCTTGGAGGGCGTGTGTAGAAGCTGGGCTACAATATTGTACTCACTCTTTCTGATGAGCCTCAGCATCTCATCAGATTCTTCATCAACAATGCCACTCGGGCCAACAACTGAAGAAATGGGAGTCTTTGGTACGGACGAGGAGGGTTTGGCAACATCAAGTGCCGGATTCTGAACATTCACAGCATTCCCTACAGGGTGCACAACAGTGTCAGAAGCAACAGCCTTAGCAGGCGCAGAAAACACACGACCGCTGCGGGTCAACCCACTAACATCAGCGATAGTGGTTACAGATGTTGAAGGCAAAGGAACCTCTACTCCATCTTGGACAGCAACAGGACTATATCTGAAAGGTACGGCTTTATCAGATGAATACGGCACAGGGCCGGCTGGTTTGATGATCAAAGCAGGTGATGCCTTAGGCTTGTTGCTATTGTAGCGAATAACAACGGGCTCAGGCAGTTTGAACACCGGGGAGATGACACTCACTTCGGGCTCAACAACATCCACATTGCGATTCTGGAGAATCTCAATGGTATCTTCATTCAACATCTTCTGAAGCTCTCGGCGAACCTGATCACAACCCAAGCGGTTAACAGAACAGACACGGCACTTATCGTGGTTATGCTCCAAATAACTGTGCTGACACAGCATCTTATGTAAATCAACCAACGATTGCCGGATATGACTGACATACTTCACCTTGTATTTCCCAAGGTCTTCCTGGATCATATTCACAGATTTCCCATGCGAAGGCAATGGGTTCCTGGTGACATTTGGGTTGGAGTCTTCAAAACTCAGAATTCCGCTCCTCATAAGGTCTTGCACCTTAGTCTTCAGCTGGAGGCAATTCTCAATGTCATGGCCCGGAGCGCCAGAGTGGTAGACGCAATGCTGGTCAGGCTTATACCACCACTGAGGGTTGGCCGGTATAGCCGGAGGATCTCTCGGAGATACCAATTTCCGCTCTATTAGAGAGGGATATAACTCCGTATACGTCATAGGAATCGGATCAAAGCTGATCTTCTTCCTTTCATAACCCGTGTTCGCTTGATTACTCGAATTCCCACGAGGCTGATAAGCCTGTTGCTGCGGACGAGCTTGTTGTTGATACTGTGGTTGTGGATATTGTTGCTGATGCTGATACTGTTGAGGTTGATATTGCTGACGTTGAGGAGTGTTATCCTTGAAAACAGGTGCTACGTGAGCCACCTGGTGCTGATGACCAGAATGTCGTGCAGGCTTCCTCTGAACAGAGGGTCTTCGATGCTTTGGCTGAGACTGCACAGCATGCGCTTCACCTTCTTTCCTCTTAAACGCTCCATATCGCTTAGAGGAAGAACCATCATCTTTGGCTAACCGTCCCTCGCGGACACCTTCTTCAAGACGCATCCCCATGTTCACCATCTCGGTGAAATCAGAGGGAGCGCTGGCCACCATTCTCTCATAGTAAAATGACCCAAGAGTCTTCAGAAAGATCTTGGTCATCTCCTTCTCTTCTAATGGTGGAGTGATTTGAGCTGCCAGCTCACGCCATCTCTGGGCGTACTCCTTGAACGATTCTTTGTCCTTTTGTGACATAGACCTGAGTTGATCTCTGTCAGGCGCCATGTCAACGTTGTATTTATATTGCTTGACGAAAGCTTCGCCAAGGTCGTTGAAAGAGCGGATGTTGGCACTGTCCAGACTCATATACCAACGGAGAGCAGCACCAGACAAACTGTCTTGGAAATAGTGGATCAAGAGTTGATCGTTGTCGGTCTGCGTGGACATCTTTCTGGCATACATAACCAAGTGTGCCAAAGGACAAGTGTTCCCTTTATATTTCTCAAAGTCTGGGACTTTGAATTTAACTGGTATCTTAACACCGGGAACTAGACAAAGTTCGGCTGCTGACTTGCCGAAGAGATCTTTGCCTCTAAGAGTCCTCAATTCCTTTCTTAGCTCGAGGAATTGATCGTTCATTGCATCCATCTTCTCGTGAACATCTGAGCCTTCAGAAGCCTCAGAGTGATAAATGGTGTCGTCTACCCTAGGCATGGTATGCACGACAGGGGGAACAGGTATAGGGACCGGGCTAGATGCCGGCATTTGAGCAAACGTTGGAGCTGGCAGATCAGGCATGAAGCCAGAAGGCATCCCCCAAGGAAAACCGGGAGGCATGGCATTTGGCTGCTGGGCACTAACAGGCACCGTTGATGTAGCTATCTCTGATATAACCGTCCGCTGAACGGGAGTTGCTGGTTGAGGAGCAGGCTGATTCTGGGCGGCCAGAAGTTGTTCCATCAGAGCGCCAAGTCTGGCGACTTCATCTCTCAAACTCTGGTTCTCTTGTTCCAATTGCTCCATAATTCTCGCAGAGTTGACCCTCGTATAATACCGGTGAGTCAGCTTGTCTTCAAAATAAATGAAGAACAGACGTTAGAACCAAAAGACCAGAAAATGGGTACCTGTTTATGCAAGAATGATGCATGAAATGCTTGTGCAAATGCTTTGTTTTCAAGGAACCCTCAGGGCGTTGCTTGCAATATTTTGAATATTAAACATTTTGATTGCTCATGGAAAATATTTCTTTTAAATATATCGAAACAAAGAAATACAGCATTTTTGAATTCATTACAAAGAGAAAAGGTAAATGACATCCTATGGATCCCTATTAGCTCGGGATGCTGGAGGACGAGAAGTGCACAACTTCTTGATCTCTCTCTCATAGGCAGCCTCCATATCAGCTTTCTCCTTTGCAAGTTGATCATACTTCCTTTTCCAGAATTTGGAAGACTGAGGAAGCAGAGAAGTCCAAGTGTCGTTTGGATCATCGATCACTCGGTGCTCGAGAAATTCAATCATAGCATCCTTCTCCTTGAGCTGCTGCAGCAATTCCTCTCTCTCGCGGATCCAGGCACGCGAAAGGTCTTCTTCTCTCAACTTCTCTACACGTTGGGTAGGGAGGGTTGAAGGCCCAGCCACATCCAACGGTGTAGGTCTCGGATGATCGTATGGCATCAGATAGGTAGCAGCCCTCTGTCTGACCCAAGAGGTGTATGGCTCCAAAGCAATGCAGTTCTTTGGACCCAATTCATTCCTACTCTTTATGCGAATATTGCGCCAAGCGCGGACAAATATGGCTTTCAGGCCTTGGGGATCTTTACCCTCCTGAAAGAACACACCTTCTAACAGAATGTTATGGGGTTTATCCTTTAGGGGGAACCCAAGCTGACGACGTGCAAGCGCAGGGTTGTAGGTAATCCCACCACATGTACCAAGAAGAGGCACATTAGGGAATTCACCACAAGAGTTAATGATCTGGACGGTATCGTACACGCGATCATACCAGGTGATATCATCATTGGTGAGAGACATGAGTCTCTGAGACCACCGTAGACATCCCTTGTTCTCCTTGAAAGCAACTGTCTGCGGCAAGTGCGAAATAAACCACTTGTACAGCAGGGGTAAACAGCAGACAATGACTCCTCCATTCTTCATATTCCTTAGGTGCAAGGAGACATATGCATCACCCAACAAGGTCGGAACTGGATTAAGAACTGAAAAGATCCTAATGGCATTCATGTCGACGAACTTGTCGAAGTTGGGAAACAGCACCAATCCATAGATGAGTAACACAAATAGAGCCTCAAAGGCATCCTCACTCATGGCCTTCCCATAAAAGGTAGCTTGGGCAATGAGGAACTCGGAAGGAAAACCCTGAATTCCGCCTTTGGTAGTCAGATTAGCTCTAATCAGATCTTCATCTATGTGCAACAAGCTGGAAATCTCTCGAGCAGATAGAATACTCTCTAGGCCACTGAACGGCACTTGATCCAGAATCGGAATCCCAATAAGGTGAGAGTATTCTTCCAAAGTTGGCAGCAACTGGAAGTCCGGAAATAGGAAGCAATGATAGAGCGGATCATAAAACTGAGCCAGAGTGCTCATCAATCCCTCATCCACCTGAGTAGTCAACAACGGCAGAAGCTTCCCATAGCGAGCCTTGAAACCCAAGGGATCTAATACATACGATGTCAGATTCCTTAGCTCTTTTACATCGGGCTGCTTAAAGCTGTACTTCTTTGTATGCCTCTTTGGTCTTTCCATGTCTGAAAATTTTGCAAATAAACCCTTTAAGTTCCTTGAAAATTTTTCTTTTTGATGACATGAATGCGGATGAATGCGTGAATGCATGAATGCAACAAACACACTCAAGGATCAAGCAAAGCACACCAAACAAAGGTCGTGGGAAAGCTCTATGTATCCCTAATATCAATCATCCATTTTGGTGGATTTAGGTTTTCACCTTATCAACACCCAAGTTCCATTGATATTAACGGTACATGAACCGGTTCAGACATTCTTAATATCAACCAGCCGCTTTGATGGATTTTAGGTTTTACACCTGATCCGGGATCCATTGATATTAACAATGTTTGAACGACTCAACCACGAATCACGGGTTTGTTGAGAGTCACGAGCATGGAGTCTCGGTTAAGAACCACCCAAAGGGAGTGTACTAGGGTTTAAACCTGCCAGACATGTTCTATCAGAGGTGCCCATAATCATCGTTCCATCTTTCGAATATTATCGGAGGAACGAATACTCGTATTCCAAGAATATTCTCAAGAGAAACTCTTATGAGTGTAGTATCGCGTAACAATCGTATCAGAACTGACATCTGAACGACCTCCGCACTACGGTCCTAAAAATAGGCCAAGATGGGTTTGGTAAACTAAGGTCCTTGGCTTCTGCGGAACATGATTGAAAGAATAATGCCTAACCACAAATAACTTGTGTGACATTATTAGTTCAACATGACCTCCACCAAATGAATGGACTCGCAGGTCAACTGGCTAAGGACTACTCCACACCAGTCGACAAGACTATGCCATTCTCCTATCCTAGAGTGCACTCGAGTTCGGGTACAGAACTCATCTCACAGATCACCAAAGCAAACAAGCATTGTATATCAAGCAATTCACACATTACAATCAATACAGTGATCCCAAATTGTACAAAAATATGTCAAATAAAGAATAATAATATAGCACAACAAGGGTGAAAAGTAGGCAATACCACCAAGGATTCTGGTGAGATTTCCCCAGCAGAGTCGCCACTTTTCTGTGACGGTGTATTCGTCGCTATATGATCTATCGATTAAATCATAAGCTAAGAGATACATTGAAATTTCGAGTCGCCACCGCACTTTTATTTATCCAAAGGACTGGCTAAAAAGCGAACAAAAGCCTAAGAAGTTTTACACGTAGAAAACTAATAAAAAGATCAGAGATTCTGGGTAAGGGGTAAATTACGCAATGGGAAGGTGTTAGGCACCCACTACGTCCTAGGTACTCCTAGGGAGCCCTTTTCACACTTGTTATGCTAAATTGTTATTTGTTATGACATAAAGATTGTGCAAACATGATTGGGATGATGAGAAAAGAATATACATTTTTATTGGATTATTGGGTTCGAACGGATGAACCCGTTGCCTACGTACCTTCCATCAAAGGTAAGGATCAGAACGCCGTAGTTCGGCTAAAAGATTTCCAAAAGTTGGTGGATTTGATTTTAAACACAAGCACTGAGGCTTTTCATTATCAATGGGAGAACACTCGACCAAAAACAACATCCACCACGCGAGGATAGCTTCGACGTACTAGAGGGGTTAGCCCTGTTTGAAGTACGGAAGTCTTACTGTCGACTCACTAAGGATAGGCAAGATTTACATCAACCACAATGATAATTGAAGCCTATGGCTAATGCATGAAAAGATTAATGGACAGAGCCAAAACAAGTGAATGAGTGAAGTTAATTGATTGTGATTATGAAAGTGAAGTCAGAGTATGATTAAGATTGATTCAGAGGAAGTGTTGTGAAATGAGTTTGAAAAAAGGTCAAGGACTTGAGTCCAGGTTTTTAGTTAGAAAACATGAAGAAGTTTGCACAACACTTATGTCAAGTTTAAAAGGTAAAGTGTGAAAAGGTTTAGGACATAATGAATGGTGAATGGATGAGAATGGGATGTAAAACTTCTTAGAAGGTTCACTTCTTGAAATCATATAGCAGATGATTCAAGTGTGTCCTTTGGAATAGCAATGGATAATAATAAACAAACAAAGCAAAGGCGGATATCGGATGCCAATCACTGGGCTTATACCAATCTCCTAAAACAGGATGGGATGTCAGATGCCACTCAATGGTCTTACACTAATCTCCACAGGCAAAGAAATAAAAGCGGATACCGGATACCAATAGATGGATTTACACCAGTCTCCTAAAACGGAACAGGATATCAGAAGCCACTCAATGGACTTACACCAATCTCCTCAAAAGAAAAACAAAGATGAGAGATGGAAGTTAACTGCCAATCTGTCTGGACTTAGGTTAACTCCACAGTATGGTCCTAGGAAATCCAATGCCACATTACAGGGACTTACAATGAATCCTCACATACAAGAACAAAAGCAACAATATGATCACAGGAATGCAAATGCCAACTAGCAGGGACTTACAGTTGCAACCTCTCACACAAACAGATGAACAAACTATGATCACAGGAAAGCAGATGCCAACTTACAGGGACTTATAACTGCAACCTCACATACAAATCAAACAGATCAAATTATGATCACAGGATAACAGATGCCAACTTACAGGGACTTATAACTGTATCCTCACATACAAAAAGATAAAACAGAAGATATGAGTGACCAATGAGGTCTTACACTCTATCCTTCCATATCACAGGAGCAAATGCCAAGGCAATGGACTTACAATTGTCCTCAATGGGCAAACAACAATGATAGCATCACAAAGATAAATGAGATGATCATGCATTAATGGCAATTGATGATGATGATAAATGCATAACATACAAGCAAGCAAGTGCATATGAAGCAATCAAACAATCAATGAATAGCAAGCAGCACACTCTATAGCCAAGACAAGGGGGGCTCACTCAAGAGGGTTTGACTTTGAAAGTCCACTGTAATAGGTGAAGGTCGCTCTTAACCTTGCCATTGAGAGGCTAAGGTGAAGCAGATGAAAAGGAGATGAGGGGTGTGCCTCATTGCTTCTATCTCAGATCAGAGAGAGCATATAAGAAAGTGTGGGAGTTCAGAAAGTAGGAACTCTCTCCACATTATTGACTCGATTAGATCTTGGGTATTTATCTCATTGCTTCAACCAGGTACTGGGAGCAAAGAGAGGACACACTGAATAGTGGGGGATAGATTGCTTATCCCTACCTTCCACCAATTGCCTTACTTGAAGGACTTTTCCTGCTTAGGACAATTTTAAACAAACACAGGCATTGCCTCTTAAGGAGGACTTCAGACAGTTTGCCCGGTCAAATAACAGACCGGGTCTCCAGACTACATGAAGAAGAAAGGTTTATACCTCAAAGCAAATGCTAAAAAGCAAAGCAAGCAAGTTCAAAGAACTTAGGCAACTAAAGTACCTGAAAAAGTCAAACCAATTAGTAAACAGCTCAACAGTCAAAATCAAAAGAAAATGAACCAATAGTCAACCACAGAGGGACCAATTGTGCAAGGCACAAAGACTCAAGCATGTGAGTCACACCTACAAAACAAAGGTTAGCACATTAAACAATCAAACTAAAACACATTTGAATGATCCTCAAGGCATTGGTGCTTAACCTGAAACAGAGGAACTCAACATAAGCTTAGAAGACCACTAGGACTAGCCTAGGGTCAAAGATGAAAGAAAAAGTCAAGGCAGCAAGAAAAAGTCAACCCAAACCAAGTCTAAACATTCAAGAAGCATTCTCAATTGGATTCATAATAAAATCATGCATCATGGTCATTTCATATGCAAAAGGATGCAAAGCATGGCAAGAGAAGCATACAAAAGTCAACAGCAAAGACTTCATTCAAAAGTCAACTCAAACAATCCCAAAAATTATGAAATAAATCACACTCAATCCTAACATCTAACATAGTATACATGTAAAATTTCATGGCATTTGGATGAGAGGAAGGCAGTCAATGAAATTCATGAAGTCAAATCAAATTCAAGTAAGCATGGTGAAAGTCAACAAGCATAGGTCAACTTCAAAAAAATCATATCAATTTGAAAACAGAAGAGAAATGAATGAGATTAACACCAATGCAAAGCTCAAAGTGTCTAGTTATCACATATGAAATTTCATGATCATACAATAAGATTTGAGAATTTCACAAAAGATTTGGCAATGCATAGCACAAAAAGTCAACAAATGACCAAGTATGGAAGAAAATTCTTAATCAAATGGAAAACAGCAAGATTAATTCCAAGAAAATTCATACACAAACTAGACATGTGAAAGAACATTCATGCAAAATTTCAAGTGATTTGGATAAGGGGAAGCATGTGAGCAAAAATTGGGAAAATGCATGTTCATGTTGTGACACCAAATGTAACACATGACTTCAAAAAAACATAACTCCCAATCCACAAATGATAAATGCACAAACTTTATATGGAAATGAAGGTCAATGTGTCTAGTTTCACCACAAAAAATTTCAAAGGCATTGGATATAACATGAATATTTCACAATTGAAATGGCACAATGTATCATTCATGCACACATGTTGAGAAAATAATTGTCAATTAAAAACCAACCAATGGAAAATTAATTAAAATTCACAATTAAATTCTTGACTCATTTGTGAACATGTGTAAAAAAATTCATAATTTTTTTGATGAAACGTGAAGGAGAAATAAATTGTGGAAGTTGGATGATAAATTGGTGCAAGCATGAGCAAAAGGCATAGCAATATGGGGTCAACCAAGTCAACGGATGGCAATTGCTGTAATATCAATTCACTTAACCAAAACGCACAGCATAAGCAGGACACGGGAAATGTTCTTATTGGTCCTCACCAATAGAACAGTAAACTTGGCCAAATGATTTCAAAAACTGGGTTCTAAAACCCTAGGGTTTTAACAACCATGGTATCTCAACATTCATCATCATCATGCACGAACAAACACAACCAACCTTAATAATCATCATTCAAGCATCAACTGTAACCAACATCAACAATCCAAAACAAAGCCATGTAACCTCATCATTAGACAACACCAGCTAATAACCAAACAGACACAAACATGGGAAATCTGGAAATGATAAGGTTTAAACACGGCAGGGCAGCTCAAATGCTCAACTTTAATCGATCATCATGGCCAACAAATCTTAAACAGAAACATGCAGACCAACATGGTAACATAAATGATATTCATGCAGCATAGGATAATAGCAAGCAATGTTTAATCAGCATGGCAGCACAAAACATATGGTTTTTTGGGTTCAAGCATAACAGCAGCAGGGTATGCTCATGGGATTTCAAAACTGCAGCAGGGTTTGAACATTCAGTAGGATTCATTCAAATTCATGGTTCATTAACAGCATGCCAAATTCAAACAACATGGTAGACAAATGGCAAAAGCAATGATTCATGTAATTACCAACAGTAACAGCCATCAACACACATGCATATATGAACTGGATTTTTAGAAATATGCTAGGTTTTCATGACAGCAACATTCATCACTTCATGCTCATAATCATCAACTAACACTCGAAACAAGTAGATTACACAACAGCACATAAACTTTAATCATGCAAGCATCAAACATGAACACAAACAACACATCCAGCAGCCAACATGCATGAGCTAGTTTTTTTCTGGAAAAATACAGGGTTTATCATGGCAGGGTTTAGCAGCATGGTATCAAGTTCATCATCAATTTGCAGCATGGCTGATAGCATGACAGTAGCAACGAGTTCATGCAAATACAAACAATAGCAGGTAAGCAGCATCAACCAATATTAGAACATCCATGCTCATGGGAGATCCTGGACAGCTTAAGGTTTCCAAATAGCAGCATATGCTCATCATACTCACAACAAAATTCGACCACCAAACAAACAACATGGTACTGGTAAAGGCCAAATCAATCAGCAATAAACAAGCATCAACAGGAAAATTTTTGGACAAATTCATGGTTCAACAGCTACAGGGTATCATCAATTTCATCATCATAAAACCAGTCATGAACAAACAAACATAACAGAAGCAGCAATGATCAAGCATCATACAATCATCATGGTAATGAGATGCATCATGGGATCACGAGCAGAAATAATGGCCAACATACATGCACGTGTACATGATTCCTGGAAAATATGTTGGGGTTTATGAACAGCAGCAGGCATCATCTTCAATGTTTGTTAACAAATAACAATCAAACAACATGGACACCACATGATAATACACTCATGATGCCTATACGACAAATAACACACAACAACCAAAACAAATGAGCTGGATTTCTGGAAACAGTATAAGAGTTGTAAGATAGCAGCAAAGCATTTGCAGCATCAATTTCATCATCATGAACTCAATCAAAATGAGCATCAAGCAAGCAGCATCATGACATGAACAACAAAACAACACCAGCATGAGGGATTCTAGGCAAGTTTATGATTCATACACAACAGCAGGGGTAGACATTCAACATCAAGGTTCAACATTCACACAGGCAACTTCAGACAGACATAATGAACAGCATGGCCAATGGAACATCAAGCAAACTTTAACCAACAACCAAACAAACAGTAATCCTGGAAATTCTGGGCAGCATAGGTTTGAACAGCAAGCATAAACTCATCATCACCATAAGCTCGAAAATTCATCATGCTCAGAATTAAAATATGAGTATAGTAGTGTAATCCTCATGCATCACACATACACAATCCATTCATGGTTTTCAGGAAAAACACAGCATCACACATACACAATCCATTCATGGTTTTCAGGAAAAACACAGCATCACAGCAAATCGAAAGAAAAATACATTCAAGCATAAAAATGAAAACTCATATTTCTCTCAGCATAACCAACCATTTCAAACCATTTAAAATTCATGATAATTAGCACAACACAAACTAGCTAAAGCATATCATGGCATAGAGAATGAAGAGATCGAGATTTTTACTTGGTTATGAAGAAATGGAGGAAACAGTGATGTTTTGAGGTTGTTGTGCTGAAACAGGTGGCTCTTATGCTTGGCAATGTTGAATGTTTGAAGAAAACCAGCTCACCCTTGCTTGAAACTCTCAAACCTTGAGTTCACCATTGTCATGCTCATTGAAAACAGAGCCAGGAGGGAGCTGCACAGGTGTGGTTTCACACTTGGAATGGGCTTGTTATGATGATGGATGATGAAGAAAACAAGAGGAAGCTCGAGGGTTTTGGGATTTTTTGCAGAAAATCACTTTGAGCAAAATGCACTATGTGAGAGTGAGAGAGAATTCTGGTTGGTGGCTGCAGCCTAGGGTTTCACAAATGTCAGAAAATGACTTATATATCACCTGTTTAGAGTTGGATTAGGGAGTGCTAACTTGGTTTAGTTTAATGAGTACCATTTGCATTTTGCTAATCATGTGCACAAGTGAAATGGAGGTGTGTAATGCTGTACGAGTGGGCTTGAAAAACCAGCTGTAAATGACCTTTTCTTTCTGCTGTTTGTTGTTTGCACAGAAAATGCTGTATTTGTTTTGCTTATGTACTTCCATTTGCAACATTGCCAAATTTGTGCTTTTGGTTCAAAAAGGTGGTGGAATGATGGTATGGACATGATTTAAAGCTTGGAACAAATCACAAATGATATATGGAACATTTCCCAATTGGCCAAATCAAGAAAAAGTCAAGGAATCAAAAAGTCAAAGTTTGGTCAAACTTTGAATTTAAATGAAAAGGTCCAAAAATGCCATTTTGAATGGCAAGGTTTTAGGTCATGAAATTTATATTTATGGAAAGAGGATGAAAAATGTGGTGTGTAGGAAAAAACCCCACCAAATTTGGCCTTATGGTTTGAGAGATATGGCTCTGTGAAGTTCAAAAATTGATGAAAATGAATTGATCATATCTTGACAACCACACATGGGATTTGAGAGTTCTTGGACTTTTTGAAAATGGGAAGACAAGATCTTCAACTTTCATGTTGGGCAAAAATTCATTTGAAGCTTGTATCATGATGTAAGTTGAGGATCAAGAAGTTTCCATTTTTGGCAGTTGAAATTACAGGTCCACTTGCTATTTCTGGAAAATTTCTGATTGACTTGATTTTCTTCCATGATGAGGTTGAACATGATAGATGAGGCTTATACAAGCATGAATGAACTCCTTCAGATCAATTCTATCCATCAAATCCTTGATTAAATCCACTATTGACCAAGTTTGACTTTTCTAGGGTTTTGAGTGACTGAGCCTCTTCTGATGATTTCCAAACCCTAATTCCTTGAGAACTTGACTCCAAATGATGTCCCAAGTTGTATGAACCTTTGATTATTGATCATGGTGCCCAAATTCTGCAAGAATGGCCACCATCCATTGCTTTGACTGACCAATGACTGAGTTTGACCTAATTTCTGATGATTGCTTCAACTGCAAGCAACAAGGTTAGACTGACAATATTTTTGTACTTTTTGAATGATAATCATATGAAAACAAAGATATACAAATGCAAAGTATGCTTGGTGATCAAGAAACAACCCACAAGGCAACCTACCCACTAGGAGGGAAGCTAGGGCATGCAATGATCCTTGAGGTTATGATATGAATGATATGGGCCATGAGGGATCTTAGGGCCCAAAATTGGGGTCTTACAACTGCCACATGTGCGCCAATATTCATGCTCCTCCGGAAAGATCAGTCTCATGATTGGACCGAGGATTGCCAGAAAGCTTTCGACAGTAATAAAGAGTATCTGTCTGAACCTCCGATCTTGTCTCCGTCTGTAGAAGGAAGACCCTTGATCATGTATCTGACTGTTCTTGAAGACTCGATGGGTTGTGTACTCGGTCAGCAAGACGAATCAAGAAAGAAAGAATCTGCTATCTACTACCTGAGTAAGAAGTTCACTGATTGTGAGTCTCGGTACTCTATGCTTGAGAAGACGTGGTGTGCTTTGGCTTGGGCTGCTAAGCGTTTATGCCAGTACATGATAAATCATACAACTTGGTTGATATCCAGAATGGATCAAATCAAGTATATATTCGAGAAGCCTGCTTTAACTGGGAGGATTGCCCGTTGGCAAATGTTGTTATCTTAGTATGATATCGAGTATCGAGCTCAGAAAGCTATCAAAGGTAGTATCTTGGCTGACCACTTGGCACACCAGCCGATTGAAGATCATCAGTCTGTTCAGTACGACTTCCCAAACGAGGAGATTCTGTTTTTGAAAATGAAAGATTGCGATGAGCCTACACTTGACGAAGGTCCGGAACCTGGTTCCAGATGGACGATGGTGTTTGATGGCACTGTAAATCAGTACGGAAATGGAATTGGGGAAGTAATCATTACTCCTCAGGGCACACATATTCCATTATAGCAAGGCTAACTTTCAAATGCACGAATAATATGGCGGAGTACGAAGCCTGCATTATGGGATTAGAAGAGTGCATTGATCTAAGGATCAAGCATCTTGATGTTTATGGTGATTCGGCCCTCGTTGTCAATCAGATCAAGGGTGAGTGGGAAACGAATCAACCTGGTCTTATTCCATACAGGGATTATGCGAAGAGGATTTCAACATTCTTTACAGAAGTCGATTTCCATCATATTCCTCGAGAAGATAATAGGATGGAAGATGCTCTTGCTACGCTTGCTTCCATGATTGTGGTCAAGTATTGGAATGAAGTTCCCAACATCACCGTGATGCGCTTGGATAGACCAGCTCACGTGTTTGCAGTTGAAGAAGTGAATGATGACAAGCCTTGGTATTATGACATCAAATGTTTCCTCCAGAACCAGGTCTACCCGCCTGGGGCATTTGTGAAAGATAGGAAAACTCTGAGAAGGTTGTCAGGCAGTTTCTACCTTAGTGGAGAAGTGCTTTACAAGAGAAATTTTGACATGGTTTTGCTCAGATGCGTGGATAGACACGAAGCAAACCTGTTGATGACTGAGGTCCATGAAGGTTCATTTGGTACTCATTCCAATGGACATGCCATGGCTAGAAAGATGTTGAGAGCAGGCTACTATTGGCTGACAATGGAGTCTGACTGCTGCAAATATGTGAAGAAATGCCACAAGTGTCAGATTTACGCGGATAAGATTCATATTCCTCCGACACTTCTGAACGTGATTTCATCACCATGGCCTTTCTCTATGTGGGGAATTGACATGATCGGGATGATTGAACCGAAGGCGTCCAACGGACACAGGTTTATTCTCGTAGCAATTGACTACTTCACCAAATGGGTTGAAGCGACATCGTATGCTAATGTGACCAGGCAGGTGGTCGTGAAGTTTGTCAAAAATCAGCTGATATGCCGTTATGGTGTGCCTGATAAGATCATTACTGATTATGGATCTAACTTGAACAATAAGATGATGGAAGAGTTGTGCGCTGAGTTCAAGATTGCACACCATAATTCCTCTCCCTACAGACCTAAGATGAATGGGGTTGTTGAAGCTGCTAACAAGAATATCAAGAAAATTATCCAGAAGATGGTAGTCACGTACAAAGATTGGCACGAGATGCTGCCATTTGCTTTGAATGGATATCGTACATCTGTCTGCACTTCAACAGGGGCAACCCATTTCTCTCTTGTTTACGGCATGAAGGCTGTTCTCCCAGTAGCGGTGGAGATCCCATCAATGCGAGTCTTGATGGAAGCCAAGTTGATTGATGCTGAATGGATTCAGAGTCGTTATGACCAGCTGAATCTGATTGAAGAGAAGAGATTGACTGCCATGTGCCATGGTCAGTTATATCAGCAGAGAATGAAGAAAGCATTCGATAAGAAGGTCAAGCCTCGTGTGCTCCGAGAAGGTGACCTTGTGCTCAAGAAAGTCTTGTCTTTCGCGCCCGATTCCAGGGGCAAGTGGACTCCAAACTACGAAGGTCCATATGTTGTCAAGAGAGCCTTTTTAGGCGGTGCTTTGATGCTTACAACAATGGATGGGGAGGATTTCACTCGTCCTGTGAATTCAGATGCAGTCAAGAAATACATCGCCTAAAAAAAATAATAATAAAAGGAAAAAACAGAATAGCTCGCTAAGTTGAAAACCCGAAAGGGCGGCTTAGGCTAAAATGAGCGTCTCGGTGGAAAACCCGAAAGGGCGATCCAGGGAAAAATTAGAGACATGAAAAAAAGAATATTTGTATCCCGCTAGATTGAGTACCTCACCCTGGGGCAATCTAAGCAAAAAAGTAGGGATTCGGCAAGTAACTGCATCCTGACAAGACTTTCTATTTCACAACTGTCTTTTCGTCAGAGATTCTCGCTCAGTCATCGTCAACTGAAGCGTCAAATACATCGGATTCAAATTGGTAGAGAAATGGTCATTATGTTCAATGTAGCCCTCTTCCAGTACATATCACCGATTTCAAATTTTGTACAGATCTATGGAGTCTTGCCATTTGCAGGCTACCATTCCATCAAATAAATTTGAACTTTTATCCAATTATTTGCACTCTTATTTGTTTCAATTCAACAAATGTTTTGCATGCTTTAATTGATAAAATGTCATTGTTTTAAACAAACAAGTTTTTTTGCAAATTTGTTTTTTAAACAAAGTGAACATTCACAATGATGAAAAGGATACTTAAGAATTTCTCAGTGCTCTCCCAAGGGTGGCATGTTTTCCAACAGGGTAAGACATTTGTTCATATTCCTGGCATGGCTAGATCCTCTTTCTCCAAATTTTTGTTGGGGTTTCTCCCCAAGCAGGGCTTCTGTTGAGATTTTGTTTCCCAAGCGTGGTATTTGTTGGATTTCTCCCGAGCAGATTTTTGTTGAGCAGAGCCTTTGTTATGACTCTCCCCATCAGAGTGCTTGTTGAGGTTTTCACCTCTTCTCCCTTCAGCAGAGCAGTGATTCTTTCCTCCTCAGCAGTTGTGGTTTCCTTTTGGAAGGTTCAGTATTTGGTGGTTGATCCCCAGTTCTCCTTCTCTGCCTCAGATAAATCCCCAGTAGATTTTTGGCATGGTGGATTGTATCTGTGATGATTCCTCCCATGCAGAGATTTGGTGACTTCCTGATGTTTTTGATCCCCAGTAGAGTTGCTTGTGTGGCAGAATCTACTTGTGTGATCCTTTCTCCCTCAGTGGGTTTTTCCCCCAGTGGGGTTGTTTGGAGTGGCTTTCGTGGCAGTTTTCTCCTGTGCAGTGAGCTCCTTTTTCCCAGATGAGACTGATGATCCATCCTTGCAGAGATCTTGTTGTTTCCTGATCCCGGCAGATTGTTTATTCTCCGGTGTTCCTGGCTTTCTCTCCTGTGGTGTAGTACCGGGCGTTTGATTCCCGGACCTGTTTGTGTTAGATATGTCTGTTTTGTCAGCATTCATCAAACATAAATCACGCATATTCAAGCATACTTTCAACATTCAGATATTCATGTTGCATTTCTTGCCATATATCTTTTGTTTGTTGTCTCCTACTGATGGTGATATAGATCTCCCCAGTAGATCTCTCCAAGCAGATGTCGGGTGTCTAATCTCTCAATATAGAGTCATCCCCTTAAGCAGAAAGTGTTTGTCATTCCTTCTGCAGTTCCCCACTGAGATATATCCTCGTGGATGACGGTTTTTTCCGTTTCCTCCCAACACATATATTGGGATGCGCTTTCCCTATTGAGTTATATCCTCATTAGGACGGGTCTCGATTCAGTTTGCCTTTTTGGTTTGATCCTAAATTGGCCTCTTGTGACTGTCTCTTGTGCTTCCCTATGGAATAAATGGATAATTTCTCAGTAACCGGCAATCATTCACTTTATCCTCAACGGAATTTGTGGGCTTCTACCCAGTAACCGGTAGTTGTAAGTCCTATCCTTTGTGGTTTTCTACCCAGTAGCCGGTAGTTGTAAATCCTATATACCTTTTTCCCTCTTTGCGGAATCTGTGGTTGTTTACCCAGAGATTGGTATTTGTGAACCTTTTGTTCCTCAGCAAGAGTTGGTGGTTTTCTACCCAGTATTCGGTAGTTGTAAATCCTATTTTCTTGCTCTTCAGCAGAGTTTGTGGTTTTCTACCCAGTAACTGGTAGTTATAAACCCTATTTGTTTTCCCCGTGCGGAGTAGTGATCCTTTCGCTCCCCACGCAAAGTTTGTGGCTTCTACCCAGTATCCGGTAGTTGTAAGTCCTATCTTTGTTGGTTTTCTACCCAGTAACAGGTAGTTATAAATCCTACTTTCATCCCCTAGCAGAGGTAACCTTTATGGTTCATCCTGGTTGATGGCGGATTTTGCGGTCTTCTACCCAGTATTCGGTAGTTTTAAATCCTACGTTGTTGTTGTCTCCCAATGGAGTCTGTTCTTCCTTGTGGAATAGTTGGATAATTGCTCAATAGTCGGCAATCATTCGGCTTATCCTCAGCTGAGTCTTTGGTTTTCTACCCAATATTCGGTAGATGTAATCCCCTCTTTATGGTTATCTTCATCCAGTAATCGATGTTGATATTCCCTCTTTCTTGTGGATAATTGCCGTATGCTAGCAATTTTATCCCTAGCGGGTCCTTCCACCGTTTGCCAGTGATATGTTCCCCGGATCATTGATTTTTTTTATCAATGCATCCCTAGTGAGTCCTCTTTCATTTACCCTTTTTGTTGGTAATGATTGTTGCTCCCTTTGATCGGTCATCATTATATACCTAGTTTTGGTAACCTGATGCCTTTCTTTTCGGTTGATTTATCCTTTATTAACCCAGTAACCGGTTGTGGATAATCTCCCATGCGAGTGTATTATCCACGTTCTGACGGTAATGGATAATATATCTCATGCACTCTTCAGTCAAAGCCTGTTGTGTTTCCCCAGTCGAGTAAGATTCGTGTTCCCTTTGCGGAGTCGAATATTCATTTCTCCCTTTTTTTTTGCATATCTCCCAGTAACCAGTGATATGTCTCCTGGATAATTGTCGTATGCTTGCAATTTATCCCCAGCGAGTTATCTTTCGTTTACCTTGGTGTTGTTGGTAACGATTGTTTCTCTTTTCGGTCGGTCACCTATTATATACCCAGTAATCGGTATCCCTGGTGTTCCTTTCATGCGAGTATACTATCCACGTTCTGACGGTAATGGATAATATATCTCATGCACTCTTTGGTTGAAGCCTTTTGTCCTTCCCCATTTGAGTAAGATTCGTTTTCCCGTTGCGGAGTCGAATGTCCATCCTGTAAGTCGATTTGGTTTTTCAAGCCTTCCTTTCAGATGATGAGTGTTTTGGAAGTAAACCCCAATTCACGCTTTGGTTGGTCACCTATTATATACCCAGTAACCGGTATCCCTGGTGTTCCTTCCTTTCTACTCCCTATTATGACCTTGGTCCCCTGCGCAGTCAGATTTTCCTGAGTTGATATACCTTTTTCAGGTCTTCCTCAGATGTTTTGGTTGATTGATATCTCTCACCCTTATACCGGTCTTAGATATTCATTCTTCCTGAGCTTGTTGTTCTTTCACCCAGTGACCGATGTCTAGATCACATGTCTCTTTGAGCTTGTTACCCAGTAACCGTAACGCCTCACCCTTTTTTGCTTCCCCTGGAGAGTCTTTGTTAGACATTCCCCAGCGGAGTTTTTGTTGTGATTCACCCTTTTGCTGTATTTGCGTTTTCTCCAATATATGCAATTTTCCCCGGCAGGGAGGTTCTGTGTGAATCTTATCCCCAGCCTGAGTCCGGATTTTTATCCGAAGTATCCTTTGTGGATAGTTTGGCTGTATTGGCGTTTTCCCCAATACACGCATCTTTGAGTCAGTTTGAGTCTTTCCATCGGATTTGTTCCCTTTGGAACTCTTTTCCCTAGTGTCAGTCCTTTACTCCCCAGTAAAGTCTCCAGTTTCAAGTCGTGTTCTGCTCACGCATTCTTTTCTTATCCCCATAAGAGTCCCGTCAGAGTCTCTGTTCCATTAGGAAGTGCATCATTCCTGTGGATTTGTCTTTTCTCCTGATTTTCTTTCCTTCTTTGTGGACCTATATCCCCCATAGAGTTTGTTTCTTTTGCATGCATACATTTGCATCATGAGGTCTCTTAGGGACCAAAATTTGTCTCTTTGTTGTTATTTAAGCCCATTCTACCGCGTCGAGATGAAGATTTTAACCTTAACTTCTCCGACTAGAATGATCTTAAATAGGGGCATCTGTAAGACCCCAATTTTGTCCCTAAGATCCCTCATGGCATCATATCATAGCCTTGCATAAGCCTCAAGGATCATTGGACACCTTACTTCCTTCCCTGTGGGTGGGATCTTTCTTGAGAGTGATTCTGGATCACCAAGCATTGCTTGCATTTGTATATCATTGCTTTTATTTTAATCACTAACCAAAATGTGCAAAAATATGTCATCTAACATTTGTCTTGCAGCTTAAGCAGTCAGCAGGTCAAGGCATTCAAGTGAATCCTTTGTGCAAGAGTTGAGGTTTTCATTGAGATATGGATCATGTGATCATTGTATTGAGCTTATATGAGCTATAGGTCCATTTTGGAGCAAATTCCCCAAGTGGCAAAGGCCTAAGTTCATTAGAATATTTTCAGGTCATCTAAGGACCAATGCAAGTCAACTGAAAGTCAACTGAAGGCTTTGAGTGTGAGAATTGAGTTTCTTCATCCCATTCATGTCCAAACAAGGCTTATTCATCATGTCAAACATCCACATTGAAGAATTTGAAGCTAGTACAAAAGTTTCCTAAAATGGAAAGTGACCTGTAATTTCAAGTTTCCAAAAATGGAAAGTTTTTGGACCAACTTCAACTCAACTTTCCAACATCAAAGAAGCTTCAAATGAATTTTTGTCCAACATGAAAGTTGAAGATTTCTCTCTTCCATTTCCAAAAAGTCCAAGATCATGAGCATCTGATGAATGGTTAAGGAGATATTATCAAATCATTGCCAAGTGTGCATGGAACTTCAAAAGGCCATAACTTTTGACTCATAACTCCAAATTGAGTGCCTCTTTTTGCATTTTGATTGTCATGACATATATTTTCCAAATCATTCATCACATTGCATGAAATTTCATCATATGATCATTTGTTCTTTCATGACCATTTTGGAGGGAAAATGACAAATTTGAAATTGGTGTATTGTATGAACAAAATACCATTGCCATTATGCTTATGAGATGATTTTAAGTGAAATTGATCATGCACATGCTACTGTTCACGTCCAAATCCTCCATGCACCTCACAATTTCAATTTTTGGTCATGCACCCCATTTTCACTAATCTCAATTAAACCAATGCCTAATTACATTTTCAGTAGGATTAACACATGGTATAAATGCTTGATCATAACAGAATTGTTCAGAACTTCACATTCTAGATCTCAAATTCTTCTTCCCTCCAAAAATTTCTCTCAATCAAAACTTGAAAATTCTCCACAAAGCATTGCAATTTTCTTCCATATTTTGATTCATTGAGTGTAGTGGATGAAGAATCAAGCATTGGATCATTGAGTTTGGCCAGAATTCATGCATATGAAGCTCAAGAACATAGCAATGGAAACTGATTTTTGAGATAGATCTAAGCCTCTCCAAGCCTCAATTCATTCATAAAGCTTCATAACAAGTGCTCAGGAGTATATATACACACTTGCCAGGCCTTGGAACTGCAGATTTCAGAGACTGTTCTTCAAGAGGTGGGTTTTTCGAATCTCTTAATTGCTGATTTTATGTGCCTAGACTTATAGATCTTCTCATGCTGATTAATCTGATCTAAATTTCATGTGATTTGGTGGATTATTGGCTGAGATATGGTGAATTGAAGTTTTGAATGTCATAATGTTTTTGCTCGATTCTCTTGATTTAGGAAGAATTTGGCTTAAATGATGATTGATCTGTAATGTACATGTGAAGAGCTTTCCGTTGATGTATATTTTATGTGATTCTGGAAAAAAATTTGTTGGTGATTATTGTTCCTCCACCGTCTTCATGAAGAAGACGGTGGTTTCCACCGTGCTCGGCCGTGCCTGTACAGGCTAGGGATTGTTCTGGTTCAGTGCATGAAGAACCACTGTAGAAGCATCTTTAACCATAGCCGTGCGTGTTCGATCCTTCATGTGGTGTTGTTTTGTTTAATTCATTTACTGACTAAGCGCTTGCATGGCACACGTTGGCAAATCCATTGGTCCTTGTTGCATTGACTGTGTCCACGTATGTTTGACTCGGTGACTGTGTTGCCACATCATTTAATAAAACGGTGCGTTTTGAGGCGCGCCTTGAGCCTCTATTTCGTGTGTTCGATTCTGTCTGATGGCATTTCCATTTTATCAATTCATTTCATATTATTTCATGTTTTTTCCATTTTTATTTCATTTTATGCATGCTCATTCAAAAAATGATAAAAAATAGCTTGATGATCCAAATAATTCCAGATTTTTTTCTACATGATCATGTGAATGTCTTCTATTTTTTGATGTGAATTTCTAGAATTGTGCCTCGCTGGAATTTTGTTTGTGATTGATTCTTTGAACACATATGCATATGTGACATGCTCCATTCTTTCTATTGTGAAATGCTTAATAATGATCCAATTGCCATGAAATTTTACACGATGATTCCCAACATGTTGCTTGATGTTTGAGGCTTGATTGTGCATTTTTACCATTTTTCGTCACTGTTTTATACACATGATTGTATGGTGTGACAATGTGTGTCACACAATTTGATGTCATACTTGTGCATTTTCATTTCTAAGTCAATTGAACTCTGTTGATTTTGATTTTTGGCATGATGATTATGTTTGATATGTTATGTGCACATAAATAATTCCAGAATTGTTTAAGTCATTTTTGTTTTAATATGGAATTTTCATTCTTGATGTCCAATTGATGATCATGTTGTGTGTCTTGCCTTATCTTGTTCATTACATGGCCTTGCTTAATGCTTTTGACTTGGTCCTTTTTAGGACATGTTCTTATGTGTTTAAATGAGATTTATATGGAGTTTTGGTTGCTGTTTTGACTTTTTTCTCCATCTTTGACCCTAGGCTTTGCCCTAGTGGTTTGGACTCACATTTTGAGCTTTGTATTTCAGGTGCAAGCAATAAGTCCTAATGGATGATGTGATCTTCTTGCTTGACATGCAATTTGTTTTGTTTAACTAATGTTGATTGTGTTGTAGGTCCTTGGGTGGCTAACTCACTTGAGTAGTTGACTTGCATTTTGTATATTGGTTGTTTGACTGTTGTTATCTGTTGGTTGTTTGTCTGAACATAATACTGATTGTTTAGCTTTCCATACAGGTACCTTAGCTACTTTAAGTTCATTTGAAATTTGCTTTTCTTGTGGTTGGCATACCACTTAGGTAATTTCCTTAACTCCATGTAGTCTGGAAGACCTGTCATTTTCTTTTGGCAGGCACCTATCTGAAGTCCTCCTTAATAGGCAATGCCTGTGTATGTTTATCTTTGTGCTCAAGACCTCCTTGTCGAGGCATACATGTTAAGTCCTCCTAAGTGAAGAGGCATTGGTAGATAAAAGGGATGTGCAATCCATCCCCTGCTATTCAGTTGAGTCTTTCATATTGCTCGCACTACGTGCTGATGCATTTGAATAAACACCCAAGATCATTGTATATAGAGTCGGTCAGGGTTAAGACTCCCACACTTTCATTGATTTAAGCTCACCCAGGCCAGGGTTAAGAGCTATGAGGCATAACCCTTATTTCCTATTTCATCTGCTTCACCCTAACTCTCGATGTTAGGGTTAAGAGTTCAAAACACCCCTAACAGAACCGGCTTGTTTGTCGAGGTTGACATGACCCCTTGACTAAAGCCTAACCTTGATTGAGCCTCTTGATTGTGTATAGTGTGTGCTAATTGACTGATTGTGATTGTTTGTGCTTGCTTTGCATATTGTTCTTGCATACTGCTTTTGCATGTTATTGCATATTGCTTTTGCATTTGTTATTTGCTTTGTTTGAGGAGTCAAATGTAAGACCATTGATTGGCCATCTGTTTCCTGTTCCTATTGGGGAGTTGGATTTAAGACCATTTATTGGCACTCCATTTCCTTTCCTATTTTGTTTTGTGGAGTTAGGTGTAAGACCATTGATTGGCTACCTGTTTCCTATTTTGTTTCTTTTTGTGGAGTCAGGTGTAAGACCATTGATTGGATACCTGTTTCCTATTTCATTTTGCTTTGTGGAGTTGGACGTAAGACCATTTATTGGCACTCCGTTTCCCGTTCCGTTTTCGTAGTCGGATGTAAGACCATTTATTGGCAATCCGTTTCCATCTTTATTGTTTGCTTGCTTTGCTTTGTGCTTGTTGCCTATTCCAAAGGAATCACTTGGATCATCTACATATGATCTCAAGAGGAACTCCTAAGAAGTTTTGCTCCTCATCCTCCCACCTTTTTGTTCTTTAAACCTCCATTTGCATGTTAACCCAAACCAGAAAAATATTGTGCAAACATTTTCACTTGCTTTTCAAAACTAGAAACCTAGGCCTTATGCCTTTGATTTTCAAACTTCATTTTCACAACACTTCTTCTGAATTGAATTCTAATCATACTTTGACTTCTTTTGTGAATAATTCAAATTGACTAATTCCACTCATTCAATTGTTTTGTGGCTTTGTCCATTCCTTAATCAAGTTTTCATACATTAGCCATAGATTTGAGTTATCTTAGTGGTTGATGTGAATCTCACCTTTTGTCCTTAGTGATTGAATTGTAAGATTTGAGTTATCTTAGTGGTTGAGTTTTCTCCCATGGATAATGAAAGACCTTAGGGCTTTTGTTTAAAATCAAACCACTTATCTTGTTTTGGAAATCTTTTAGTCGAACTACGAGGTTTTGATCCTGTAAAGGTACGTAGGCAATGGATTCTTCCATCTAAACATAAAAATAATTAATTTATACATTCTTTTCTCACCTCTTCCCTCATGTTTGCACAATAAATATTTCATAAATAATAACTTTTTACAACAAGTTGTGAAAAAGGTTCCCTAGAAGTACCTAGGATGCTTTGGGTGCCTAACACCTTCCCTTTGCATAATTACCCCCTTACCCAGATCTCTGTACCCCTTTTATTAGTTTTCTTTTGCAAAACTTCTTAGGCTTTTGTTCGCTTTTTAGCCATTCCTTTGGATAAATAAAAGTGCGGTGGCGACTCTACCTTGTATGATTTACCTCGGATCTAATCAATATTTCCGATGGTGATGATTACACCGCTACAGAACCCAAGCTGACGACGGGCCAAAGTAGGGTTGTAGTCGATTCCTCCCTATGTACCAATGAGAGGTACATTAGAGAACTCACCACAATTGTCAATAATATCCAAGCTACTCAATGCAAAATCATACCAAAGAATATCATCATTAGTGAGAGACATAAGTCTCTGAGACCATCGTAGACATTGCTTGTTCTCCAAAAAAGCAGGCGTCTGAAGCAAGTGCGAAATAAACCACTTGTACAGAAGAGGAACACAACATACAATAGTCGCACCATCTTTAGAATTCCTCGAATGCAAAGAAAAATACATGTCACCCAACAGAGTAGGAACATGATTCCCAATCAAGAAGATTCTAATGGAATTAACATCAACAAAACTGTCAATGTTAGGGAACAAGGCTAAACCATAGATGAGCAATACAAAGATGGCTTCAAAAGCATCAATGTTATTGGCCTGAGCAAATATAGTAGCTTTACCAATGAGGAACTCAGAAGTCAAACCAAGAATTCCTCCTTTCTTCACCAAATGAGCATCAATCTCATATTTCTTCACATGAAGAGGTTTATCTATAAGAGGAGTTCTTGGGATCTCCTCCAATCCACTGAAAGGTACCTTGTCAGATCCAGGTATACCCAAGAGATGGGCATACTCTTCTAACATGGGCACAAACTCGTAATTTGGAAAAGTGAAGCATCGATAAAGAGGGTCATAGAATCGAACCAAAATACTCAGAAGTACTTCAACCACATCAGTAGATAACACATATAAGAGCTTCCCATGACGTTACTTTAAGTCCAAGGGATATAATACAAAAGATGACGACTTCCTTAGCTCTTTCAAATTAGGACATCTGACACTGTACTTCTTAGTGCTCCTTCGTCCATAATCCATGGTCTGAAAATATTTGCAAATAAGACCTTATTTCCTTGGAATTTATTTTTTGTGATGGATGTCATGATGTGAATGTATGCATAAATGCAACAATCACACAGAAGGGATCACACACAAGGCAAGCACAAACAAAGGTCAAGGGATGGATCAAATCATAATCAAGATCAATTATCCATTTTGGTGGATTGTGGTTTTCACCTTATCAACACCCAAGTTCCATTGATATTGACAATACTTGATTGGATCAACCAAGAATCAAAGGGTTTGTTATGATTCACGAGCATGGAATCGGGTTAAGAACCATTCCAAAGGAGTGTACTAAGGATAAAAACCTGTAGATCATGTTCTAAGAAGTTCCTAGAGTCTTAATCCCATCTATCGGATATTATATGTTAAGATGACTCATCAGCCCATAATATTCTCAAGAGAAACTCGTCTGAGTGTAGTATCACGTAACAACTGTGATCAAGTCTACACCTGAACACTCTCCGTACTACGTCCTAAATAGGCCAAGTTTGGTTAAATATTCTACGGTCCTCAGCTTCTCAGACCCCAAATCAGAGAAATTAATGCCTATCCACAAATAACTTGTGTGACATCAGTAACTCCAAAGAGGCCTCCACTGAGTAGATGGGTCTCAAGCCAACTTGTTAAGGACTATTCCATACAAGTTGAACATGACTATACCATCCTCCTATCTTAATTTCACTCAAGTTCGGGTTAGAAATTATCTCACCACTCAAAGATCACCAAGCACAACAGACACATTATATCACACAAACAAGATATACAAACATCAAATATACAAATATATACACATACAAAGTAGGCTAAACCCACTGAGAACTAGTCCCTAGCAGAGTCGCCACTTAATTTCTGTAGCGGTAAATGCATGACCATCAAGCTATGGATAAACTTGACATCAATAAAACCAGAGTCGCCACCTCGCTTTTATTGTTTCCAAAGGAAAAGGGAAAAGTACTAACAAAACCCAAAGGTAAGAAGTTTTCAAATAAAAACTAATCAAATGCCAGAGATGACAGGTAAGGGGGTTGGTTACACAGAGGGAAGGTATTATCACCCTTGTGTGCATATGTTTTTGGGTATAAATGATGTTTGAAAAAAAATAGTGTATGGGGGTGGTAAAAGAATTCATTGATTATATTTTTGTGTTTGACAAGACCTTCAGTCTTGTGCCTACGTACCAACATAAAAATGAGGGATCAAAATCTCATAGTTCATGGTAAAAATTTCAAACAAGTTAGTGAATTTTTTGTAACAAAAGTTTAATAAGAAAAGGCACAAAGGGCCAAAAATTGAATGGAGTTATTAATTCTTTTTGTCTTTTGAAAGTTAAGCCAATATGGTTAAGTTTATTTACAAATTTGATTTAAGAAAGAGTTTGAAAATTCAATGGCATAAGGTCAAAGTTTCTAATCATTAAACAATGTATAAGTTTGAAATCACAAGCAAAGAAAAGTGTTTGAAAAGAGGGAGGGATTTTGAAATTTAAGAAGTGGGAGGAGATGAAGAGGCTACCCTAAGCACAAATTAAAAGTTAAGAGTTGAGATGAAAAAGGCAATGAATCCTTGGAGTTTGAATTTCAAAACAGGAGGTGAAATTCAAACTTGATTTCAAAGAAATATTCAAGGAATTCTATGGTGTGAGGTTCTGAGTTCTCTTGGCTAAGCTTGGGCAAGGTGTGTGTGCGATTTCTGAGGCCATGAGCTTGTTTAAATAGGCAAGGGAATTGATCTTTGCACCACCTGAAAATGTGCTAAAATTGGAAACCAGGGTGCATGGATGCATGGCAAATGATTTGGGCCTAATGCATTATGCAATCCAACTTCAATTCATGCACAAAGAGTACTGAGGTCATCACATGGAAGCATATAAAGAGGAATGCTCATTTGAATCCAAAACTTGCCAAAACAAATCCCACAAAGGAGCCATGCGCAAGTCCCTCAATGTTGATCCAAATGAGGTGATCTTGGACTTTTTGGAAAGGTGAGATCAAGAAGAACAACTTTCATGATGAACACTTTTCCATTTAAATCTTGGATCATGATGAATCTTTAGGTGGAAGTTTGGAAAATCAAACATATTTGAAAATTTTCTAAGTACCAAGTCAAATGTTCACTTCTTCCACCTTGAATAACTTTTTCTATGGACTCCAAATGGAAAAAAGTGCCTTCATCAAAGTTGTAGTTCTTTCAAAACACTTCAACTTGGTCACAAATTTGGCCTCATTTGGATTTGGCATGAAGGAGTTATGCATTTTAGAAGTTGAGGAAAATCACTTGTTCTATGGTAATGGCCCAAAGTGACCTATAAAGTTTCCTTTTGGCACATGCATTTGAAAGTTGAATTTTAACTTCTTTCAAACATAAAATTAAAAAGGACATCTTGAATTTAATCATGAAACTTGAATGGCTTTCATATCATAAAATTGAGCAAGTTATGGTCCTTGGAAGTTAACCTCCTAACTAGGGTTCAGACAAAATGACCTATAATATTTCACCATAACAAATGACTTTTATATGACAAAACATGTAGGAGATAGGGTCTAGGGAACCCCATCTTTGACCAATTGACTTTCTCTGGTCAACCACCATGAACCAAATTGCAACCATGACATTCTCTTGATATTTGGGACTCATGGAGGATCATATATGTGTAAGATGAGGTAATATGAAGTATCCCTTGAAATATTTGATCAACTGATGAAGTAACTTTCTGAGGAAGTCACACAAGATACCTAGATGAATTAGGGCTTCCAAGGCAAACAAGCTTTAAACTCTTGATGAATTCTTGATCAAAATGATATGTGAAGACCATGGGGATACATATATTATGTCTAGAGTCATTTTGAACCCTCTCTTGATTAGTCTCCTTGCATTGAGGGTCTCAAACCCTAGATATGAGCTTGATGGAGCATGGGTGAACACACACACTACCTACAAAAGCAACAAACTATAGATTGACATATTTTTGGTATTTTGGATGGTAAATAATAAAAAATAAAGTATGATACAATCGAATATGCTTGGTGACCTCTCTCAATCCAAACCCAATAAATGAGGGGTAAGGAGGATGTCAATGTGTGATCCCAATGCCAATGCATATGATGAGATAGCATGAGGGGTCTTAGGGTCAAAATTGGGGTCTTACACCTCCTTACCCCTAATTCATTGGGTTTGAATTGGTAGATATCACCAAGAACATTTGATTGTATCATACTTTGTTTTTATTTGTTTACTAACCAAAATACCAAAAATACGTCTATGTATAGCTTTGTTTCTTTTGTAGGTAGTGTGTGCTTCTACCAATGCCTCATCAAGCTCATATTTAGGGTTTAAGACCCTAAGTACAAGGATATCAATCAAGGGATGGTTCAAATTGCTTCTAGACATAATATATGGGTCCCCATAATCTTCACTAATCATTTTGATCAAGAAATCATCAAGAGTTTGAAGGTAGGTTGCCTTGGAAACCCTAATTCATCTGGGTATCTTGTGTGACTTCCTCAGCAAGTTTCTTAATAATTTGATCAAATATTTTCGGGATACTTCATATTACATCATCTTATACATATATGATCCTCCACGAGTCTCATAGATCAAGAGAACTTCAAATTTCTAAGTTGGTTCAAGGTGGTTGACCAAAGAAAGTCAATTGGTCAAAACTGGGGTTCCCTAGACCCTTTCTCCTACAAGTTTTGTCATATTAAAATTATTCCAAGATAAACGTTACTCCTTATGATATTACAAACAACTTTCATATTGAGGTCAAGAGCTAGTTTTGCTTGGAAAGTCATTTTTTATGGTGAAAGATTATAGGTCATTTTGTCTGAACCCAAGTTAAGAGGTCAATTCCAAGGACCATAACATTCCAAATTTTTATGATATCAAGACCACCCAAGTTTCATGATCAATTTAAAGATGTCCTCTCTAACTTTTATTCTTTAAGAAGTGGCAAATTCAACTTGCAAGGGTATGTTCCAAAAGGAAACATTATAGGCCATTTTGGGCCACTACCATTGAACAAGCAATTTTCCTCAACTTCTAAAATGCATAACTCCCTCATGCCAAATCCAAATAAGGTCAAATTTGTGACCAAAGTGAAGTGGATTGAAAGAGATACAACTTTTCTAAAGGAAAGTTTTCCATTTGAAGCTCATAGCAAAAGTTATTCAAGGTGGAAGAAATGGATATTTGACTTGGTACTTAGAAAATTTTCAATTATGTTTGATTTCTAAAACTTCCACCTCAAAATTAATAATGATCCAAGATTCAAATGAAAAAGTGTTCAACATGAAGCTTGTTCCCCTTCATGTTACCTTTCCAAAAAGTCCTAGATCACCTCATTTGTACCAAGATCGAGGGACTTGCGCATAACTACTTTGTTGGGTTTGTTTTGGCAAGATTTGGATTCAAATGATAATTTCCCTTTGCATGCTTCCATGTGATGACCTCAGTAATCATTATGCACGAATTGAAATTGGATTACATGATTCTTGAGGCCCAAATCATTATCCATGCATCTATGCACCATGGTTTCTAATTTTGTCAAAAATTCAAAGGGTACAAAAATGAATTCAATTGCCTATATAAACAAGTCCTTGATTTCATAAATAACAGATACACATTGCCCAAGCTTTGCCAAGAGATCTCAGAACCTTACACCATAGAATTCCTTGAAGATTTCTTTGTAATCGAGTTTGAATTTCACCTTCTGTTTTGAAGTTCAAACTCCAAGGATTCATAGCCTTTTTCATCCCGATTGATCACTGCAAGCAAGAGGAGGAAGAATCAAGCGAATTCAGATCGAGATCAAGCCAATTTGAAGCTACCCGAAGGTGATTTTTTAGAAACTTTGAGCCTTCAATTCTCTCTCAATTCTTCACCATTCTCTTTGATTTTTGGTTGGCTGAATCCCTACCAATGTAGGCAACAACATTGAGTTGCTTTGAGGTCAAATGGAAGCAACTCAGATCATGAACCTCAAAGTTCAAATCCATGTATCTTTCTATATACTTGGAATTGGAAGAATTAGAGGTCAGATCCATGCTCCTGAGCATTTTTCCTCCAAAAACATGTACTCACTTTTCATTTTTCATTTGGTTGAGGGTGGACCAGTCCGGTGAGGTCCACCGAAGAAGATGACCGGAGCTAGGGCTCCGGTGGTGCATTGGCAAGGTTCAAGCCATCTGATCTGGTTCCCATGTTTTAATCCTGAGCATCCAATTGATTAAATGTTTAAAAGATTTGTTGAGCCATTTTTATGGTTTTTTGATGTTTGACTTTCTGTTTTAGGCCTTGGTCATGATTGATTTGACTTTTGTTGGATCAAAACCATTGGATTTAGGGGATTGATGAAATGTATATCCCATCTGCAGCGGGGATTTTGTTACCTTATGGTTTATTGACTAAACCAAAAGTAAACATACAATTCGAGTCGCCACCGCACTTTTATTTGTCCAAAGGAAAGGCTAAAAAGCGAACAAAAGCCAAGTAAGAAGTTTTATCAAATCAAAAACTAATAAAAATGTCAGAGATCTAGGTAAGGGGGTTGGTTATGAAATGGGAAGGTTTTACGCACCCAAAACATCCTTAGTACTCTAAGGGAACCTCTTTTTGCAAATGCGTGTTGTAGGTTGGTATTTGTGAAAATATATGCAAAAGATTGGGGGGATGAGAATAGAATAGATTATATTTACAATTTTGTTGTTTGAATGGATGAACCCATTGCCTACGTACCATCACAAAGGATGGATCAAAACCTCGTAGTTCGGGGTAAAAATCTCAAAAGATTGGTGAATTTATTTGACCAAAAGCCTTAAGGTCTTTTGTTATCAAAGGGAGAAAACTCAACCTAAACCAACAATCCACCATGTGAGGAGAGTTTCAACATACTAGTGAGGGGTTAACCCTATAATAAGCATGGAAGATTTATAGTCCAATCACTAAGGATAATGTGAGGTTTACATCAACCACAATGATAACTCAAACCTATGACTAATTTTTATGAAAGGTTTTAACGAGTGGCCATTGGAACAACAAAACAACTTGAAGTGAGTTATATTTACAAGTTAGATTTATTTACAAAAAGAAGTCAAAGTTGGATTAAAATTCATTCACAATGAGTATTAATGAAGAGAGTTTGAAAAAGTCAAAGGCATCAGGCCTAGGTGTAAGACCCTAATGTTGTCCCTAAGATCCCTCATGGCATCATAACATTGCATTTGCATAGCCTCAAGGATCATAAGCATCTTGGCTCCTTCCCTTTGGGTGGGATCTCTCTTGTAAATGGTTTGAGATCACTAAGCATACTTGAATTTTCTATTATTGCTTTCTCATTTTATTTACTAACCAAAAGCACAAAAATATGTCACTAACATTTCTTGTTTGTAGCTTGAGCAATCACAAGATCCAAAGCTTCTAGGAGATCCTTTGTGCATTGATATGGTCAATTTAAGATGAAAGCAAGCATGGTAATGGTTCCTAAAGATCTCATCCATCAAATATGCCTCCCAAGTATTTCAATTCATCATTTTGATCAAAGAAAGTCAAGGGGTTTGAAGAATTAAGTGCATTTTGTGAAATTCATTTCAAACCCATTGCATGAGTTGTTAACATTTAATCTGCACGTCCATTTCTCATTTGGTTATGTATAGCAATCCATTCCAATCAGAATTGGGCCCTCCATGCGCCTGTACAGGCCCATGCATGGAGGCCCTCTTCTCCCATGCACACTTTGTTCATTGCATTTCAGATGGCTTTGGCTATAATACAAGTGCTTTGCTCTTCAAATCTTCAACCTAATGGCGCCTCAATCCCTGCTAAATTGAATCCCCACCCATACCAAAGGATCAAATTTCATTTTGCTCTAAAAATTTCAGATCTGAAATTCAATTGCATTGATTGATTTTTAAGATCTAAAGTTCCTAGACCTCTTCACCTTGATCCATTGAAGCTTCTGTTTGAAAAGGAATCAAAGAGAGTGACTCAATTCTTCACAATCTAAAGGTTTTGCTCAACTGAATTTTGCTTTGAATCTCATTATACATTGCTCCACTTTCCTTGATCTTGTGTTGTCTGAAGTCCTCTGTATAGAGGCATCATTATTATGTTCTTAATTGTTGAAATCGAGCAAGTTCAGTTGAACACCACCAAAGTTCCATCTCTGATTTCTCTCTTGATAGGGATCTAGAATGGAATAGAGTGGGATAGGAGTGATGTACATCACTCCACCTTTCGAATGGTGCATGGATCGTGCATTTTAGATAACATTTTTTGACCTGCAATTTTTGATCTCCACCAGAGCTAGCCAGAGAAGACGGTGGCGCTGGCCACCGTCTGGTCTCCAGATCCAATCGTGGTCGTCCATGTTTATTTCCAATTCTAATCTCAACCGTCCAAACTTATGACTTATTTTAATTCAGCGTGTGGTGGCATTGACTGTGGAACACGTTGGACGCGCGCTTATGGATGCTTGGATCTGCCAGCTCAATTAATGAGCTCAGATCCAAGGGCTCTCGCTTTTCCATTTATTTTAATTCTGATTTTAATTTCTATTTCATTTTTTTAATTCCATTTCTTTTTCTAAAATTCATATCTCTTTTATTATTGGTCCAAAAATTATGGGACCAATTGCATTATTTCTCTTTTATTTTCTTATTTCTAAAAATGATTTTTAATATTTTTTATTTTATCATTTACTATTTTTTTAGTAATTTTCCCTTTTCTGATTATTTTTAATTCATTTTAAATAGTTTTTGATATTCAAAAAGTACAAAAAATATTTTCTCAACCTCTTTGAATGACGATAGATCTATGAAAAATATTCTCATCAATTTATTAATTGATTTGAGTTTTATTTGAGATTTTAGTTCAATTAGGTTATTTTTATTCATTTTTAATTGATTAAAAATAGTTTCTGACTTTTAAAAATGCTGAATTTTTTTGTCAAACTTTGTTTGACCTTGTTCAACTTGGGATAATTCACTTGGACTCTTCAAAGTTGATTTGAAGTGAGTTTGAAATTTGACCTTTCTTTAATATTTTAATTAATGTTTTATTTTAAATATTAAAAATGCCAAAAATATTTTGTTTATTTCTTGACTTCCAATCTTCATTTTGCCTTCTGTTTTCTATTGTTTGACCTTGATCTTCCCTATCTTTGGTCAACATTTGTTGATTGATACATTCCATTTCATTTAATGCACTTTAATTCTTCATTTCTAATTCTTCTTCTTCTTTTCTTTTTTTTGATCAATGAGTTAAAGGTTGATGGTTAGAATTGATTAGGTAGGTTTAATCTTCCTTGATTCAAATTTAGTACATCTTGATCAAATGATCAAGTGAATGGCTTTGCATTAATGATAGATTGCTTTCTAAATCATGCAAAGGACTTAAACCAATACAAGATCATTTCTCATCTTCTTTTTGGCATGGCAAGTTATTGGAGTTTGATTCACTAATCAAGATCTCTAACTTGTGTTGTTGCCTATATTATTATTGACCGGCCTCAGATAGTTGTGACTTCTACATAAGTCCAATTACGATTGCTTAACATAGCGCTAAATTTGCCTTATGGCACACTAACTACTAACATTAACCATTAACCATTAACATTTACTTTTTGCTCTTTACATTTATGCAATTTACTATTCTTGTACATATTAATCATTTGCTTTTCCCCTTTGCTCACTTGAGCACATGTTTATGCTAATGTCATTTGCCTTTTGCTCACTTGAGCACATAATTGTGTATATATCATTGTGCTTGTGTTTTGTTTTGATTATTGTGGACCAATTGCAAAGAAATGGACAAATGGACTTAGTTTCTAGGACTTTCCCTATGCAAATTGGAGTAAAAGGACTTTAAATATTGAAGATGGACTAGAAGGACCAAACCTCTAAACTCACTCTTGTCCATTCTTGATTTGTTTCATAAAACTCTTTGATGTGTGTGCTCTTGTGCTAGGGAATCCTATGAGAGCTCAAATTGAAGAACCATTGTCATGTTCATCTTAAGTGAAAGATACAAGATACATTGGAGATCTTCTAAGAAGCTTGTTTGATTATGTTGATTGCTTGAGCTTACTATTATTTTGGTTGCATATTCCAAAGGATGTGAACTACTTGGATCATCAATATGATCTCAAGAGAGGAACTCCATTTGTGGTCTTGTTTCTTATCCCTTATCTTTTGTATGATTAGGACTTTAGCCATTCTTCTTCTTTCCTCCACTCTAACCCAAGCCAAAATTTTTGTGCAAACATTTAATACTTCTTTTCAAACATTAGAAACCTAAGCCTTATGCTTTTGATTTTTTTTACTTTCTTTTCATAACACTTATTTTGAATTGAACTTCTAAGTCAACTTTGACCATATTTTGCACATACTTTTCATTGGTAAATATAACTCATTCAAATATTTTTGTGGTTTCATAACCTTTAGCTATTAGGTTTGAGTTATCCTTGAGGTAGATGTAATACTCACCTATATCCTTAGTGATGGACAATGATTCTCCCATGCTTATTATAGGGTTAACCCCTCGCTAGCATGTTGAAGCTATCCTCACATGGTGGATTTGTAGTTTTAGGTTGAGTTTTCTCCCTTGGATAACAAAAGACCTTAAGGCTTTTGGACCAATCAATTCACCAACTCATTTTGAGATTTTTACCCCGATCTACGAGGTTTTGATCCTAATATTTTTTAAGACGATACGTAGGCAATGGGTTTATCCATCCAAACACAAAAATGTAAATAACTTGTATATTCTCTTCTCATCTCTTCAATCATGTTTGCACAAATAAATTTTCACAAAATACCAACCTTACAACAAAATGTGAAAAGGGCTCCCTAGGAGTACCTAGGATGTTTTGGGTGCTTAAAACCTTCCCATTGCATAACCAACCCCCTTACCCCGATCTCTGACATTTTTACTAGTTTTTGATTCGATAAAACTTTTAGGTTTTTGTTCGCTTTCTAACCATTCCTTTGGATAAATAGAAGTGCGGTGGCGACTCGACTTGTATGGTTTACCTTAGATTTAGTCAATATCTCTAATGGTAACGAATACCCCGTTACAGAAAAGTAGCGACTCTGCTGGGGATTATTTCCCTAGTGGGTTTTGCCTACTTTTCATATTTTGTTGTATTGTATTGTATATTGTTTTGTGATATATTTTTTGTGCAAATTGGGATTACTGTATTGTATGTAATGATTGAATTGCTTGAATATTAATTCCTTGTATGCTTGGTGATCTTTGTGAGGTGAGTTCTATACCCGAACTTGAGTGCCCTTAGGATAGGAGAATGGTATAGTCACATAGTCTTGTTGACTTGTGTGGAGTTATTCCTTAGCAAGTTGACTTGCAAGTCCATTCACTTGGTGGAGGTCATGTTGGGATCAATAATGTCACACAAGTAGTATTGGTTAGACATTACTCTTTCCAATATAGACCTTAGAAGCCTAGGTCCTTAGTTTAACAAGCCCATCTTGGCCTATTCTTAGGATGTAGTGCGAAAGTCGTTCAAGTGTAAGATTTGATACGATTGTTACGCGATACTACACTCATAAGAGTCTCTCTTGAGAATATTTTTGGAATACGAGTAGTCGTTTATCCGATAATATCCGAAAGATGGGATGATGACTATGGGAACCTCTTGTAGAATATGTTTGGCAGGTTTAAACCCTAGTACACTCCCTTTGGGTGGTTCTTAACCGAGACTCCATGCTCGTGACTTGCAACAAACCCTTGATTCATGGTTGATCCGTTCACGTGTCCTTAATATCAATGGAACATGGGTGTTGATAAGGTGTAAACCATAATCCACCAAAATGGATGAATGATATTAAGGATGACATGATCTATCCCATGACCTTTGTTTGGTGTGCTTTGCTTTATCCTTGAGTGTGTTAGTTGCATTCATGCATTCATGCACCCATTTGCATCCATATCATCAATAATAAGAAAATTTTCAAGGAACTTAAGAGGTCTATTTGCAAATTTTCAGACATGGAAAGACAAAGAAGGAATACGAAGAAGTACAGTTTTAGACAACCCGACTTGAAAGAGCTAAGGAATTTGACATCCTATGTATTAGATCCCTTGGGTTTCAAGGCTCGTTTTGGGAAGCTCCTATCTATTCTGACTACTCAAGTGGACGAAGGACTGATGAGTGTAATGGTGCAGTTTTATGATCCCTTGTACCGTTGCTTCACATTTTCGGATTTTCAGCTTTTGCCCACGCTTGAGGAGTATGCCTACCTTGTGGGTATACCTATTCTAGACCAGTTGTCGTTCAGTGTTTTAGAGAGTATTCCTACTTCTCAAGAGATAGCTGACATGTTGCATATAAATGAATCTCTGGTTGGTGCGTATATGACTACCAAAGGTGGAATTCAAGGTCTCCCTTCTGAGTTCCTCATTTCTCAAGCTACTATGTATGGGAAGGCCATGAGTGAGGATGCCTTTGAGGCCATATTTGTATTTCTCATCTATGGGCTAGTGTTATTCCCCAACATCGACAAGTTCATGGATGTGAACGCTATTAGGATTTTCTCTACTCTTAATCCCGTTCCGACTCTGCTGGGTGACACTTACTTTTCTTTGCATATGAGGAATGCAAAGGGTGGTGGTACCATTGTGTGCTGTTTGCCTCTGTTGTACAAGTGGTTTATTTCTCACTTGTCGCAGACGGTCGCCTTCAAGGAGAATAAAGGATGTCTACGGTGGTCCACGAGACTCATGTCTCTTACCAATGATGATATCTTTTGGTACAATCGTGTGTATGATGGTGTGCAGATTATCGACTCTTGTGGTGAATTCTCCAATGTGCCTCTTCTTGGTACATGTGGTGGGATTAACTACAACCCCATTTGGCACGTCGTCAGCTTGAGTTCCCCCTAAAGGATAAACCCAATAACATTCTGTTAGATGGTTCGCGCTTGGCGCAAGATTCATAGGAAAGGAAGGAAGGAGCTGGGTCCGAAGAACTGTATCACTTTGGAGCCTTATACTTATTGGGTGAGGAAGAGAGCTTCCGAATACCTCATGCCCTACGAGTATCCAAGACCTACACCATTGGTTGTGGATGGGCCTTCAACCCTCCCTGACCAAGGAGTAGAGGAGTTGAGAGACGAAGACCGTTCACGTGCTTGGATCCGTGAACGAGATGAGTTGCTTCAACATATCAAGGAGAAGGATGCTTTGGTAGAGTTCCTTGAGCATCAGGTTATTGATGATCCTGATGATGCATGGACTTCTCTACTTCCTCAGTCTTCCAAATTTTGGAAAAGGAAGTACGATCGACTTGCCAAAGAGAAGGCAGATATGGAGGCAGCCTACGAGAAGGAGGTGAAGAGGCTTCTTGCATATTATCTTCCTGTGTCCAGAGCTTTAGATGATTGTTTCTAGGGATCCATAGGATGTTCATTTTCCTTCTCTCTGGTATTGTATTTGGATTACCGAGACTTTACTTCTTTGGTGTAAAAATATTTCTAGATATTACTGGTGAGATATTTCCATATGTGATAAATGTTTACTATTTCCAATATTTGCAAATAGAACTCTAAAAGTTCCTTTGATAAATAAAAACAAATCATATGCACAAGCATTGCATGCATCATGTGCATAAGCAGGTTTTGCTCCAGGCTTCATTTATTTTAAAGACAAGCTGACTCACCGGTACTACACCAGAGCCAACATTTCAAGACTGATGGATCATTTGGAACAAGAGAACCGCGAGCTGAAGGAGGAAGTGGCCAGATTGACCGCCTTGATGAAGTCATTCATGGCTGCCCAAAGCCAGTCTTCTCCACACCTTCTACTCCTCCCCAGAGGACAGCCATCTCTGAGATTGTCTCCTCAACTGTGCCTGCGGCCAGCCCACACTTTGCTCCAACGGCCATGCCAGCCGGATTCCTGTGGGGGATGCCTCCTAATTCCATGCCTGAGGGTCCTACACCCACTTTTGCTTCTCTGCCGGCATCTAGCCCGGTCCTTGTTTCATGATATGATGCACAAGGAGATCGAAGTGTATGTTGATGATATGATCGCAAAGTCAAGAACGGAAGTGGAACATGTAGAGCACTTGTTGAAGCTTTTTTAGCATTTGAGGAAGTATAAGCTTCGTCTGAATCCTAAAAAGTGTACATTTGGAATCCGTTCTGGCAAGTTATTGGGCTTTATTGTCAGCGAAAGAGGTATTGAGGTTGATCCTACAAAGGTCAAAGCAATACATGAGATGCCTGCGCCCAAAACTGAGAAGCAAGTCCGAGGTTTTCTTGGCCGCTTGAATTATATTTCCAGATTTATATCCCGCATGACTGCCACATGTGCGCCAAAATTCAAGCTCCTCCAGAAGATCAGTCTCATGATTGGACCGAGGATTGCCAAAAGGCCTTTGATAGTATTAAAGAGTATTTGTCTGAGCCTCCGATTTTGTCCCCGCCTGTGGAAGGGAGACCATTGATTATGTATCTGACAGTTCTTGAAGACTCGATGGGTTGTGTTCTTGGTCAACAATACGAATCAGGAAAGAAAGAGTATGCTATCTACTAGCTGAGTAAGAAGTTCACTGATTGTGAGTTTGGTTGATATCTAAAATGGATCCAATTAAGTATATCTTTGAGAAGCCTGCTTTAACTAGGAGGATTTCCCGTTGGCAGATGCTGTTGTCTGAGTATGATATCGAGTATCGAGCTCAGAAGGCTATTAAAGGTAGTATTTTGGCTGACCACTTGGCACATGAACCAATCGAGGATTATCAGTCAGTTCAGTACGACTTCCTAGATGAGGAGATTCTATATTTGAAAATGAAAGATTGCGATGAGCCTACGCTTGACGAAGGGCCAGAGCCTGGTTCCAGATGGAGTATGGTGTTTGATGGCGCTGTGAATCAATATGGAAATGGTATTGCGGCAGTGATTATTACTCCTCAGGGCACACATTTTCCTTTTACAGCAAGGCTAACTTTGAAATGCACGAATAATATGGCGGAGTATGAAGCTTGTATTATGGGATTGGAAGAATGTATTGATCTTAGGATCAAGCATCTTGATGTTTATGATGATTCGGCCCTTGTTGTTAATCCGATTAAGGGTGAATAGGAAACGAATCAGCCTGGCCTCATTCCATATAGAGAGTATGCGAGGTGGATTTCAACGTTCTTTATTGAGGTTGACTTCCATCATATTCCTCAAGATGAGAATCGGATGGCAGATGCTCTTGCTACACTTGCTTCAATGATTGTGGTTAGACTTTGGAATGAAGTTCCCAATATCACTGTGATGCGCTTGGATAGACCGACTCATGTATTTGCAGTAGAGGAGGTGCAAGATGATAAGCCGTGGTATTATGATATCGAGTGCTTTCTTCAGAGCTAGATTTACCCGCATGGGGCATCTGTGAAAGATAGAAAGACTTTGAGGAGATTGTCAGGCAGTTTCTACCTCAACGGGGATGTGCTTTATAAGAGGAACTTTGACATGGTTCTGCTCAGATGCATGGATAGATACGAAGCAGACCTGTTAATGACTGAGGTCCATGAGGGTTCATTTGGTACTCATTCCAATGGACATGCCATGGCTAGAAAGATGTTGAGAGCAGGCTACTATTGGCTGACAATGGAGTCTGATTGCTGCAAATATGTGAACAAATACCACAAGTGTCAAATTTATACGGATAAGATTCATATTCCCCCGATACTTCTGAATGTGATTTCATCACCATGGCCTTTCTCTATGTGAGGAATTGACATGATTGGCATGATAGAGCCGAAAGCGTCCAACGGTTACAGATTTATTCTCGTAGCAATTGATTACTTCACCAAGTGGGTTGAAGCAACATCATATACAAATGTGACCAGGAAGGTGGTCGTGAAGTTTATCAAGAATCAACTCATATGCCGATATGGTGTGCCGGATAAGATCATTACCGATAATGGATCTAACTTGAACAACAAGATGATGAAAGAGCTGTGTAGCGAGTTCAAGATCGCACATCATAATTCTTCTCCTTACAAACCCAAGATAAATGGGGTTGTTGAAGCTGCTAATAAGAATATCAAGAAAATTATCTAGAAGATGGTTGTTACGTACAAAGATTGGCATGAGATGTTGCCATTTGCTTTGCATGGATATCGTACATCTGTCCGCACTTCGACAGGGGCAACCCCTTTCTCTCTTGTTTACGGCATGGAGGATGTGCTCCCAGTAGAGGTGGAGATCCCATCAATGAGAGTCTTGATGGAAGCCAAGTTGACTGATGCTGAATGGGTTCAGAGTCGTTATGACCAGCTGAATTTGATAAAAGAGAAGAGATTGACTGCCATGTTCCATGGTCAGTTATATCAGCAAAGGATGAAGAAATCCTTTGATAAGAAGGTCAAGCCTCGTGTGTTCCGAGAGGGTGACCTTATGTTCAAGAAAGTCTTGTCCTTCGCACCCAATTCCAGGGGCAAGTGGACTCCAAACTATGAAGGTCCATACGCCGTTAAGAGAGCCTTTTCAGGCAGTGCTTTGATACTTAAAACTATGGATGGAGAGGATTTCACTTGTCCTGTGAATTCAGATGCAGTCAATAAATACTTCGCCTAAAATAAAAACAGAATAACTCGCTAAGTTGAAAACTTGAAAGGGCGACTTAGGCAAAAATGAGCGTCTCTGTGGATTGAAAACCCGAAAGGGCGATCCAGGCAAAAGTTAGAGACATATAAAAAATGAGTATGTATCCCGCTAGATTGAGTACCTCACCCTGGGGCAATCTAGGCAAAATTAGGGATTTGGCAAGTAACTGCATCCCGACAAGAGTATGTCCTACAAACTGTCATCCGTCAAAGATTCTCGCTCAGTCATTGTCAACTGAAACTTCAAATACATCGGATTCAGAGTTGGTGGAGAAATGGTCATTATGTTCAATGTAGCCCTTTTCCAATATATATCACCAGTTTCAAATTTGTAAAGATCTATGGAGTCTTGCCATTTGCAGACTACCTTTCCATCAAATAAATTTGAGCCTTTATCCAATTATTTGCACTCTTATTTGTTTGTATTCAACAAATGTTTTGCATGTTTTAATTGAGAAATATCATTGTTTTTAAATAACTAAATTTTTCATAACTTGTTTTTAAACAAAGTGAACATTCACAATGATAAAAAGTATACTGGGGATGTCTTCAGTGCTCTTCCAAAGATGGTATGATTCTCAACAGGGTCAGACATTTGTTCATATTCCTGGCATGCTTGTGTCCTCTTCCTTCAGAGCCTGTTTGTGGTTTTTCTCCCGAGCAGAGTGTTTGGTAAAGATATTCATCCCTCCTTCCTTCAGTAGAGTAGTGATCCTTTCTCCTCAACAGATGTGATCTCTTTGGTAGGGCAGTATTTGGTGATCTTTGGAAGTTTCTGAATGATGGTTGTTCCCCAGAGATCCATCCCCTCCTCTGATAATTTCCCCGGTAGAGTTGCTTCTACGGCGGATTTCATCTGTGCGATGATCCTATCCACAGTTGGAATGGCTGATATGCATTCCCTTGCAGAGATCTTTGTTTCCTGGTATCTCTTGCCCCTCATCAAATTGAATATTTTCCACTGGGCCTGGCTTTCTCTCTTGAGATTGTAACACCCCAAAATTTGCCCTCCTCATTCATGCATTCATTTTTAGGTCATTTAACATTTCATATTGCATTTCATCATGTCAATCAGGATCAGATTCTAAGAAGCTTGATTATCATCCAAGACACTTTGTGGGTTCTATCCGGGTGATCAGTCAACACAAGGAAAAGACTTGAGTTACTTCCAACAGGTTCAAATGGGGTCTATTCATCATTCAAAACGCCAACCTTGAAGGAGCAAAAATCTGTTCCTGAGCTGTCATGCTCGCTAGGCGAGCAGAATGGTTCGCCTAGCGAAGAGAACTGTCACGCTTGCTAGGCGAGTGAATCCTTCGCTAGGCGAAGCGCGCGCATTTTGAAAATAAAATAAAAAATCTTGGACTTGGACCTCTCTCATTTGAGCCCACCAAGCCACGAAAATTAGGCTATAAATTATGAGTTTTCATTAGAAACAAAACCCTAGACAAAAAGACAGGAAGAGACCTAGGAACTAATCTGCAGCAGCCTCCGGACAGCTCTGAAAAGTTCACTCTGACTCACACACTTTTTCACCTCCATCTCACACAAACCCTAACATTGCCTAGCAAACCCAGCCGTGCCATTCGATTTCAACTGATCTCTCCAATCAGGTTTGCCATTATTCCCATTACTTTATGCTTTCAATTTGAATTTTCTGAATGTATGAGATATGATGGCTAAACCCGGGAGAGTGGGTATAGTTAGGTTCTACATATGGGTTTAGATGTGTATGAATTTATAAACAATGCCTTGAATGTTTAATCGTTTAATTTCTAAAATGTGTGCCATAGGGTTTGGGGTTTTTGAAACCGCACTGTTATCAAGGAAGAATCCAAAACCCGCAGGCGTTCGCTAGCACCATCGCTAGGCGAGCATGTAGCGAAGCTTCGCTAGCACCTCGCTAAGCGAAGCAGTAGCGAGCGTGACAGTAATTGTTTTTTTCTGTTTGCTTCTCCAATCTGTTTTGTGTTTGTTATGACCTGTTTCCTATTGCACCCAGGCACATGTTTTAGTATGTATGTCATGTCTTTATGTGTGATCCTTGCCCCCTGACTTTGAGTTTCGATACCCCTTCTGATGCATCTGTTTAACAAGAGGTTTAGGCCTCCCACCCTCGGTTGCCTTTTGTGAGCTTTTTGTGGCTATATTTTGATTATGGTTTGGTGCAACTCTTTATTGCACCCCATCTTGTTTTCTCTAACCTGTTTGCTGAGTTTTTGTGAGGGCTCACATGACCCCTGAAAAGACAGCTTGCTTGGAATTCCACTTTATTTGTGGGATACCATTTGGAGATTTATTCCGATCACCTGTGCTGACTTGCTTTCTTTGATGGTGCTAGCTTGAGAGATCTTTGGGTTTCTTATTTCTTTAGTGCTGTTACTTCAGATCTTTATCCGTGCGGTAGATCTCTTGATCCCTTTATTTTTCCCGCATTTTACCGCTTTCTTAGCTGGAAGACCTCGATAGGAGGAAATGTTCTTGTGTGTTCAATTTTGTGCCTAAAGACCTCCACGGAGAGGCAATTGACGGATAAAAGGGATTAGTAGTCAATCCCCTGTTATTCAGTGCGTCGTTCTTTAAGATCACACTACGTGTCGATGCTTCAGAACAAAAGCCCAAGATCTTTTGTCCGGTCAGTCAGTGGAGAGGGTTCCACCTTCCTGAATCCCCAATTTTTGTCATAAGCTCACCCCGTCCAGGGTTAAGAGCTATGAGGTCTTATCCTTATTACCCTTTTGATCTGCTTACCCTGACGTTCAGTGTCAGTGGTTAAGAGCCCGTTTGATTACCTTTCCATGGCTTGTTTGTCGAGGTTGATATGACCCCTCTTGACTAAAGCCCTACCCATGTATGTTTGAGCCCCCTTGATGGCGCGTTTACTTTATGCATGTTTGTTTTGTATGGTGTGATCGTCTCCCCGTAGGATTGCTAGGCTTCGTATAGTCTCCCGTTGCATGTCAATTAAGGTAGCATTGTTCCTTCGTCTAGGACTTCCTTTTTGCATGAGCATCCCTAAGATACAAACCAACTCATTGATTTTTCTTATCCTAAGAACACGTTAACTCCTTCTACTACAGGTGAGTAAGTCTCCAAAGGTCGAGCATCCGGTAGATTGCGTAGTAACGTCGTTCGTCCAAAACAAACCCCGTAGTTAGCCGAACTACGTTCTGCTCTGATTCTCATTCTAGATGAGATACGTAGGCATAAGATGTGATGTCTTAGCGAGCACACATCACTCTAACCCATAGGTAGCCGAGCTACGAAGACTCTGATTCTCATATTCAGATGAGATACGTATGCAGTGGATGCGACATCCGTGCGAGTCATTTCCTTTTGACCCCTCTTTTAGTAAATGGTACATTAGATAAACCCACACCCTTTAGACAAGAACAACAAGAGTGGATCCCTTAGAGTACTACGGATGCGTATGGGTGCTAATACCTTCCCTTCGTATAATCGACTCCCGAACCCAAGATTTGGTTGTGAGACCTTGTCTTTTCCTTCCCTTTTCCAGGTTTACCTCGAGCGTTTCCTCTCCCTCCTTTGGGATAAATAACGCACGGTGGCGACTCTTCTGTCATTTCTTTTTCGCCGGTTGTTTTTTGCAGGTTGCGACAGAGATGTATTACCGGATGTTTGTTCATCGTTTGTTGAACCGGGTTGTCTTAGAAATGTCTATTTGTCATCATTTATCATACATAAACCATGCATATATGCATAATTTTAACATTCAGATACTCATGTTGCATTCTTTTCCTTATATCTTTGTTTGTTATCTCGTGCTAGTTGGTAATATGCTTCTCCAAGCAGATGTTTGTGTTTGATCTCTCCATGTAGAGTCAGCCCTATAAGCATAAAGTGTTTATCCTTTCTTCCATAGTCCCCACCGAGTTATATCCTCGTGGATGATGGTTGTTTCTGTTTCTCCCCAACACATATATTAGGATGGAATTCCCCATTGAGTTATATCCTCATAGGGACAAGTCTTGTTTCATCGTGCCTCTCTAGTTTGATCCTAGATCGGCATCTCGTGTCTTTCTCCTGCGATTCCCTGTAGTTTAGATGAATGAGTGCTCAGTAACCAGTAATCATCCATCTTTTCCCCGGCGGAGTCTGTGGTTTTCTACCCTTATATCGGTAGTCGTAAACCTTATTTTTATCCCCTTTGCAGAGTTAACCTTTTTTTGTTCATCCTAACCGATGACGGTTACTCTTCCGTGGTTTTCTACCCAGTATCTGGTAGATGTAATCCCCCTTGACGGTTATCTTTATCCAATATTCGGTATTGATAGTCCTTTACCCTTTTTGAGTATATCTCCCAGTAACCGGTGATATATCTCTCGGATCATTGCCTTTGTCAATGTATCCCCATCGAGTCATCTTTCATTCGCCTTTGTCGGCAATGATTGTTTCTCCCTCGGATTTGGTCATCTTTATATACCTAGTATTTGGTATCCCGATGTCCTTTCTTTTCAATCGATTTATCCTCTATTAACCCAGTAACCGGTTGTGGATAATCTTCCATGTGAGTATATTATCTACGTTCGGACGGTAATAGATAATATATCTCATGCGCTCTTTGGTCGAAGTCTTTTTATTCTTCCCTAGTCGAGTAAGATGAGTATCCCTTTTTGTGGAATCGAATGTCCATCCTGTAATCGAGTCTGCTTTTAAGCACTCTTTTGGATGATGAGTGTCTTGGGAATGTTCCCCAATTCACGCCTTGGTTGGTCACCTATTATATGCCCAGTAACCGGTATCCCTGGTGTTCCTTCCCTTCTGCTCCCTATTTTGACATTCGTCCCCTTTGGAGTCAGATTTCCTGAGTCGAAACATACCTTTTTGGGTTTTCCTCAGATGATTTCGGATGTTTGATATCTCTCACCCTTATACCGGTATTAGATATTCATTCTCCCCGAGCATGTTGTCCTTCCACCTTCATACCAGTGTTTCGATCACATGTCTCTTTGAGCTTATTACCCAGTAACCGGTAATACCTCGCCTTGGTGTTTCCCCGGAGGAGTCCTGTCTCTTAGGGACCAAAATTCGTCTCTTTGTTATTATTTAAGCCCATTCTACCTCGTCGAGACGAAGATTTTAACCTTCACTTCTCCGGCTAGAATGACCTTAAATAGGGCATCTGTAAGACCCTAAGTTTGGCCATAAGATCCCTCATGGCATCATGACATTGCATTTGCATAGCCTCAAGGATCATAAGCATCTTGGCTCCTTCCCATTGGGTGAGATCTCTCTTGTAAGTGGTTTGAGATCACAAAGCATGCTTGAATTGTATATTATTGCTTTCTCATTTTATTTACTAACCAAAAGCACAAAAATATGTCACTAACATTTCTTGTTTGTAGCTTGAGCAATCACAAGATCCAAAGCTTCTAGGAGATCCTTTTGTAAGGGCAAAGTGTCAGACAACATACGATCGCATGTTTCGATGATGACAAATGACCACCATGCATGTCTACAAACAAATGCAACACATCACCTATCATATCCTTTCCTATGCTTATCTAAATCTGTTATAATTCGTAAAAACATATGTGGACAAAGTGTGATCATGACGAAATGCATGAAAATCACAAAATACAGATTTATGCAGATTTGAAAGCTTTGAGTCGACCATAGGGGTCAGCTCAAAGCTCACGGGTCAGCGCAAAGCTCTGCCCAAACTAGAGGGGGTCAGCGCAAAATTGCTTGCGTCGACCATAGGGTCGGCGCTTAGCTCACGGGTCGGCGCATAAACCCCTTGAGTCGACCACACGTCGGCGCATGGCATAATGATGCTGTCCACGGGTCAGCGCATGAAATGTTTGAGTCGATGCATAGGGTCGGCGCATGCCCCACGGGTCAGCACACGCCGACCTATGGTCGACCGTTCGCGCGCAAACTCAGTTTTCTGAGTTATTTCAAAGTTTTAAAATTCTGTTATGTTTGTTTGGTTTTGTCTGTTACTATATATAGAAGTCAAAACACTTCTATTAACTAACATTTTGCTATTTTGAGTTCAAGTGTTCAAGGAAACAAGAAAGAGTGAAAAAGGTGTCAAAGATTCATCATCTTCATATTCAACAGTCCACAATACATCAACTGCACACAATAACTTTTGATGTGATTCGTGATAAATTAAAGGTGATAAGGTTCGAAGTTGCGATTGGAGAATCGGGTTCGAGTTGAAGTCTTGGCAGGTTCTTTCTTGAATAAAACCATTAG